>NC_064766.1:1830231-2430231 GCF_011397635.1 Epinephelus fuscoguttatus | reverse complement strand
ATAGAGCTGCCAATAACCAGAGTTTTATCCTCAGCGCATGTGTCGCTGAGTGGGGAAAAGTGGTTGGAAACGTGAACAGGCTGGTGGTGAGCCGTGGGCTTCGGCTTGGAGCTACGCCTCTGGCGAACCGTAACCCAACCTCCCGGCTGAACGGGAGTTACCGGAGGACAGCTAGCAGAGGCTAAGGCTATGCTATGTGGCTCCGCAACGGCTACAGGGGGCTGGCTAACTATGCAGCTACTGAATGGTTTTCCATGGTGCGGAGCCGTGCTTCTAATTCACTAAGCCTCGCCTCCAACGCAGCAAATAAGCTACACTTGTTATAATTACCACTGTCGCTAAAGGAGGCAGAGGCATAGCTAAACATTTGGCACACCGAGCAAGAAAGAGCAGAGGGAGAAGCCATCGCTAACTGTAAAGCTAAAGTAGCTACCAAGGCTAGTAATGTGCAAACAACAGGTAAGAGATTAGCAGGGAAGTCGTAAAAAGGAGGAGAGCTATAAGTGCTTAAACAATTAGTGTGGGTTAAGACTTGAAGTAGATGTTAAAGCAACTGAAGTGAGAAAGCAGAAAGCATGGTTCGATCGGATGATGTCTGAGTTATTAACAGCTCAATGCATCTTTGCAGCTACTGGATCTAAAGTGGGAACAGTGTCTTGTTGACATTCATAAACTTTTTATTATGCACTCACTGAAGTTAATAATTCAATTAATTATGCACCTATTGCAACATCCAGATATCAATCATTATTTCAATTTTATTTCATGAAAGAATTCTGATGCATTCTTTTCACTCTAGTATGATATTATTTTCTTTAGCAAAGGATCATGGGAATCTCATTTCCTCAAAATGGCATACTAAGACAAACATGAGTTTGTCTTAAACAAACATTTGAGCAGATTGATTCAGAGTTAGCTACTTTATTCACTCGTGATGATAGTTCAGCCTACCAATGGTGGTGAAAACACAACATAAGGACATATCCTTTTCATATTTATTTTTAATGCAAAAAAGGCACAAAAAGGATTGGAAACCCTTATAGTTGAGTTCTAAAAAAATGACAGATCTGAGTTCATTTGGCTTTTTCAAAAGTCTTGTTACTTAGATTGACTGTTCCTGAATACAGTGCTCCACAGGGAACTGCCCATTGGTCCGACAGTCCATTGGTCCGACCATATTAAACCCATTGTTCCAAAGTCCTTTCCGAAATCATCATGATGCCCTGTGGTTAAGGTCTGGTTAGGTTTAGTCACAAAAACCACTTGGTTAGGGTTAGGAAAAGATCATGGTGTGGGTTAAAATGAAAAAGAAAGTGACAAACACATAAGCCGTGAGCCTGCTTTGCCTCAAGCCTTTCCCAGCTGACCCAGAGCCAGTCGCAGCGCACCATCAAGGTAGAAATACGCCCGCCGGGAGCCATTCAGCACCGCGGAGAATCAGACTAATGGGATGTCGGACCAATAGGCTGTCGGACCAATGACATAGACCCGTTCCACAAAGCTCCCTGTAACCCATCAGTTTTCTGAAAGTGAGTGACAAAAGTCTCAACGTCGGCCAGGCCAAAGGTGGCCAGGTCAGTGATGTCTTCAGGCCAGTTGCTTAGGTCAAACATGGTGGCAGCAGCCTTCAAGACACCCTAATCAAGGTTGCCAAACTGCGTGGTGAGGTTGTCACAGAAGCCATTGATTAGTTTATCTTTCACTTTGTGGAAGTCATCATCATCCGCTTGTTTCCTGTTGACTTTTACACGAGAGAAGGTCTTTCCAGGTCTTTACACCCGCAAACGTAATAAAAGCCCACAAACGTAATAAACCACAAACGTAATACAAATCTGCAGCTTTGAATGTAATAATCCTGCAAATGTAATAAATTTCCCACAAACTTAACAGCAGCTGCCTACTACAAACGTAACACACAATTTTCCGCAAATGTAGTAACTATTACATTTGCAGGAAATTATTACATATGTGGGAAGGTGAAAATCTAAACTGTAATAACTTCCCACAAATGTAATATGAGACTGAATAATGATCTTTGTGGTTGTTGTTGTTTGTTTATTTATTTATACACCTGCCAATAGTGATGCATGTGTTGACAAGCAACCCGCAGGTCGGGTCAGAAATTGACAGAGCAGCATTCTGAGTAAGTTAGAAATAACTTACAGAAACACACACATACACGCATACACACACACTGGTCATTCCTTGTCAGTTCACAGAATTACTCTGTGGCAGCAAATATGTCGTTTAATTGGATTTATTTTATTTTCTTCTGCCTCTTGTTAATACGGATTTCTCTGCAGCATCCGGCCTACAGTACCTGTTCAGCACCTTGGACAGCGGTGCTGCGGGATGGGTGGGCTCTCATAGGGGGTGAGGTGCAGGTTGTAAGGTTTTAAACACCATGGTTTACAATAACTTAATCCTTCTCCACTCAAAAATGTGTTTTCTTCTTGTTCCTACAGATGAATGTTTGAGCCTCACTGTGCAGAATGATGTATGTGCAGAGCTTGACACTCGAAGGCTGTTTTCACATTTATCTGCTGAAAATGCTCATAGGATTTTAAGGGCTAGGGCTACGAGCCTATGTTGGTGGCTTATGTAGCCTATGTTTAAACCATTTAATTAAAATATGTCTGCATATCAAAAGCCAAAAACTTGGAGGGGCTACAAGCATGATTTGTGACATCACAAATATTTTAGAAGCCAGTCATGGTCCAATGTTCAACTTACACAAGTGTGATGTGGAAACTTGAAGCCTCCAGTGCACACACACTGAGAATGGACTTAACAGTGAAACCTTTGGGATGGGCGGTATCATATATATCTTGAGATTTCAATGAATCCATTGATACCAAATACATCATGCTGGCTTACTGGGAAAGAGGTGAAAAGATGTTCCAAAGTTGAACTGTTTTACCGCAAAGTTACCATCGCCTGCGCGTCTTCTTTGGTTTTATTGGTAGAGTTTTGATGCATACATTCTTTTATTTGCAGCAACTATCATAATTCATATTCAGATAATAATAAGTGGATGAGACCTTACATTACACTTAACTGAAAGGCTGTTTATTTAAAGTAATGTAACATAATGTATCATTTTGTCTGGGAAATTTTCAGTTACCTACATGGCAATTCTCACTTTCCTGCATTCACATAGGCTACATTAATTTAAGTTCACCAGTCATTAATTATTTGCAAGCCTTTAACTGTCAGTGTTCAGACAGTATTGGTCCATGTTACTATCAAAAAGTACACAGACCAATCTTAAATCTTGAAAAATGTTTTCATTACTTCAAAGAATGAACGACATATTCAAGTTTTTGGCTTTTGATATGCAGACATATTTTAATTAAATGGTTCAAACATAGGCTACATAAGCCACCAACATAGGCTTGTAGCCCTAGCCCTTAAAATCCAAAAGTAGATCAGGAGCCAGAGCCTTCAGCTATCAGGCTCCTCTCCTCTCCTCTCCTTCACATTTAAGACTAGACTTAAGACTTTCCTCTTTCATAAAGCTTATAGTTAGGGCTGGCTCAGGCTTGCCCTGTACCAGCCCCTAGTTAGGCTGACTTAGGCCTAGTCTGCCGGAGGACCCCCCTATAATACACCGGGCACCTTCTCTCCTTCTCTCTCTCTCTCTCTCTCTCTCTCTTGTATTCTATTACTGCATCTTGCTAACTCGGCCATTCTGGATGTCACTAACTCGGCTTCTTCTCCGGAGCCTTTGTGCTCCACTGTCTCTCAGATTAACTCATATCGCAGCGGTGCCTGGACAGCGTGACGTGTGTGGTTGTGCTGCTGTCGTGGTCCTGCCAGATGCCTCCTGCTGCTGCCATCATTAGTCATTAGTCATACTTCTACTGTTATTATACACATATGACTATTGTCACACATGTATACTGCCAGATATTAATACATACTTTCAACATATTGTACCACAGTAGCCAGAACTATAACTATAATATTATTACTTTCAATAATGTTGTTGTAAGCTACTGTCATTACCTGCATCTCTCTCTCTCTCTCTCTCTCTCTCTTTCTCTGTCTCATTGTGTCATGTGGATTACTGTTAATTTGTTATGCTGATCTGTTCTGTACGACATCTATTGCACGTCTGGCCGTCCTGGAAGAGGGATCCCTCCTCAGTTGCTCTTCCTGAGGTTTCTACCGTTTTTTTTCCCCGTTAAAGGGTTTTTTTGGGGGGGAGTTTTTCCTTATCCGCTGCGAGGGTCATAAGGACAGAGGGATGTCGTATGCTGTAAAGCCCTGTGAGGCAAATTGTGATTTGTGATATTGGGCTTTATAAATAAAATTGAATTGAATTAAAATCCTATGAGCATTTTCAGCAGATAAATGTGAAAACAGCCTTCGAGTGTCAAGCTCTGCACATACATCATTCTGCACAGTGAGGCTCAAACATTCATCTGTAGGAACAAAAAGAAAACACATTTTTGAGTGGAGAAGGATTAAGTTATTGTAAACCATGGTGTTTAAAACCTTACAACCTGCACCTCACCCCCTATGAGAGCCCACCCATCCCGCAGCACCGCTGTCCAAGGTGCTGAACAGGTACTGTAGGCCAGATGCTGCAGAGAAATCCGTATTAACAAGAGGCAGAAGAAAATAAAATAAATCCAATTAAACGACATATTTGCTGCCACAGAGTAATTCTGTGAACTGACAAGGAATGACCAGTGTGTGTGTGTGTGTGTGTGTGTGTTTCTGTAAGTTATTTCTAACTTACTCAGAACGCTGCTCTGTCAATTTCTGACCCACCCCACCCGACCTGCGGGTTGCTTGTCAACACACGCATCACTATTGGCAGGTGTATAAGTAAACAAACAAACAACAACAACCACAAAAATCATTATTCAGTCTCATATTACATTTGTGGGAAGTTATTACAGTTTAGATTTTCACCTTCCCACATATGTAATAATTTCCTGCAAATGTCATAGTTATAACATTTGCGGAAAATTGTGTGTTACGTTTGTAGTAGGCAGCTGCTATTACGTTTGTGGGAAATTTATTACATTTGCAGGATTATTACATTCAAAGCTGCAGATTTGTATTATGTTTGTGGTTTATTACGTTTGTGGGCTGTTATTACGTTTGTGGGTGTAACAAGGTCCCACTTCATCCAGGAACTACTTCAGATGCTGACCTGGGACTGTCTGAAAAACAGAACAAAAAAACTTTTACAGTCACGATTGCTAAACATGCACTGTAGCATATTAATTCCTCTCTAGGGAGTTTATTTTGTTTACCTGCATGGCTACAAGACCCAGGGTCATCTTCTGCAGTCTATCTGACACCATCTGCAATGTCAGCCCATCCCTCTGAAAGAGAAGGCTCAGAGTTAAACCAATAAACACATTTAACCCTATGGGCCCGAACGATGTATAGTACATCCAAATTCACACCCATTCTTCTCTGTGGATTTTCTCCGCAACTGTGCATCATAGCGAGAAGCCATGCATATCACGTGAAACAGCGGAATCCATACCTTTCTGAGAAGACCAAGCACTTGTTGGTAGTCCAGTGTTTTACAGTGAAAAAAATGATAGAATTACACTAAAATTATGTATAACAGAGCTTTCATACAGCTTTGCACGCACATTGCTCTTGGATGGATTACTCGGGAATGCAGGCTCGCACAGAAATGCCACGCATATCACATGAAAGCGCAGGAGCAGAGCTTTCCAGTGATACCACACACACCATTGTGCTGCCATCCCATCACGCTATAAATACAGATCAAGTGTCTACAAAATAAAAACCTGACGAATTTATTTACAATCCATTATACAGATCTTGTTATCAGTCACTTCATATAGTGAGGAATATCGTATCTTACCATGTCTTAGGCTTGCGTGTGTTTCTCCCTGTCTATCCACATTTGCAGTCCAGCTTTCAAGATGCAAATATCTCCATATTGTCCAGTTGACACTCCATCAAACTTTGTATAGTAAAACCAGCGCACTTCACCTTTGTGCACCCAGACAATATTATCTATCAATATTATCTTGGAGGACATGATTGCACTTGACTATTTTTCTATTATCTTAGATATGCATATTGCATGTTTCTTTCAGATAAAACACATTTTTGACTTGTGAATTAGTCAATAGAATTTCAGGCACATAGGAGGACATGTAATGATGGCAAATCTGGTTAGCCCATATTGTCCTGAAAAAAAAACAAGACATAGCATGTGTGTGTAGCCTTTATAATGACTGTGATATTGCGTGTGCTTCTCCCTGTCTATCCACATTTGCAGTCCAGCTTTCAAGATGCAAATATCTCCATATTGTCCAGTTGACACTCCATCAAACTTTGTATGGCAAAACCAGCGCACTTCACCTTTGCGCACCCAGACAACTGAGGCCTAATCATGCATGCCTGTCAGGGCAGTAGTCACCATATACATTCAGGGGGACACGTGCCCCCCCACCAATGCCAAAAATGTTCCCCCAACATATAACTGAAACTGAAAAACAAATATTATCTTGGAGGACATGATTGCACTTGACTATTTTTCTATTATCTTAGATATACATATTGCATGTTTCTTTCAGATAAAACACATTTTTGACTTGTGAATGAGTCAATGGAATTTCAGGCACATAGGAGAACATGTAATGATGGCAAATCTGGTTAGCCCATATTGTCCTGAAAAAAAAACAAGACATAGCATGTATGTGTAGCCTTTATAATGACTGTGATATGAGCTTGAAAGTAAAGGCAGTAAAAATACCCCAAAAAGGCCTAGGGCCCATAGGGTTAATCTAACTTCCCTTGTTTTCAATCCACAGCCTAGTACTGAATTACTCTCGCAATGGTTTTACAAGAGTGATAATAAAACACTTACACACTGAGCCTGATAAACTTCAATTGCCAAAATGTATGAAATGCTCCTTTAACCTTACTGATGGAGCGGAATGAAGTCAGGCTATGGTGTTAGCAAATCAGCAGGAGTTAGGATGAACATGAAGTAGCCTATATCCATTAGCCTGCTCAACATAACACGCAGCTCATCGATACTCCTAACACATTCACTCTGCTCATCTTGCTTCACACATTTACTGTCACTCTTGTATCTCAACCATATGCATCTTCACGCACATTTCACTCACTTTAACTCACACAGAACGTCATTAGCGGCGCACTTAGCTACTGAAGCTATTTCTAGCGGCACCCTCCACGAGCCGCGACACACACACACACACACACACACACACACACACACTCTTAATCGCGGTCAAAATCAATGTCTCTGAGTGTCACAGTTACACAGTAAGGTTCTACTAACACATACTACTGTTATCTGGGTGTTCATTATACTCAGCCTGTCTGTAGGAAATTTAGAAACATGACTAGCTGCTAGTTCAAGTATGACCTTCATCTCTGTAGCTAAAGTTGCTAGCCTAATTATTACTGACTGAATGAACCGAGTACACCTCTTCTGATTAACTGTAACATTATCATAAACATCAACATTTAGAACAGTCTACTTTTATTTTTAACTTTGTAAGGCCATCATGTACATGATTAGCTGAGTTGCTATTGTTAGCTATTGCAAAGAACTAGAACTAGCTAAAAATCAACAAGCTAATGTTAGCCTATAGCCTACTTTAACAAACTAACGTTAACTTACCACAGGGGCAGAAACAGATGAAACATCGTTTTCAGAGTCCCGACGCCAAGTGTCGCATCGTACTCCAACTGGAGCGGCACTGGAGGGGCTTGCATCTGTTGTTTCGACCATCTCAGCATTGCTAGGTTCTGTGCTCTGATGAAGAGCGGCGAGCATAGCTGGCAAGTGGCACCTAGCGTGACCATCATGCAGCAAGTTGAGTTCCGTGTGCGTGCATGCGTGCGCTTGTGGAGCCAGATCAGGTGCAGCAAAAGCCACTGAATTTTTGCTGTTCATAAGTTTTTATTGAAATTATTCAAGCGACAAAAGCGACGTTCAGATACCCATACGTAATAACGTTGTAAATAACACCCATTTTGATATTGCTTTGACTTTTTTTTTTTTTTTTTTGCTGTCCCGGAATTGTCCCAGACACATCATCTTTGTGTCCCAGTAGCAATTTTTTTTTTCAAGGATATTTTTTGGGCATTTTTAGCCTTTAATGTATAGGACAGACAATTGTGAAAGGGGGAGAGAGAGAGGGAGTGACATGCAGCAAAGGGCCACAGGCCAGAGTCGAACCCGGGCCGCTGTGGCAACAGCCTTGCACATGGGGCGCCTCCTCTACCACTAAGCCACCGACGCCCCCCCAGTAGCAATTTTTATAGTCCCCGGGAAGTCGGGACACCATTAGTTTCAAGCCCTGAGAGCATATTAATAATTGATTAACCTTTATACGACACTTTCCCACTTTAGATCCGGTAGCTGCAAAGGATCATTATTAACTATTAATAACACCTTATTAATTTAAACTGATAGGGTCTTATAGTGTCTTATAAACCAGTGATAAATGTGGTTAATGTTCTATAATTAACCCTTATAAATCATAATTAATGTAAATAGACATCTTATTAATTAATATTTAGGATAGCTTTATAAACTGTTATCAGGTTTCTATTAGGTGCTTATAATGCTTCTATATGCAGTAATAACTGTTAATTAAGCTATAATTAGGGGCGGCAGTAGCTCAGGCCATAGGGAATTGGGTTGGGAACCGGAGGGTCGCCGGTTCAAGTCCCCGTCCGGACCAAATGCGGAGTGTGGCCTGTTGGCTGGAGAGGTGCCAGTTCACCTCCTGGGCACTGCCGGGGTGCCCTTGAGCAAGGCACTGAACCCCCCAACTGCTCGGGTCGCCTGACCAAGGCAGCCCCCTCACTCTGACATCTCTCCACTTTGTGCATGTATAGATCCTGTTTGTGCATATGTATTTCGGACCTGTGTGTTAATGACGACGGAGTGAAAACTTGAATTTCCCCTCTGGGGGATTAATAAATTATATAAAATTAAAATTAAATTAAATTAAATTAAATTAAAATAAATTAAAATAAATTAAATTAAAATTAACACTTATATAGTCTTATTAATGGTAATAAACATCTTATTCTGTCTTATAAGTGCTCATTAACTGTTAATTGGTGCTTATTAAGCATTAATTAACTCTTATTACAGTACCTTAATATAAAGTGTTACCGAAAGACCTACACAGACCACCGATCCCCAGCCTCTTCCTCTCCAATGCCAGGTCCATTATCCACAAGATCTGCGATCTGGAGCTACATTTGGCCACCAACAACTCAATATGGATCTGCAACACCAAAATTATCACGGAAACTTGTATCAACTCTTTAATCCCAGACATTGTTGCCGAGCTGACTGACAAGACGCTACACAGACAGGACAGATCCAGAGATACCGTAAAGAGCAGAGGAGGGGGCTGTGTGTGTATGTGAATAACAACTGGTGCACGCAGAGCCGCGTTATAGACAGCCACTGTTCCTGTGATCTGGAGTCTTTGTCAGCGTTATGCAGACCATTCTACCTGACGAGAGAGCTAACTGTAGTAATTGTGACAGCCATCTATATTCCACCTGACGCTAATGTTAGCTTGTCTATGGCTCACCTTCAGCAAACCATCAGTAAGCAGCAGAGAACCCACCCTAATGGTGTCCATGTGATTGCAAATGATTTTAACCAGGCATACTTAAAGTCAGTGCTCCCCAAATTCACTCAGTATATGAACTGCAGAGATGGGGGATTCGAGTCACATGACTTGACTCGAGTCAGACTCGAGTCGCAAATATGATGACTTGAGACTTGCTTGACTAACACTGATAAAAGACCTGACTTGACCTTGACTTTGTAGTCATGATTTGAGACTTGACTTTGACTTGAGACAGATGACTCGAAAGGACTTGGCTTTAATTCAGTATTAAAGGCACGCTAAGCACCGTTGGGCGTCACTTCTGTTTACGTTCAACAATGTTATCAAACACAATGGAGCTAGCTCGCCTCTCCCCCCTCCCCCCCTCGTCCTCCGTGACTCTGTCATGAACAAGCGATAGCTGCTAGTTAACCTGGATTTACACACCTGTTCAAGGGATAGTGCACCCAACATGAAGATTCATCCATTATCTACTCATCCTCACGAGTAGAGTTTTAGAGTCATCACAACACCTGCGGAGATCCAAGGGGAGAGGAGGTAGCAACAAAACTCCACCTAGTGGAGGCTTATGGCACGTCCAACAACACATAATTGAAACCATAAAATATCTCTATACTGCTCGTCCATAGAGCTCTAAGTGTCCTGAAGCCCCGACATAAAAAGTTGTTTGGAAAAACTTCATTTGAACACCACGTTTATGTGTGCACGCTTGCGTGAGACCATGAGACATGGGCACCGCATTCATGTGTGTGTGCTTGCTTTCGCTGGTTTCTCGCTGTCTGGTTGGTACAGCCTGGACCTAAATGTTTTTGTTGCCATTTGCAGAGCCTGGGTTGCCTACACAGACTGGACTTTTTTACAGCATATTCAGAGGACATGTAGCTAGCGGATCATGATGAGATGTTTGCTGTATGTGACATATGACTTGACTTGTGACTTGCTTGACCTGAGCAATGACTCGACTTGACTTGCTTGACTTATAGCAGGGACTTGACTTGACTTGCTTGATTCTCACCACAACTAACTTGGGACTTGCTTGAGACTTGAAGGTAAAGACTTGAGATTTGCTTGTGACTTGCACATGTGTGACTTTCCCCCAAGTCTGATGAACTGTGCCAACAGGGGAAATAACACTCCTGATCATGTTTACCGTAATTTAAAGCATGCCTACAGGACAGTGCCCCTCCCTCATCTAGGGCTCTCAGATCACCTTTCCCTGCTCCTCCTGCCTGCTTACACCCCTCTTAGGGGGAACACAAAGCCGTGCATTAAAACCATCACAACATGGCCCAAGGAAGCACTGTCACAAATCCAAGACTGCTTCTCCAGCACTTACTTACTTACTTACTGCCCTTTATGCTGACTGGCATGTAGGGCAGCAACAAAGGATCTCCACTCCTGTCTGTTCTGGGCCAGCGTCTTTACGGAACCCCAGGTGTGATGCAGGGCCTTCAGCTCTACTTCCTTGGTGTCCAGTGAAGGGCAGTTCGGGTGATGTTGTCGTGCTCTCTACGGATGACATGCCCACTCCATTTCCATCGCCTTCTCATAAGGATGGTAGCCATATTTTCCTGCTTACACAGGCTGAGAAGATGCTGGTTGTCCTGCTCTTGTCCTGTCCTCTCCCTCTTCTTTCTCTCCTGTCCTCTCTGACTATCACTAAACTCTGGCTTTTGAACAACGCAGGAGAAATGTTGCAGACAGTTTATATTATCAGCCTGGGCCTGGGGCTTGTTGTAACAGTAAATGGGATGTGTTGTAATTTGTGTAAGTTAAACTGTATCTGCGAGTGTACATCTTACCCTGCGCGATGTGGGCAGAGGTTCCAGCCACACGCTGCAACTGCTGCCAAGTACTAACGGCTGCTAGCCCCACCCGTTGGAAAGAGTGTGGGATATACCACTACTAGGAATGGGAGGGGGGGACTAAATCTTTTAAGATTTATTTTTTTTTATATAATTATTTTATTTTCATTTCTTAAACAACAAAAATTTCACGGTTGATACACGATTATAATAAAAACATCCAAAACGAGAAAACAAACAAACGAAAGAACAAACAAAAACCCAGACACAAACAAAACCAAACAAAACAATTACACAAAAAAATAAATAAAAACACAACACAAATTTATAACAGACCCACAGCGAAAACAAACAAGCTCAACCTCCTAATTTCATGTCCTTTATCATTACATTAATCTCTATCATCCAGCGAATTAAATTTTCTCATGTTAAACAGTTTAATAGATGTCCCTTGTTTTAAGCCATGCTATTTATTTATCCTACTGAATAAATTAAATATAACATCAGCACAGATAATTCATACCCAAACCGTGGGAGGAACCAGAATACTATATTAGTTAAACACATTTGTTAAACATACAACTTTATGAACTCAACACTTGTAATACTTTTCCCCATATGTTTTCAAATTGAGTCACTTTATTTTTTTCAGTGGCTATAAGCTTTTCCATGTTCAAATAAAAAGACAGTTCATTTTTCCAGTGACTAAGAGAGGGAGGATATGTAAATTTCCAATGTTGTAGAATAAGTTTCTTTAATATCAAAGATGAGAAAAGAATGATCCATTTTTGTGGAAAATGCATATTATTATTTGAAACATCTTGCAAAATACAAAGCGATGGATGGAAATGAAGCTTCGTACCAAGAGCCTCAGATAGCCAATTCTCTATTTCCAACCAAATCTTCTGAACTTTATAACATTCCCAAAACGCATGAACCAGAGAGTCTGGGGTTCCACACTTTAAGCAGTTATTTGAAACCTTTCCATCATACTTATGCATTTTATCCCTGGTACAATATATTCTATACATTATTTATTTATTTTTTTTAATCTTTTAAGATTTAAATAGCACATTATTGCACGATTATAATGAGCACCGCTGACATTGTGCTTTTAATAAATACTACTGCATTGTTCAAAAATTATTAATTGTGTCTCAAATTATTCTAGGGGGGTACAGCTTTATTGAAGGGGGAGTCATTGTCCCCCCTGTCCCCCCTGTCCCCCCCGGGATTTCCGCCCCTGCTGGTTGGATATGGTTTGGGGCCAGAATATTCTCAGTATCTTCCGTAGGCTTTTGGTGTGAAAGGCTGACAGTTTGTGGAGATCATTTTCTGTCGTTCTCCAACATTCTGAGCCGTATAGCAGGGTGGACAGGACGCAGCTCTGGTACAGTCTTAGCTTGGTGTTGGTGCTGTACTGAGCCGACTTCCAAATGTTGTTAAGTCTCTGTAAGGTGTTCCTGGCCTTGCTGAGTCGGCTTGTGATGTCACTGTCTGCTCCTCCATCATGGCTAACTACACTGCCTAGATGGGTGAAATGGTCAGTTGTGGGTAGGTTTATTCCATCTACTTGGATTGGTGAGAGGTTAGGGATGTTCAGCATCATCAGCTCTGTTTTCTTTTGGTTGATCTTCAGACTGACTTGCTTTGCGTAGGTGTTTAGACGACATGTTTTCTCTTGCATATGCTGGTGTGTATGAGAGACCAAAGCCAAGTCATCTGCAAAGTCAAGATCTTCCAATTGTGAAAACACATGAAACAGTGTAGGAGCAATACCTTTAGAAAATGTTTGCATTCTTCATAAATGTAGGGGCACCACCCTCCTGATAGATGGAAGCAACTAATGAAATTAGTAACTCCGGAAACCAATTATCAATCTCAATAACTGGGGTATGAATTCTCTGTACAGATGCAGCCACTTCAAATTTCCTGCGCCATGCGAAAGCCTTCCAGATGCCTGCCAACTTCCAGCCAAATACCATTCCCCCCCACCTTCCTGGGGTGGGGGGGTGGGGGTGGGAGATGGCGCTTCCCTCACAGAAACACAAAACCTGACAAGAGGTGCTTGAACTTTACCTCAGATGCAAGTATTACACTTTAATTGCACTACTTTTATTTTAACGATTTAGCTTGACCTATTAGTTACAGTACTTTTGTACAATAATATAAATTAGTTGCTAGGTTATATTATTACAGGTTACAATAAGCCACCCAACAGTATTTAAGTTATTAAAATGACCACCTTTATCTGCAGCAGCATCAGTGTTATAAACACATTAGTTATTAAGGAAAACCTAAAATGTTGTTACAATTGGCCCAGGTCTCCCCTATCTCAAAATATTGAGTTAGTCTCTCAGAATAATGACAAACGTTCTGAAAATAACGTAGTGCCTGGCCCCTGGATTTGGCCCAGCTGCAGAAAATGTTCACATTATTTGACTAAAAAAAGTATACGCATTTTAACATCAGTTTGGACCACTCTAGCGAGTAGCTACTTTAAAGTAGATAGAGTAATAATAATATATAATAATAATAGAGTGAGGTGAGGTTTTTCTATGGCAGGCTACTTTGTACTAGTAGTCTAGTAGGAAGGGGGGGTCCCCATGGTCACAGTGGATTTCTAAATGAAACCTATATTTTTGGAATCGTGACGGTCTGTAGATAATGAATTTTGATGTTCCCATTGCGAAAAAGGGTAGTCCTCGGAATTCCGGCAGAATTTCGAATTCCGTCAATCGGAATATATGGAAAAAATTAAAAATCAAATGTATCCACAACTTTTGAACCATATATTGTACAGAGACAAATAAACAATCTTTTTGCATAAATTAAGCATGAGAAATCATCAGATCATCAGCTTTTTAATAGCTATAGAAAACTGCCCAGCACTCTAAGCTTTCATTTGATTGGTTACATGTTGCTGTAACTAAAAAAATAAAGTCTGGGAGACTGTTAGAGCTATGTCTACTCCCAAATTTGTGATAGACAGGTCAAAATGAGGGATAACCATAACTCTTGAATCATACATCATACATATATAAATGAACCAATTTTAATAAATCAATCAATGAATCAATCAATAATATTAATGAATTAATTAATTAATAATAATAATAATAATAATAATAATGATAAATAATACATTTGATTTATATAGCGCTTTTTAGGCTACTCAAAGACACTTTACAAGATAAAAGATCAAACTTAAAAGAACAAGGCACTAAACACATGAAAACAAACATTAATTACACATTAAAAGCAGGTTTGAAGAGGTTTTGATCAGAGATTTGAACATGGGCAGATTGGTGCAGTCTCAGATGTGTATGGGTAAAGAGATCCAGGGGGAGGAGGCAGCTATGGAGAAGGCTCTGTAGTTGGTTGGCATCAGAGGATCGAAGACTGCGAGGAGTGTGGTGGTGGAGCAGGTCGGTGAGGTAGGAGGGGGCCTGGTTCTGGAGGGCTTTGTGGGTGAGAGGGACTTTGAAATGGATTCATTGATGAATTAATATATTAAACAAAAACTTTATGGTTTGAGCTTAATGGTCATCATCAACAAGGTGGTCATAGTCTATTCCCAGGTTGTCCTCTTCTTCTCCATCCTCTTCCTCAAACACTTCTTCAATCAAATCAATGAGAGAGGAAGGCAAGATAGGTCCGCATGACCACAGTGGCTCCAACACACCCTCCTCCGTCAACATCCATCCTTGGCCATCATCATGAGGCTTTGGTTTATCAAATTGAGGCTGGTTGGCACGCTTATAGTTGGCCAGTCTGTAATTGACCCAACCAATATGAGGAATAAGATTATTCCTACACGGTGGAAGGCGAGCCAGGTCAATTTTGGATTTGGTGGTGAGTTTTTCATCCTCTCCCACCATCTTCCTTAGCATCTTTGTTCTCACCACATCTATGGACTTCTCCCGCCCCTGACCATACATGAGGCAGGTAAAGGCTTCCACATCTGCCACCACCTCTGGTTTCACCACCCAGTCATCACCAAGTTGCCTGAACAGAAAATCCATGGATATGCTCTCTTAAAATGTAATAAATGGTTTTCAATTTCAGCAATAATCTTTTAATTGTAGACAGCACGCATTTAAGTTTTTGCATAAGGCAACATGGATTACTTACCTAAAAGCCTTGTGAAACTTTGGATTCATCTGCAGCTTCTTTAGGGAGGGCACTTTGCCCTTACCCTTGAAGGCACTAGTGCAGTCCTCACCTGTGAACACGTAGAACCCTAAAAGTGTTGTGCAGTACTCAGGCTCGAGTGACTTGGCAAGCTCAGTAACATTGACAAGCTGGCGGTGCTTGCCCACTCCGATGTCCAGGAAGACGGTGAGACCAATGGAGTGTGAGTGGTGGAGCAAAATAAAAAATATGTCACTGTCAGGAGTCCTCACAACGGCTGACTTGTATCCTTGAGAGGCTACATAGTGTAAGTATAGAACCACCCGGGTATCTGTCTCCTCCTGGTCTGACGACAACTCATTGATCTCATGCATCCTCACCTGAAACACATGAATCCTAGTATTGAAGATTCAGTGGGAAAGCATAATCATCATTGTGAGGTTTTAAGAATATGTATGTAAAAGAATATTTGTTCAATCCTACCACATTGTACTTACTTCGCCATGAGATGTTTCCAGATGTTGTGCTTTTCCTTCCACAATGGCAATCGCCATGCCACACTTCTCGAGTCGTGTCACTGCAGCTTTGCTCCCCCACACCTGGAGAAGTAGCTGGCAGAGTTGCTGCTTGTTGTCATCATTGGTTAGGAACTGTTTGAAGTCAACAGGCTTCCTAGTGGATGGGCCACCTATGATGTGTTTTTGAGATGAGCCACGCCGCAATTTCTCCTGTGCTTTGACAGACCCTGCATGATAGCAGTCAGTTGAGAACACAAAATTTTTTTTGGCAACCATCTGGTCCAGCACCTGGAGGCAAATTTCACCACGTTTCTGGCAGATTAACAAGTGTGTGGAATAATGCCATGCCATCTTGTATGTAAAATGCATCTTTTGGGTAGGGAACTTCCTCAGGTGAGTCTTCCAGCAAAAAGTGCAACATAGAGGCCTTATTTGGTTTGGCAAAAAATCCATCAGCAGTGCCAAGGCTGGGAGGGACAGGAGTGAGGGAGTATCGCATCAGTTCATTGATGTTGAGAGGTTCCTTAAGGAGCTGTGACTTCACAAGAAGCATGAAGGCCAAGTTGCTCTGTTCACTGTACTGGATGAGCTGAAAATAAAGGACAGTAATGTCTTGATTCTCATTTTGGTTTATTTGAAATGTAGTATTAAAATATGTGTGTATAACATGTAAAAGTATATCTAATCAGTGAAAATGGCAGTCTTATACCTTTCCCTGTGAGGTGGTTAGTTTAATCGTCTTGTTGGAAGCCTCCATCATTTTCAGCTTCTGTCTCTTGATGGGTTCAAAGAAGGTCTCTTCAGGATTACCATTTTGGAAACGATCCTTGATGAATGCCTCCTTTGCTTCCATGCCAACTGTGTGAGCTCGCATCACATCTATCTCGACTTCAAGAGGAACAGGAGCACCAGATGCTATGTTGTAGAGGTGATCTTTATCACTAACGGTGAAGGGGTCAATGAAGTTTCGGTAGCACTGAGTGTTCTCTGGACTGCCTCCTCACTTTTCTTTACCTCAGCTGCCTCAAGCTCACGATGCTTTCCTGCCTTAGTAGGACAATCTGTGTCATCAATGAGTCCACACATCTCAAGCAGCTTCTCAAAATACTGGGTGCGAGCAGATGTGGTGCGGCACCAGCGTTGATAGGCACCAAACATGGAGAACAGTCCCCCTAGACCACCTGAAAAGGGTAATATATTATTCCTGTTGTAAAAAATAAATAAAAAACACTGAATGGTTTCATGTAATACACCACTGTAGTTAATATAATCACCTGTTGACTTAGCAAACTTCATGAACGTTTCCTCCATGGTCTTGTCCACTGCACTGAGTGCACCAGGAATGAGTGAGCGTGCTACTGAGATGCCACCCCTCTCATGAAGGTCCTTTGCACCAGGGTGAGACAGCTCGAGGTTGGTGAGGAACAATCTCTAACCAGACCAAATACCTGTGGAGCATATTATAAAGTAAGTTCTAAAATTAACCCTGGCAGGCTTTATAAAGCAGGCTAAATAAATGTGGTTTTATGCCCAAACATGTCTTACCTGGAGTAGTTCTGCCCATCAAACGTGAAGAACAGATTAGCCATCTCCCCATTGCACTTGTGAAAGAGCTTCAGGTTGTTGGTCTTGACAGAGTAGATTAGCATGAGGATGAGGCGGACGTGTTTGATGAAGCCAAACCAGAAGTTTCCAGTCTTGCCCAGATGTTTGGCACCCACTTTGTCCTCAAACTCAATATACTTGTTGATGATGGTGACGGTAGAGGTGTCCTGCATGGCAAGGTTAAGATGCTCTCGGTTGCAGGACTTCACCAGGTTCAGAAGGGACATTGTATTTTCTATCTGGATATTTTCCTCCTCCACAAACCTTTCCATAAGCAGCCGTTCCATCGCCTCACAGTGCTTTTGCATAAGCCTTCCCACTGAGAACACTGTTCAAGCAGCCACTGGTGATCAGGCCAGCCTCGAGGATGACCTCAGCATAGCCTGACCCACGGAACTTGTGTCCGGTTACCATGCCCATGTAATTCATTCCAGTGTGGAATGCACCTGGAGTGATAACATGCAACTTGTATCTCTCTGGAAATTTCCATATGAGGGGAAGTGCCTTCATGCACCCACCGAGGTCAAATGTGCTGAGGACGTATTTCTGTCCAACCTCAGCCGTGGCTTCTTCAGATTGCCTCAACAGTTCCTGGATAACAGAGTACTCTGTGAATGGCTGGTTGATTGGAGTGAAATAATCTATAGAAGACTTCCTGGCAGGCTTGGTTCCTGTTGCTGAGATGAATCCACCAAATGCAGGAACTGGCTGATTTCCACTGCTTCCCATCATCCGCAATAAGATCCACACACGATATTCCATCAAACATTCCTTGTACACTATGTCATTCTCCACTGGAGGTATCAACACAGTGCCATCTGGAAATTTTGGACCAACTTGATTGATATGTAGAGGAGGCAGGGTGTTTTGAGTATCAACCTTGAGTGACCGATTATTTTCTTTGGCTTTAAGAGGCAGCATCCTCTCCTGTGTCATCTTGAAACCAGGTTTCACCTCTTGAATCATGATGCCGGCTGTACTATTCACAATGTTGGGTCCATGGACATTGGTGGTAATTTTGTTTAGGTTATCCCATTCTACATGAAACACGTCATTACCTTCACCTGTGATGATCTTAGGAGTCAGATAAGTTGACATTTCATCAATGGCCTTGGCCATGGCTGTCTCTAGCTCCAAGCCAAAGTCATAGGACTCAGAATGGCCGAGTCTGTTGAGGATAGTGGTCAACTGCCTACGATACAGGTGCCGGACTGTGCAGCAGAGGAGGATGTGTTTTGGCAGCTTCCACTCACCATTTGTCACAGCACGGCAAAGATCCTGGAACAATATTGCAAAGAGAGAATACAGCAAGTTACTGAATGAATTTTGAGGTCAAAAAAAATAATGTATATTATAAGGTAAGGATATTTTATGACATTATGTTTGAAGTATAGGTGCATGGATAAAGGACTAAGTATGATCATGAATATATGATGTGAAGTAAGTCTTAAGTATTACCTGGCCAATAGACAGCACAAGATGATGCGTCTTTGCACACATTTCCCCAACCGATTCCTCATCGGAAATAACTATGTTGAGAAACTTGGTCAGACCTGGAGGGAGGACACCCTCAGATCTGATTTCAAGATCATCAGCTGTAGGTGGCCATGGTAGGGACTTGGATTTGCTGAATGCTTGTTGGATCACACCTCGGAGAAGGAGAGCAACATCCTTAAACTTGTCCCTTGAGCCAAGTGTGTATGCATGGGACAGCGCTTCCTTGACTTGAAGGCTGGAATTGTAGACAAGGTTGTGACAAAGCCCTTGTCACTTGAGTTCACTTTGGCGAATGCAATTTTCTCGCTTATCTTGTCATCCCTGAGGCATCTCTTAAGCACCCTCCTATCAGGCTTTGGGAGGCCATGTTTCTCCAGTTCCTTGATGTAGAGTGCCCACAAAGTAGAAAACTGCACCACCTCATTCTGCTCAATAATATAGCTGTTGATGAAATCAATTACAGATGAGAATGCCTCCTGATGAGCAGCAGCCCTCCAGGCCTGAGCTGTGTCAGAGTTGCGGATATCAAGTTGCTTCTTTGCACGAATATGATTTTTGTATTTGCTATTGAACAAATTGCGACAGTAAGGGTGGCACTGGGCTTCCCTGGCAAATAGATCTTTACCTTTCACCTCACAATGCAGACGGCTATATCCTAGTACTAGGGCTTGATGTTCAATCTTCTTCCAAGAACTTGGTCCATTCTTACATGAAGGAAACTTTTCTGTGCTTTGATTTTTTCCAAATACTTTCAACTGACGTTTTTCACAGAAGATGCATTGTGATTGGAAGAGTGGCCCTGCAGAAGACTTTTTTCCACGGAGATCTTGATGTTGTTGATGCTGTAGGTGATCTGTTGTCTGTGGAGATGAAACAGTATGAAAATTTCATTTTACGATTGCTATGACCAAAATAATCACCGTTATCTGTACTACAATTTATAAAATTGGCTAGATTTTCAGGCTGTTATGTAGCCTGAAACTCAAATTGTTAAAATGTGCTGAAAATGTTCAAAAAGCACTGAGGCACTCACTGAAATCATTTATATTGAAAAACACAATTAAAATTAGCAGCACTATGCATTCTGTTTCAATAAACATTAAATAAACTTAGTCAAGACTCAACTATGATTGAAGCTGGACAGAATTTATTGTGTTTATCACAGCATGGTAATCAAATACAGATTTAGTGATAATTAACAGTAGTACTGTGCAATTTCATCAGATTTGATCACTTAAGATAACAGATCAGTGTTTCATTCCTAATTGACTGTCGGCCTACCTTTCAAACAGTCCAAGTTCTTCATGAAGCGCTGATAGCAACAACGGTGATAGCCAGTTGTTTCTAGATTGACGTCCTCTAGACTTTCAGGGATTTGCTTACATAAAGATGCCATGCGATTAACCGAATCCTCAGGCTGAGATTGTCTTTGTTTTCTAATACTAAGTAGCTTTGCCAAAATAGCAGTTGGTGCCTCTTTTGTATGGCTAAATGGTGTAAATGACCCATGGTTGATGCCAACTACATGTAAAATGCAGTTTTGCTCTGATCCATCTTTACCCCTTCTTTTTTTTCGCAGGCATCGTACCGAATTTATCTGTAGCGCTCAGCTAGCTACTATATCATACCAACTGACACCAACTGACACCAACTGATTCCCAGTGCAACTCCAGAGCAACTAACTTCCATAGCAACCATCACTTTTGCTCCAGCTCAAAAACTGAGCATACTGCAGCGTGGAAAAGACAACCATAACTGATTGTGTTTTATATTACAATATGGTGTGGGAAGTGTGAAATACTATTTGGACTAAATACATGAAAACTACTTCAGTCATCAAGAGAACACCATAATCAATTTGTAAAATAAAAAATTACATTAAAAAATTGGTTCATTTATATATGTATGATGTATGATTCAAGAGTTATGGTTATCCCTCATTTTGACCTGTCTATCACAAATTTGGGAGTAGACATAGCTCTAACAGTCTCCCAGACTTTATTTTTTTAGTTACAGCAACATGTAACCAATCAAATGAAAGCTTAGAGTGCTGGGCAGTTTTCTATAGCTATTAAAAAGCTGATGTTTCTCACCAAATACCGACAAATTGGGAAGATTTCCTATAGATCATAGCTTTTTTCATATTTTTTCTGCTAAATTTTGCAAAGAAAAGCCAATTACGCATAGACATACATTTTAAATCATTAAAATAACCATTTTAATTGATTTCTCATGCTTAATTTATGTAAAAAAGATGGTTTATTTGTCTCTGTACAATATATGGTTCAAAAGTTGTGGATACATTTGATTTTTAATTTTTTCCATATATTCCGATTGACGGAATTCGAAATTCTGCCGGAATTCCGAGGACTACCCTTTTTCGCAATGGGAACATCAAAATTCATTATCTACAGACCTTCACAATTCCAAAAATATAGGTTTCATTTAGAAATCCACTGTGACCATGGGGACCCCCCCTTCCTACTAGACTACTAGTACAAAGTAGCCTGCCATAGAAAAACCTCAAGGAGGTTGATTGGACCTTATTGATTACATTATAATGTTTGAAGATAATTTGGAATGAAGGGTTTTAATTATTGCATGTGATTATTATCAAATTCTAGGCTAGCAAGAGTAATGCATCAACAAAAAATAAATCGTAGATGACAAACATGTGAGGTCATGTACTCTTCAAATAAGTGAATAAAGTACTGCATAATGTAATGTAGGGGAAATACCTTTTAGAGAATGTTTGCACTCGTAATAAAATTTTGGGGCACCACCCTCCTAATGAGGGAAGCAACTAATCAAATTAATAACTCCATAAGCCACTTATTAATTCGTCAGCACGCTTATCAATAATGACTCAATCTCAGTATGTGGGTTATGAATTCTCTATACAGTGATCTCAGCTCCTGTCCAAAATATATACACAGACAACGACTTGGCGATAAATGAAGATTTATTTCAGCTAAATATGTAACAACTGAATAAATGAATAGCAAGTGATAATTATATGAAATAACACAAAATGAACAGTATCTATATAGATGGACTGAAATGAGAGGTAACACTCGTGTGAGTTATCTAGTTTGGCGATAGTGAGAGAGTATGTGACTATAGATAAATTGGGAACGCAGGGATGCGCAAAATCATTTATCTAATGCAACCTAAATTAAGATCAGGATAATTAAGCCTTCTGTTCGACTTTTCTCTTCACTCTTCACCACTTCCTCAAGTTATGGAAATTCTTTGCCTACTTTCTTAGCAGCGGGGATCAGGCGAACATAAAAGCAGGAGAGACAAAGATACCAAAAAGAAGAGGAACAACAAGAGCAAGAATACAAGAGAGTAAGAGCGCAAGCTGTGCCGAGTGCACTCGTATTTATCTGGCCTTTTAGTCGTAAATAGGCTCATTATTTTATTTTGGAGGACACTTTGCTTTTATTATACAAGATTGTATACTTTGATATGTTATGCACGATGGACACATACTTTTCCCATTATGGTCAAAATCGGTTCTTAACATGCAATTAAAAATACAAATTAAAATCAAATTAAAATACAATTATTATACCGCGTGTATAAGCAGAGTCCACATAAAACTACCGTGGTGCTGAAACTCTAAATCAATCGATGTCAGGCACATCAATCACCCACCACTTCATCACTGTCCCCATCACTGTTTCAACATCTCCTTGCTTAGTATAATATTAATGTGCCTGCAGCGGCTGGATCTGTGAGCGTTTGGTGGCTAAGAAGAGTGTTAAGAGTGGGTCAGCGATCTTACAACTCCTTCTTCGTGAAAGATCTTAAGCTAAGAGCGATCTGGGAAACGCGGCTATTATCATGTCAACATACAGAGAAAATGTGTCCAGAGTTTATGACATTTACCGGGAGAGCTAGAGCCATTTGACTAAAGCTGACATTATTACTGCTGAAGCATGATGTTATTAGGTGAAATACTACATTTCTAACAGTGTCTGAGCTGATTTATTGACACAGCATGCTTGTAGGCTGCTGTAACGTTAGGTTTACAGAGGAAATAACGGGATGTGACTTAATGGGGTGAAAATATCGTAGACAGAAACAAGCGTTAGTTAGGGGACAAGAGTCAAGAGTCACAAAGACTCACCTATGTTAAAAGTTACTTAGGCTACAACCAGTGTATTTACTGTAGACTATGTGTCTGGGGTCCTTCGCCTGTGGAACGAGTAACGTGACCACTAACTTGTCCCCAAACGAACGCATGTTTCTGTTAGGCCTAGGGTGAATTCGCCTAATGTGGGACATTTTTTGCAATTCAGACTTCTGGTCTATATTGCAATATGAAGCAAACACTTTCAATATACATCCAGTACCATTCTGAAATCCCTTGGTTGTGATCTAATAAAATCAAAAGAAAAAATACTGATATTACATTCCTAAAAGAAATGCTATACATATCAAAATTCTGATTGCCAAGTTGTCTCGGGCAATCAGCATTTCCTAATGTGGGACAGTCATTTCCCTAATGTGGGACACTGAAAGGTGTGTTTAAAAGTCACCTTAATTCACATAATAAATGCTAATTTTCAAACGTGTCTGTTTACTAATATAACCTTTAAGGTTATTGCTGTTAATGGTAAAACAAACAACAGCAAAGAAAATAGATAGGGTTGTAATAGTGCTCCATGTTTTATTCCAAAGTAGCCTATATGCCTTTTATCTTATAGAAATTCATCCAAAAAATCATGAAACTTGGTAGCCTACATCAGACAGTGTATAAAAACAACCTGCAGAAAACATCAGACTGTGTATAAAAACAACCTGCAGAAAAAATATTATATTTCATGAAACAAGCAGTCTTTACGTGTGAAGGAGTCATCATCTAAAAAAATCATGAAACTGCTGTGCACAGAATAGCTTATACAACCATGACAAGAACTTGGTAGCCTACATCAGACAACAATAAAAACAACCTGTAGAAAAACAACAACTGATCACATTTCCTGAAGTCTTTACATGTGAAGGAGTCATCATCATCAATTACTCCATTATCTTCTGCACAGCTCTCATGGAACCACTGGGAGCAAACTGCACAATTACAGTCTTCTAGAAATTCACCTAGAAAATCATGAAACTGCTGTGCACAGAATAGCCTACATAGCCTACAACCATAATAAGAATTTGTTAGCCTGCATTTGACTGAATAACAACAAAACAACCTGCAGAAAAAGTAACAACAGATCATATTCCATGAAACAAGCAGTCTTTACACGCGAAGGAGTCATCATCATCAATTACTCCATTATCTTCTGCACAGCTCTGATGGAACCACTGGGAGCAAATTGCACAGGAAAGCCACTCCTCTGTGGACCTTGGATCATTTCTGTCCCCGTATGAGTGCTTGCAGTTTGAACAAGCTTCCTCTCTCCCTTGTCTTATTTTCTTCTCCTTTGGTTTTTGCTTACTCCCCTTTTTCTTCCCCTCTTTCTCTCTTACAAAAGAGAAGTAATCCTCACTTGTCAAATTGTAGGAAGGAGGTTTTACCCTCTGTCGGCTGGTGCTTGCCCGTTCTCTGACTGGTAGTTTGATAAGAGATTGAAAGGAGACTTCAGGCTGCGCCATCACTTCAACCTCCTCTGCCACAGATGATGGGGCTTCACTAGAAGATGCAAGAAGGTGGGGTGGAGAGGACTGAGGAGTGGAGATGGCTGGCTGAACAGCATCATGCAGAGGGTGGTACAGACTCTGCTGGAGGTTCCATTCAAGTGGAATGGAGAAATCCTCATCATCATTGCCATTATCATGTGAGGCATGGCATGTGGAGGTTCCTGGTGCAGGGATGATTGGATCCACTGGGGCCTCTTGGATAGACCGCTCACTTGTAAGAGATGGGCTGAAAAGATTGTCATCAATCTTAGCTGAGTTGAATGGATATATCCCAGACCCCCGAAAGCCAGCTTGGGCATTTGATGATGTAGCTGCCCTCTCCCAGGCCTTAGAAAACAGTGGCATGAACAATGCCCTGTCAAGCCGTTTCCCTCCATTCTCCCTGGTGACTGTGCGACCCTCAAGCTTCCAGTAGTGTTTCAAGCTCTTGAACAGAGCTCTGTCTGCTGGCTGGAGATAGTGAGTTGTGTGAGGAGGCAGGCTAAATACATAAACATTGTTCTCTCTCATCATATTCAGAAAGTCAATGTTGTAGGTGTGAGAGGCATGACCGTCAAGAAGGAGCAGATGAGGACGTGAGACGTCTTTTGGAAGGCTTCTCAGAAAACACTTCCCCCACTCTGTGAACAAGTCAGCATTAATCCACCCATTATTGGACATCCTCACAAATGTGTTCTTTGGAGCCCCAAAGACCCACTCTGCCTTCATCCTTTTACCTTTGAAAATGATCATTGTGGGTCCATACCCACCAGCAGCATTGATGCTGGCCAGACATGTTGTTGTTGCTCCTTTTTCACCACCAGTGACCTCAAAACAGGGTGTCCCAACCTCTGCAACCACCCTGGTTGATAGGAAGTGATCCTGGAGCCCTGTTTCGTCACAGTTCCAGATGTGGTCTGGGGCATTTTCCAACCCAAGCGTCTGAACCATTTCTTCGTAGGTTTCAAACCACTTCTTGACCACGGTGGGGTTGAACCCTGCTGCTCTTGCAGCAGAGAGTCCCTCTGGTTTCCTGATACTAAGATGTTTATTTCGTTTTAAAAATCCCTGGAACCATTTGTACCCTGCCTTTTTCGCAACATCACTGAAACCCTTTATGCCTTTTTTCTCTGTGAATTGGTAGGCTAACTTTTGGATTTCTCTCATTGTTAGGGGGAATCCACGCTTTCCTAGTGTTGCCACAAGCTGCACTAGTTCTGCTTCATCCTCAGAGGATATCATTGGTTTTCTACCAATGGTATGATGATGGTTCCCATCACCTTTAACCCTGCGTTGTAGCGTGGATTTTGGGACATTCCAGGCCCTGGCCAGCAACCTCAGTTGTGGGACTCCACCAGCCTCAGCAATCTCTCTGAACTCTGCTATGGCTCCCCTCATTCTGTCTTCCCTCCACTGGTTGAGCTTTCTTTCCCTTCTTTCTTTCCTGCCCTTGTTTCGTCTCCCTGCCTTACTTGCCTTTGCCATTGTGGTCTGAAATGCATTTGATTTAATTAATCAATAATGTGATATGCTGTGCTAACCTCTGAACTTAAACATTTATCATGAACATTATAAAAAAAGTCAATAGTTGGAAACAAAAAACTCCTAAACCATTTTAGCATTTGATACAATGATACAGCAACTCCCAGTTATTGAAAAAAGTTTGCTCTTTATTTAAAATATCCAAAATAATGCATTATAACAATAAAATCATGTAAAGAACCATTGCTATTGCTCAGTATATTGAACTACACATAGTTTTGCCTAACAGAAGCACATTTGGAGCTGTCCCATATTAGGCAAACCATGCTGTCCCACTTTAGGGAGACATGTTTCCTAAAGTGGGACAGTAGGAATTTTGATTGAAATTCTAAATATTGAGAATATTTACACCACATAGGATATTTTCTGATGCCTAAACATGTTATAAACACATTCTGATAAACAATTAGCAATATTGTTGTTTTTTTAAGAAATGTATGTCCTTAATATCAACTTTGTCTGAACACTATGTCACTAACCTCTTGGTGGTCTTCACACAGAGTGCTTCCTGTTTGAGGGCTGCCCCGCCCCAATCTATGATTGGACATTTCAGATGTCATGTGATTTTGATCATGTGATATCACAGCTTGTGTGAGCCCACAGTTACATTAACTTTCTTTTGCTAGGGGAAGACCTATCCCTGCTTAAGCTTAAGTGTCCCACATTAGGCAGTGTCCCACATTAGGCGAATTCACCCTATGTGTTTCACTAACGTTCTTTATGTATTATGAAGAATGTCAGACTGGCCAATCAGTGGTAGAGCTGGGCCCGGAGTTTTGACTGACACAGAACCGGCACAGTGCTGGTTCCCGAACCTAATTAAGTAGGCTACTTACAACGGCATGAAAGACAATCTGACATTCTGTTTGTTGTTGGTTATTTCCTTAAAAACTATGACTTTATTCTCGTAATATTATGACTTTAATCTCGCTAAATTACGACTTTAATCTCATAATATTTCGACTTTATTCTCGTAATATTTCAACTTTATTCTCGAAATCTCCTTATATTTTTATCTTCAATGTGGCCCTAATACTCCATCGTACAAACATCATCTATCGACTCCAAAATTGTCTTTTTTTTCATGAACACTGAAAAGTTATTTTAGCAAGAATTTGCAAGAATCTGTTACAGTACCTTTCACAGTCAAACATCTTGGTGCACTGTAGGCTCAGTTTTTGATAAATCCAAAATCTGTGTGGCACTTTTGGGTAGGACAGTCTGACATTGCTCTGCAGCAAGTTTGGTGTCAGTTGAGCAAAAATTGTGGGAGGAGATAGGTTTAAGAAGTTTTACAGATTTTGAAAAAACAGAGTGATGGACTTCATAATTTGCAATAGGTTTAAGTATACAAATGTTTCTTAAGTATTGGAGCTACATTTTTGTTAAAGTTGTGAAGCTGTACCACATATGGTTGATTTGTTATGGATTTTCAAAATGTTAAACTTTAGATGCTTGTTGTATGAGACAGAGTTGTTTTAAAGCCAAATGCATAGCCGGAAACTACATTCCAGACATACTGCTGGGAGGAATGATGTCAAACAGCGCATGTTTAGTGCAGCATTTGGCTTGAAAACAACTCTGTCTCGTAATGTTTATTTTATCTTTACATTATCATATCATAGCATGGTGAATGTGCAGGTAACAACTTGTCCATAAGAGTGTTTTGGAGTTGTTGGACTGTGTATTTGATTAGCTTTGAGGGACGGACCGACACTGTACCATTAACCTTAGCGCGCTTCTCTGCCCCACGGCTCTCAAAACAACAGGCACTGATAATTAAAGGGAATGTACTCACATGACTATAAGGATTATGGCAATAGGCGAATTTGCCAAAATGTACTATCCCTTTAAAACAGACAAACTGGGTCACCTCCATCTATTGTTGGAAATTGCCTGTGAAGTACTTGATCCCACTTGCACTTGTGGTCACATCTGGAAAAATGGAAGTATCCAGATATCTGGATTTGGCTGTTTTCCATTTTGCCAAGAAGAAAATAGATTTGTTAAGTGTGTAAGTCATAAACTTATTTTTAGTTTAATTTGTTGATAATTGATCATGATACAAAAATAAAAAATAAGTGGTTTTACATACCTTAAAGCAATTTGATTCTTGGTAGAATGGTAGCCTGTCACTGGAAACCACCACATGTACTGTCAGTGAGGGAATAGCTTTTTTCTTACAGGGATATTGCGCAGCTGGAGCTTTCTACAGCATGCTAACATTTTGCCAGAACATCAAATATTAATTGCTGGTTAAAGTTATTACAGAAAACTACTGATATGTCATAAATATTTATGGTCTAACTATCTTTATCAGCTATATTTGCATATACTTTGTTTGTTTAATTTTATGTTAAGATTGTTATGTACTTATTGCACATGTACATAGTATAGTATATGTATGCATCAGAACAAGTGATATTTCACTGTCCTTGTTATTTTCATGGATGTAAAGATGCTTCTCCTCCATTCAATCAACCAATTTTATTTATAAAACCCAATATCACAAATCACAATTTGCCTCAGAGGGCTTTACAGCATACGACATCCCTCTGTCTTTAGGACCCTCACAGCGGATAAGGAACAACTCCCCCCAAAAAACCCTTTAACAGAGAAAAAAAACCGGTCGAAACCTCAGGAAGAGCAACTGAGGAGGGATCCCTCTTCCAGACGTGCAATAGATGTCGTACAGAACAGATCAACATGATAAATTAACAGTAATCCGTATGACACAATGAGACAGAAAGAGAGCGATGCAGGACAGACAGTAATGACAGTAGCTTACAACAACAGTAAGTAATAATATTATAATAATTACGGCTATTGTGGTACAATATGTCCAAAGTATATATTAATATCTGATAGTATACATATGTGACAATAATCATATGTGTATAATAACAGTAAAAGTATGACTAATGATAATAGCAGCAGGAGGCATCAGGCAGGACCACAGCAGCAGCACAACCAAACATGTCACACCATCCAGGCACCACTAAGTTAAGCTGTGAGCCAGTGGAGCACAAAGGCTCCGGAGAAGAAGCCGAGTTAGCGAGATGCAGTAACAGGACATGAGTGTTAGCGCGAGAGAGAGAGAGAGAGAGAGAGAGCGAGAGAGCAAGAGAGAGAGAGAGAGAGATCAGTGTATTATAGGAGATCCAGGGTTCTAAATTAACACCCACCAACCCGCCAAATGCGGGTTAAAATTCATTTTGGCAGGTGTTAATAAAAACTTACTAGTTAAAACTTACTGGCTGGTGATGCATGAGGCAATCGTGTCAGTCAGAGCCACTCTACTTAGGCTCTATTCTCTGTCATTTGTCCCCCTGGCAGTACTTCCTACATTTCTCATGAACACTGTGCCGTAATGCTACGTGATGACATTTCATACGCCCATTGGCTGTGCGCATGCCAGTATTTCAAGCTACAGTCCGCGAGAAACGAGCGGAGCGAGAGCAGGGAGTTTGCTAAACACAGTAGGGCTAAAGTTGAAGCTAAAGTAAAGTTAAACTAAATGCAGCGGTGGTTGGAACAGACTTCTGTGAGCGAGAAGAGGAAGGAGGCAGGGGATGAGAATATCGGCGACAGAGCGTGCAAAATGAAAAAAGAAAGCTTAACGCCAAATGGATGACAGGTCGTGAATGGCTTGTGTTTGATCACGAAAGTAACGTCATGTTTTGTCAGGATTGCCACATGTACGCGAAAGAAAAAACACAAAACAACAATGTAGTGGTGGGTACTAATAATTTTGCCCTAAGTCATCAGGAGAGCCAAAGGATTAAAACCGCCAAGACAGGTCGTATCGAAGAGAGCCTTGCTGGGAGAAGCCTCACTTTAATGAAGACATCTGAGTTGGAGAGGATGCAGCTACTTTTTCAAAATGCCCACGCCATTGGAAAAAACGGCATGCCTTTCACCGACTTCGCATGGATGTGGGAGTAAGTGAATTAACGTTACTATTTACATGTTTCAGAATCATTTACCAGCATTTAATACGATACAGAGTGACGTACATGCTTCCATAGACGCAGTTGGAACTTTACGTTTGAGGGTTTCAAAAACAAAAAATCTCACTGAAATGTATAGTGTTGTAGGCGATAACAGTGGCTTCATTTACAAATTAATTTCAGGGTGGACAGGAAGAAGGGCTTTAAAGATAGGAAAGACAGACAAATGACTACCAGGCAAAAGAGTTCATACACTACATAGCAGCAGAGGATGAGAGAAGAAAGATGAGGGCAAGATTATCAGATGGCAAGTTCATCTCGATCATGTCAGATGGATCCCCGGACAGTGCAGTGATGGAAGAAGAGATGGTCTACGTCAGGAGTGCCAGTGAGGGGAAGGTCAAAGTTGATTTTGTCGGGGTAAAAGCTGTCTCAAAGCCAGATGCTACAAATATAGCTGAAGCTGTGTGCAGTATAATGGACAGTGAAGTCAGCACTGATTGGAAGAGCAAGCTGGTGGCCTTCACCACAGATGGAGCATGTGTAATGACAGGAGTAAACAATGGTGTAGTTACAAAATTGCGTGCAGACAGACCATATGTGCTGGGGATCCACTGCATGGCCTATAAGCTTGAGCTTGCCTTTTCAGACGGAATAAGGAAAAATGTGATGGCCAGGAAAGTTGAGGACCTGTTGAGTGGACTCTACACCTTATATCATAAGAGTGGAGTAAACAGGGCCAGCCTAAAGCAACACTTCAGGGAGATCCACATGAAGGCTTTGATGCCAACCAGAGTAGGTGGAACCCGGTGGCTACCACATCTCTTCAAAGCACTTGACCATTTTCTCAGGGGATATGCTGGCATTGTACGCCACTTAGAGGAGAAGGTACAGTACAGGCCAAAAGTTTGGACACACCTTCTCATTCAATGTGTTTTCTTTATTTTCATGACTATTTACATTGTAGATTCTCACTGAAGGCATCAAAACTATGAATGAACACATGTGGAGTTATGTACTTAACAAAAAAAGGTGAAATAACTGAAAACATGTTTTATATTCCAGTTTCTTCAAAATAGCCACCCTTTGCTCTGATTACTGCTTTGCACACTCTTGGCATTCTCTCGATGAGCTTCAAGAGGTAGTCACCTGAAATGGTTTTCCAACAGTCTTGAAGGAGTTCCCAGAGGTGTTTAGCACTTGTTGGCCCCTTTGCCTTCACTCTGCGATGGTGTGGGGGTGTTTTGCTGGTGACACTGTTGGGGATTTATTCAAAATTGAAGGCACACTGAACCAGCATGGCTACCACAGCATCCTGCAGCGACATGCCATCCCATGGCGCGTTTGCGTTTACTTGGACGATCATTTATTTTTCAACAGGACAATGACCCCAAACACACCTCCAGGCTGTGTAAGGGCTATTTGACCAAGAAGGAGAGTGATGGAGTGCTGCGGCAGATGACCTGGCCTCCACAGTCACCGGACCTGAACCCAATCGAGATGGTTTGGGGTGAGCTGGACCGCAGAGTGAAGGCAAAGGGGCCAACAAGTGCTAAACACCTCTGGGAACTCCTTCAAGACTGTTGGAAAACCATTTCAGGTGACTACCTCTTGAAGCTCATGGAAAGAATGCCAAGAGTGTGCAAAGCAGTAATCAGAGCAAAGGGTGGCTATTTTGAAGAAACTAGAATATAAAACATGTTTTCAGTTATTTCACCTTTTTTTGTTAAGTACATAACTCCACATGTGTTCATTCATAGTTTTGATGCCTTCAGTGAGAATCTACAATGTAAATAGTCATGAAAATAAAGAAAACGCATTGAATGAGAAGGTGTGTCCAAACTTTTGGCCTGTACTGTATGTTAATTTATAGCCTACTAAAACCAGCAGTGTAGATGGATAATTTAATGTTTGCTTTCTTTTTCTCTTCATCAGTTTTAAATGCTGTCTGTGATAAAATGCAGTTGTTTTGTTTGTAGTCCCAGGAGGCCACGAACATCAATGCTGTTCTGAGGGCAAAGGCCAAGGGGTTCCTCAACATAGCCAAGGATGGTGGAGTGCTCAGATTTTGCTGCCTTCTCCATGACACCATCTATCAACTGAGCAACCTCTCCAAGTCACTGCAGAGGTCAGTGTCAGTCCTGGCTGAAGCTCAGAGCTGCCTGTCCTCCACTCAGGCTGTCATAGAAAAGTACAAGTTAAGGTATATATCATATATTCTACAATTTACGATTTGATTTTAGGTTGTATCGGTGTGTTTTCACCTCAGTATAAATAAAAATAAATAAATAAATAAATAAATAAATAAATAAATAAATAAATAAAAAGACACCCATCCATCTATCTCTGCACAACTGTAGACCTGGGCCAAAGCTGAGAGCAGTGCTGGACACAGACACCTATGAGGGAGTCCTCCTGAAGCCTACTATTGCTGACCAGCATGACAAGGCAAAGAACGAGCTAATCAATTCTCTGTGCCGGTGCATCTGCTGGATTTGGTGATGTGAACAGTGGTGTCCTGCAGGCTATGCGGCTGACCAGTTTCCAGTGCTGGCAAGAGGCAGACACGAGTTCAGGTTAGCAATTCAAATGTAATGAACAAATCTTTACGCGTTTTATGTTTTAAGACAACTGCTTAACTTTATATTAATGTTTTCCCCTTTGTTCTCAGATTTTGGTGATGAAAAGGAAAACAAACTCATCAGTCACTTCCGACCTCTTCTGCTGTCTGCTGGAGTGGATGTGGAGTTGATCCCTGATCAATGGACAATTCTCAAGACTGAACTGTACACAGCAGGATTCAGCCCAAGGTACTTGACGAATGATGTTTGAGAAAAAAAAAAATCTCATACTGATGTACCTTAACAGTAGCATTTTTAAACAAGTGCTTGAAAAGTTCCCAAGTTTCAGATAAGCTCTATAGAAATGTTTAATATTGTTAGCCAGTTTTATTTTGTTTATCAGGAATCAGAGTAAATGTCATTTGTTAAAGGCACAATCCAAATTTGATGCCATCGTTTAATAACTAAAGTTGCATTTGAAAATGTATAATTTGTTTGTCAAGTGCATAATGCATATTGTCTGTCTGACCCTGCTACAGGAACCTTTGAGAAGACCTGGCCTACTGTGAACAGAATGCTGCGCCATTGGTGTCCTTGGTGGCTTTTTGATGCTCTTCTCACCATCACTGCAACTACAGCTGACTGTGAAAGAGGGTTCAGTGTTATGAAGCAGGTAAAGAGTGACTGGCGCTCACACAGGCCTCAGTTTGTACGTAAACACTGAACAAAAGGAACTGAGGGTGGCTCAGATTCAGATGGGAGCTCTAAAGAAATTAGTTCAGAGAGCTCTGAAGACATTTGATTCAGAAATGAAATGAAATGTTTTATATTTTGTTGTATGTATTGTACTTTCTGTCCGTGTGTATGTATGTATGTATATATATATATACAGTACAGGCCAAAAGTTTGGACACACCTTCTCATTCAATACGTTTTCTTTATTTTCATGACTATTTACATTGTAGATTCTCACTGAAGGCATCAAAACTATGAATGAACACATGTGGAGTTATGTACTTAACAAAAAAAGGTGAAATAACTGAAAACATGTTTTATATTCTAGTTTCTTCAAAATAGCCATCCTTTGCTCTGATTACTGCTTTGCACACTCTTGGCATTCTCTCGATGAGCTTCAAGAGGTAGTCACCTGAAATGGTTTTCCAACAGTCTTGAAGGAGTTCCCAGAGGTGTTTAGCACTTGTTGGCCCCTTTGCCTTCACTCTGCGGTCCAGCTCACCCCAAACCATCTCGACTGGGTTCAGGTCCGGTGACTGTGGAGGCCAGGTCATCTGCCGCAGCACTCCATCACTCTCCTTCTTGGTCAAATAGCCCTTACACAGCCTGGAGGTGTGTTTGGGGTCATTGTCCTGTTGAAAAATAAATGATCGTCCAACTAAACGCAAACCGGATGGGATGGCATGTTGCTGCAGGATGCTGTGGTAGCCATGCTGGTTCAGTGTGCCTTCAATTTTGAATAAATCCCCAACAGTGTCACCAGCAAAACACCCCCACACCATCACACCTCCTCCTCCATGCTTCACAGTGGGAACCAGGCATGTGGAATCCATCCGTTCACCTTTTCTGCGTCTCACAAAGACACGGCGGTTGGAACCAAAGATCTCAAATTTGGACTCATCAGACCAAAGCACAGATTTCCACTGGTCTAATGTCCATTCCTTGTGTTTCTTGGCCCAAACAAATCTCTTCTGCTTGTTGCCTCTCCTTAGCAGTGGTTTCCTAGCAGCTATTTGACCATGAAGGCCTGATTCGCGCAGTCTCCTCTTAACAGTTGTTCTAGAGATGGGTCTGCTGCTAGAACTCTGTGTGGCATTCATCTGGTCTCAGATCTGAGCTGCTGTTAACTTGCGATTTCTGAGGCTGGTGACTCGGATGAACTTATCCTCAGAAGCAGAGGTGACTCTTGGTCTTCCTTTCCTGGGTCGGTCCTCATGTGTGCCAGTTTCGTTGTAGCGCTTGATGGTTTTTGCGACTCCACTTGGGGACACATTTAAAGTTTTTGCAATTTTCCGGACTGACTGACCTTCATTTCTTAAAGTAATGATGGCCACTCTTTTTTCTTTAGTTAGCTGATTGGTTCTTGCCATAATATGAATTTTAACAGTTGTCCAATAGGGCTGTCGGCTGTGTATTAACCTGACTTCTGCACAACACAACTGATGGTCCCAACCCCATTGATAAAGCAAGAAATTCCACTAATTAACCCTGATAAGGCACACCTGTGAAGTGGAAACCATTTCAGGTGACTACCTCTTGAAGCTCATGGAGAGAATGCCAAGAGTGTGCAAAGCAGTAATCAGAGCAAAGGGTGGCTATTTTGAAGAAACTAGAATATAAAACATGTTTTCAGTTATTTCACCTTTTTTTTGTTAAGTACATAACTCCACATGTAGTTCATTCATAGTTTTGATGCCTTCAGTGAGAATCTACAATGTAAATAGTCATGAAAATAAAGAAAACGCATTGAATGAGAAGGTGTGTCCAAACTTTTGGCCTGTACTGTACACATATATATATATATATATATATATATATATATATATATATATATGTATGTATGTATGTATGCATGTGTGTATGTATGTATGTATGTAGACAGCACGCGTACGTCTCGCCGACGTCGGCACGATGAATAAAGTTGCATCGGCAAGATGTATTATGGAGAGCGTTTGCTCATTGGGAAGACGTCGCCGAGACATCGGCATTTGGTAAAAAATGCCCTCCAGACGATGTTTGGACGATGAATCAAAGATGCTCAGCGCAGCCCCTCTCCAGCTTTTATACGACCTTTATTTAGGTCGGATCATTCAATTAGTATAAATATCTCCATATCCATAGGCTAGTCGAAATTAACATTTATTTACTTAAAATGTGATAGGAATATGGCAATATCATAACAAAAAACAATATGCTTGACCACTAAACAGCTTTGTAATATTGTGTGTGGATAAAATAAAGAGACAGGTACGATTCAAGTTCGTGATCATAAATTTATTTCCAGCAGCATATCCAAAAGAGCCCTAGCACAAAAAGGATAAACAGAACAGAAAACATATGGCAGGTCGGAGAACACAGGCAGCAGGGTCTGGATTGCTGGGAGACGCAGTCTGCAGGGGAGCCCGGTTGTTCATTGTGGATTGAGGAGCAGTTACGTGTCCAGTCCGTGCTCCTCATCCTTATAACAAGTCCCCATCCTCGCTCCTCTGTCCCGCAAACACTATTGTGGGTGGAGGAAACAGAGAAAGTGCACAAAATTACGTTCTGGTATATCCAACCAGCTCTGACAGGAGCACACAGACCTTTTTCTCCCCGGGTCGTGCCGGTCTCGTGGGGTCAGATATAACATCTTTTGTATCATAATTGTTTAATCCTTGTTTTTTCTGGATCCCGATAAACACACAGACACAAACACTACAGCTGTTCCACTTGTCATGCTGGCTGATCTGTGTAAGATGATCTGACAGCTGTGATTCCATCCTGCGCGAGATTTATCGGGCTTTACAATTCTAATAATAATTCATTTTTTCCTTATTAGTGAGATTAAGTTTAAAGACGCGCGCACACGACTGTTCAACATATATGAAGGTGTTTTGCGATTGTGATGTGTGTGCGCCTCAGCTGTGTGCGAGACACACACGTGCACGCTGTTAACATATTTACACTTAATTGCTGATAGAAAATATGTTTAAAGGACACTTTACCAATCCACACTCCTGTATTCTGCGGTTCCTCCGCTGGTGCGAGCCGAGGCTGCCAGAGCGAGACTCGCGTAATAACAAAGCAATAAATAGTAGGCTAGTAAGATCAGTCAATTAGAATATGCGCTTTGTGTTAATTAATAGTCTGTGTTGTGTTTTACCGGCGCACAACACGTACACACATATCTGCTGCATGTTTTATGACAGTAAACTGTCGCCCTACATTTTTTTTCTGAATATATTTTAATGTGTTCTGTGTTTAAAAAGATAAATAAATAAAACATTTTTGGAAATGGTCTTGATTACATTTCCCGGGAATCCACACACCTCACTGGCAGGACAGGACGGCAGTTTGACAGCCCGAGGATGGTGGAAGTGGACAGTGTTTGTCATTTCCATATAATTTTTTGTCAAAGCCACAGGGAGCCACTCAGAAGATCAAAGAACCACATGAATAGGGCTGCACCTTATGATTTTTTATTTGATCAACTAATTGGAGGATTATTTTTAATCATTTGATTAATAAAATAATTAATTTACCTAAAATAAATATCAAAAAAACTCTCATTAATATTTCAGTATTTTATTCAATTAATATCCACAGACACATAGCTCATTAGAATAATAATGGTGACAACTTTTAAAGTTAGTCTGTAAAGTTAGATTTCCACCATATCTATTAGACTCGCGGCCGCGGTACTTTCCAAGGTGCTAATGCGCTGTCCAAGGTGCTGTTTTATGGTTATTTTCTGTAGTTATTTTTGCACAATTTCGTACTTCGTAGTTTGACAGAGTCCATAAATAGCCTTTTGGAGGTGTGTGGATTAATATTTTCCCGAAAATTACATTTTCTATCCTGGAAACAGAGGCGCTCTATCCCGATGTATGTATGTATGTTCCCAACCTCAACACTTTAGTGTATTTTCTGCTGATATTAATAATTATTATTGAGGAAGAAGGTTTTGGATTAAGTATAAATCCAGTGATCTTTAAGCTCCGAGCTTCACCTGGGATTTTATCTGAGATTCTAAAAGTTGCAGCAAACATAAATCCAGCGGATTTTATCCATCCAGCGCAGCGCACAGTTTGCATCTTCATTGTTTAATATTTTGAACTATTTCCACACAAAGCTGGTGGCAGTCAGCGTGTTATGTGTCTCATTCAGATGGTAGAGACAAAAGTTATTGTATTAAGTGAATTCATAACATGCTTGAATTCATGGCGATTTGTGATCGTTAACCAATTAATAAATGCACCTGGGGTACTCAGCTGGTAGCAAATAGGAGCCAGAAAACACACACACACATAGCCCGAGCTTGATCGCACATAGCTGCCGAACTCCAGACTGCTCTGGAGGAGAGGCGGAGGCAGAATGGAGCTTTTAGGCAAATAAACATCGCGAGTCACGATTCTGTTCGGATTCGACTTCATGAACGCACAGATGTACAGAGAAGGGAGGGGGGACTGTAAAATGGAGGGTCATGACAGAAACAACTGGAGTCTCTTGCGCTTTCCAGTGACGGTGCACTAAAACACACCCTGAGGCGGATATTAGCTTTACTTCCAGTACAAACACACCAACAATAACCCATAACCAGTACCGAACCATGAGAAACTATTATACCGGGCCATGTTAAATAAAGGCACAAACCCAGCGCTTCCCGTCAGCTGCGGTTAACCACTAGCTCCGCAGCTGTACAAACACGAAGCCGGATACTAACAGCTAACGCTAACTAACGTTACCTGACCCTTTCCCGAATTCAACATTAATTTATTATCCAGAAGGGAATTGTTCATGTGTTGGAAAGACTTATAACTACCTAGCAATGGCGTTTGCTAATCGCTAGCTAGCTAGCAAGCTTGTTAGGAGTCGGTGTCTGACCTCTTTACCTTCAACAGCACACCTGGTCGGGACTTAGCAACTAGCAACTTTATTGAATGTCATACTCACAAAATAACTATTTTTATTTGAGCTTAAAGTGGGCTTACCTGAAGACCAGTTGACACCGACGAGAGGCTGTGTCCTCCGTCTTCAACGCCGGCTCTTTGTTCCGTTGGCGCCAATTGGATGAATTGCAATGGGCCGATCCACAGCCGACCTATCTCCGACTTTGAAATAGAGCACATAAACCCGCCCTCTGGCAAACCATGCCCCTGCTATGGGCCGATGCTTCTCAGACGCATCAACAGCCGTTAGGAGTAGAATGCCGACGCACGATCTGAGGCCGACGTCGGCAAGACGTATGCGTGCTGTCTATATGTCAGGTCAAACTGGAATAAAATAAAGAACTGAACAGTAACTAAAAGACAAGCAAAACCGAGGAATCCACTTCCACAATAAACTGGAAGGAGGAACCCTTCGCACTATCGCCCAGTTACTGTCTGGGCCTTAAAAGGCGGCGCACATCATCACAGGTAAAGAGCGAACAAAGGTACACAGGCAGCAGGCGTATATCTGTTCCCTCATCTTTCGCAATGCCAATGCAGAGTGAGAGCATCTAAACACCAGAAAGGCAGCCGGTAAGACACTGAACTGTTTAATGAGGAGACTTTTGCACGGAGGTAGTGCATTGTGATTAACTGGTTGTGTTAACGCTAGCTTAGCCATGGGGTCGGACGCCCAGTAACGCGTGGCTTGGTAATTGATTGTCTGTGTGCGCTGATTGCTTGTTAATCTCCCTCCTGACTTTTGAAATGTGATGTGTGTAAATTTAAATTGGTATGTGTTGAGCACAGCTTAAAAGTATTTCACTTCGACATTTAGTGAATTATGAATGTATGTTGATTGTATTGGGTGTATCACTGGAGTAATTAGAAGTAGTAGACTGGGAGAGCAACTTGAATATAACATGATTTGAATCATTTAATATCAACAGTTTCAATTCAAGCATTTATACTCATACATACTCTTAATTGTAAGCATTTTTGTAATTGTGTTAGTGTAATTTTGGAATTTCATTTTAATAAAATTTGACCATAAAATTAATGTTAAAACCCTTTCAAAATTAAGGTTAAAAAGCCTGTAAAAATTTGTAATGAAAGGTTAAGAAGTAATTCATGTTAAAATACATTTAATGGTAAAATACAGAAATTGAGACAATTTAAGATAAAACACATTAAAATATACATTTAAAACAACAATAAATATTTAAAAAGTAGTGAAATTCATACTTACCTGAAACTATGCTAAACCATTTACAGCAGTGGGTAACTTTATTTGCACTTGATTTGTAATTTAATGTAAAAATAATTGGGTTTCACAATATTTAAGTGTTTATTTTCTGGTATTTTGTATACTTATTTTCTGTTGGTGATTCTGATCGGACTTTAAACTTTTTTTCTCTGGTTTTGTGGTTCTTTGATTGAAAGGTTTTTCACCTACACATGACAAATGGCATAAAATGCTTGCTTCTGAAAATAAAGGAAGGAAAAGGAAAAGCAGCCTGGTCATTGAGTGAAATCCAGTTAAGACCTCTGGTAGATGCCTCTCTCCCTTTCAAGTGGGGATATTGCATGGAAAACACACTTAAGAACTTGACAGTGAAAAACTGCTAGACCGGGAAACTGGAGAGCCAGGAGACGGAAATCTGGGAGCTTCAGCTGGATCAGCAGGAAAACCTGGAGTCCTGGTGGGAGGAGCGATCAGCTTAAAAGGACACATTAAAGCATTAATACATTACAAGTGAAGTTGGACCTCTGTGAACAACCTGCAGGAGGAGACATGGCTGACCAAGCTGATGGTAAATCTGTGGAACAACTTAAAGTGGAGAGAACAACAGCTAAAAGACTATTTTCTTGCCTCACCAACAGCATAACAAGAACATATGTAGACATGTCTGAAGAAGAGCTCAAAGACAGTTACAGCAAACTCACAACTGAGGCCGGAAAAGTCATGGAGGCAAATGATGACGTGGAGGATGGAATGACTGCAGAGTTGGAGGCGGAGCTGGACGCAGGTGAAGAAGCTGTGTTAACTAAGGAGCAAAAAGCCGACCTGAAAAAGACTGCAAGAGAGTGTGAGCTGAAACTAAAAGAGACAAAAAGCCTAATCCAGGAGACCTTGTGGTCCAACTTTGGAAAAGCTGAGACATCTACAGCATTGCAGGCAGCAGAGGGGGATTGTGAACGTGTTGGTGCTGTTCAACCAGACATCAGCCAGGAGGCATATGAATTCAAGCTCAGCCACCTGCAGGGGCTGGCAAAAACTGCAAAGGAAGCATACAGCCGGTGGAGTCGGTGGGTCCCTCCAGATGCACAGCAAGGATTTCAAAGTTGTCTAAAAGAGCTTGATCTCCACATCCCCATGCTGATTTCCAGAAAGGCTGACTTCATACAGGCAAGGATGAAGGAGGATACTGAAAGACAGATGCAGACGGCGAGTACCCCTAATTATTCCATCCCAGCCATCAAATTAAAACCAACAGCCCTCCCCAAGTTTATTGGCAACAAACGGGATTTTCACATTGAGTGAAATCCAGTTAAGACCTCTGGTAGATGCCTCTCTCCCTTTCAAGTGGGGATATTGCATGGAAAACACACTTAAGAACTTGACAGTGAAAAACTGCTAGACCGGGAAACTGGAGAGCCAGGAGACGGAAATCTGGGAGCTTCAAGGAAATCTGGCACAAGGATGGAAGCACTCCTGTGCATCATTATTATCTGTGCCCCAACTATGAGACAAAGAAAAGCAACACAGTTCAGAAGAGGAGCAGGTTTGGTCCAGAGGAGGATAAAGGCAGGAGGAAATACACAGAGGAGCAGGAGGAGTTCTTCAGTAAACTCTCACCTGAACTGGCAAAACAATGTCGAGATGTGTTTTCCAATGCTGCTTCAAAACTGAAAAAGACCAGCCGGGCCTCCTAGTGGGAAGTGGACTGCAGGAGCTGCCAGTGGTAATGATGCTTCTTGAGGTTACAGCCAATGCTGGGCAGAAGATTGGTACATTAATTGACTTGGCATCAGACACCAATTATATAACCCACAAGGCTGCAAGCAGATTGAACCTCAGGAGTGAAGAGATCACACTAGTCGTCCATGGAATAGGGGGAATGAAGGTTGACGTGGAAACAAAGCGGTACCTCCTGAAGATTCGAGTAAAGACCCCCAAAGGCACTCTGAAACCACACCAAATGGTTTGTTATGGACTTGACAGCATTGCAGATGTCCACAGACATGTGACAGCAAGACAGCTTCAAAAGTTCTTCCCAGACGTGTCACTGGATGAGCTGGTGAGACCAAGAGAAATAAACCTGCTCATCAGCCACAGGGAAGGTCAACTGGCGCCTCAGAGAGTCAAAGCTGTTGGGGACCTCGTGCTGTGGGATGGACCCCTGGGAAAGACAGTTGGAGGAAGACATCCTGAACTCTTTGAGGAGCTCACCGTGTCAGCCCACATGTCCAAGACGCACTTTGCCAGGTCAATGAGAACAGCTGCTGTTAAATATGAGGAACTCACTAGCACGGTCCCAGAGCAGCCCCCACCATGCAGTCAAGTCACCATCCAGGTCCAGGAGTCAAAGACTTCAGCCACTAATCAGGACTTCCTAGAGTGGTGGAGGTGGGATAGCATCAGCGCAGCATGTGAACCTAAGTGCGGAGGTTGCCACTGTGGAAACTGCCAGCCAGGTGGCAAGGAAATGACTCTGGCTGAGGAGAGGGAACTCGAGGTAGTCAGAGAAGGCCTCACGTATGTCACAGAGGACAGCCATAGTGGGGAACCACACTGGCACGCCAGGTACCCTTGGCTAGGAGATCCCGCCTCCTTACCAAACAATAAAAGGATAGTCGAGGCCACGTTTCTCAGAACAGAAAAACAACTTGCCAAGGAACCTGAGTGGAAGATTGCCTATGCTACTCAGGTGCATGACATGGTCGATCGAAGGGCTGCCATCAAGTTGTCAAACGATGTGATCATCAGCTGGGATGGACCAGTATGGTACGTGAGCCACCTCATCGCTCCTAACGCCCACTCTGTGACAACCCCTGTAAGGCTCGTGTGGAACAGCAGTCAAAGATTCAGAGGTGTGAGCCTGAATGACCTGCTAATGAAAGGCCCACATGTCCTCAACCAGATTTGCGCCGTCCTTCTCAGATTTAGGGCTGGTAGATATGCTGCTCTGGGGGACATCAAAAAGATGTATAATTCAGTCTGGTTGGAAGACAGAGAGGTGCACCTGCACAGATTCCTGTGGCGTGACTCAGAAGAGGAAGAGCTTGGAGAGTATGCCGTCACAAGAGTAAACATCGGAAACAAGCCAGCAGGGTGCATTGCACAGCTAGCAATGCATGAAACTGCTAACCTCCCTCCTTTCTCTCATCTTCAGGAAGAGCGGCAGGTTCTCCAACATGACAGCTACGTTGATGACATTCTCACATCTCACGATGACCTTGACCGGCTGAAATCCATTGCAGCAAATGTAGAGCGGATCCTGAAAGCTGGAGGATTTGAGCTCAAGCCTTGGGTCTTTTCTGGGCAAAGTGAGAGGAAAGAATACAGTGACAAGCTGGAGGAAAAAGCAACAAGGACCATGATTCTGCCAAACCAAATGCGTGATGATGACAACAAAGCGCTTGGTCTGGGCTACATGGTGGAAGAGGACAAGCTGCACATCATGATCGCAATCAACTTCTCGAAGAAAAAAAAAACGACTTGGCCAAGATCTTCTTCTAGAGCAAATCAGAGCCCAGACGCTGACCCCCTTGACGCGACGAGAGTTGCTCAGCCAAGTATCAGGGCTGTATGATCCGCTCGGCCTACTAACTCCTGCTAAACAGAAAGGAGCCATCCTGGTAAGGAGAGAATTCCAAGAGGCAAAGGGCGGAGGTTCTCCAGTAAAAGAGACATGGGACACAGCACTCTCAGATGGCCTCAGGGAGGATGCAATAAAGCTCTTTGAAGAGTATGTCCAGCTTGGAAAAATCAAGTTCACCAGAGCACTGACTCCTCCATACTTCACTGAGGAACCCTCGGCAGTCACATTCTCTGATGGAAGTGAGCACGCCTATGGAGCTATGATGTACTTGAGATGGAACTCAGACCAGGGCCCAATCATCAAATTAGTGGAGCCAAACTAACTCCCTTGGATCAAAGAGGTGATGCTGTCAAAGCAGAGATGTGCGGAGCGGTGTTTGCCTCACGGCTGAGGAAATACATACAGAATATCAGGCACATTAATAATGCAATAAATACCCAAAAAAAACACTATTCAATGCAACTATCTGCAATCGGCACATAAATGTATCTTTATATCGACTGTGAGTATATATTCAGCATCTGTCATCTTAGAAAATTCAAAAGAAAAGAAACAGAGTGACTACGAGAGAGAAAGAGAGAGCGTGCGCGTACGAGAGAAACGCAACATTCATTTACGATCCTCCCAGGCTACCTTTGCATCATCAGCCCGTGGAGGTCTGCTCACAGTTCCATATATTTGGACACTGCGAGCTTGGACCTCCCGGACCAAGACATCAGTTTCCTCCTGGGAGAAGTTTGGCCATCTGACGCTGCTGCTCTCTTCTGCCATGGCGAATTTAGTAAACTCTCATTACGCCATCACGCGGCGTATTTAAGGGCGAGGCTCATTTGATTGGTGTGATGTGTGTAAAACCCACTCCACGCCTTCTCTCCTCCCTCTTTCTGACTTGCGCAGGTAGGAGGGACGGAGGTGGGAAAGAGGAGTAGCTGTGCCAGTGCGCACAGTGTGCCAAACTTGCAAAATCCACCTGGCCACACCCAGTTGGCGAAGCGCAGGTGCATTGCACCTCCGCCTCGCCCGGTCTGCGAAACGAAAGGCCTCTGTTTTTCAGCTCATCCGAGAGCCGGGGGATGTCCTCTTTAAGGTCAGTGATCTTTTTGTTTGCTTTCTTCAGTAACAGATCTTCTTCACTGGGCATAGCATAGCAGTAATAGATATTCTTCATTGGGCATAGCTGTTCCGGCTAGCTTAGCCATCAGATCAAACCCGTAACTTCCCACCCATGAACTCGTAAAAGATTGATGTACTCCCAGTTACGGTTTCTGACGTCACACAGCTCTTTAAACCAATTACCTTACTTCTCTAAACAACAATGGCAGTCCCATGGATGCGGTGTTGATGCAGGTGATACACCGTGAGAAATAGAAAAAAATAAAAAATAAAAAAATAACCATAATGTTAACGCATTATTGGCAGCCGCTCTAACAGCTAGTTTCCAGTGCAAGGATAAATCAATACAAAATACATTTCCAAACACACTGATAACGTAGAATAGAAAGTATAGTAGCATCTGTGACCTTATGCGCCATTTCTCCTCCTTCGTTTCGCTCAAATTAACAAGGAACCGGCACCTTCGGCGATAGAAGTGATCATAAACAAACATAAACCCTGCACGGTCCGCCATGTTGCTTTGAGAGTTTGGCGTGACTTGCCTGAAACGCTATGAAGTTGTGAGTCATGACTTGAAGTGGTGACTTGCGGGCTCAGAAACTTGCCTGGAATGCAGCATTACATACAGCTCACAATTGCATGACTGTTCACAGCTGTGTAGGAGGTGTGTATACAATCACCTGCAGCAAGGAAGACATTCTTAACCTTTAGTATCAAAAACAAAACAAACAGACAAAAGATGTACACAACACTGCTTAAGATAAGCCAAGGAGTAATCAAAGAAGTAGGAATTATTTTCAAAATAATCTGAACGCAGCCCAGGGTGACAACAGCATCAGTCCCGCCCGGGGCACTGATCAAGTCCCACCGAGGCACTCATTAGTTGTTGTGATGTATTGATTAACCACATACTTATTTCTATGGTAATTGTTTATTTGAGCTTTAGGATCTATATTATCTAGATCCATGTTGTTATCTAGATCTATGTGGACATGGTCAAGTTCAAGATGTAGCGCACATGCGCAGTGTTGTATGAAGAAGTACAGCTCAGTATGGTGAACCAACAGCATGTCGTCGTTCGTGTCTTCAATATGTTTCATTGGTGACAAGGATTAAAGTTTTCTTTGCGGGGGAAGAGAGACACACGGTGTTGGTACTAGTGAGTACAATGGCCCTGTTTGGAAGAATTGACGAGTTTAAGCCGGAAAACGAGCCATGGTCGGCGTATATTGAACGGCTGGAGCAGTTTTTCGAAGCTAACAATATAGCTGATGAAAGGCAAGTTGCTACCCTGTTATGTGTAATGGGCGCAACAACATATGGACTTTTGAGAAATTTAGTGCAGACCAACAAGCCAAAAGACAAGACGTTCGAAGAGATTGTGACTGTTTTGAAGGAACATTTTGAGACAAAGCTGCTGCTGGTAGCAGAAAGGTTTTGCTTTAACCGGTGTAATCAAAAAGCTAATCAGCCAGTGCAGGAGCTGAAGCAGTGTGCAGCTAACTGTGAGTTTGGTGCTAACCTGGACGCATTACTATGAGATCGGTTCGTCAGTGGAATAAGAAATGAAGCCTGTCAGAGGAGGCTACTGTCCGAAAATGATCTCACTTTTGCCAAAGCTTTTGAGGTCACCCTCAACATGGAGACGGCCAACAGAGACGCACGTCAGTTGAGAGGGGCGGAGAGCGAGACCATCGGAGCTGCAAGCATCCACAAGGTGAAGCTGCAGGGAGCCAGGAACTGCTACAGGTGCAAAGGGAAAAATCACAATGCAAATGAGTGCCATTTCAGAGAGACTAAATGTCATAATTGTGGAAAAATAGGGCACATTAAGAAGGCATGTCGTGCAAAGGCAAGGTCAGAGTGTACAAACGCAAGAGGTAATGGACAGCAAAAGAAAAACACAAAATATGTGACAGCTGAAGAAGATTCAGATTTTGAGATGTTCACTGTTTTGACTGTAACGAGCGAGGATACTTATAAGGTCCATTTCCACTGAAGAAGTTCCTGGTACTATTTGGGGGGCAGGAATTACTACAGGAACGTCCTCTCGTTCGGTCCTCTCAATCACCGTGTCTCCACGGAGTACGAGGAAGGTTCCTGTAAAGTTACGGGCTTTGGATGTGACGTAATTGTAACCATTTTGACCGGGGTGACGTAGGGACGCCGTTAGCTGTAGCCGATAGCGGTGTCTGTAATAACTCACTAAATGGCCCGTAAAAAAATTATTTTTTCCAGCAGATGTCTTACAACATGATTGAGCTAACTGGAGTAGTTTTATGTCGTATCCGACAACGGGAGGCTTTTAACAGATGACGTCCTGATGTTAGCTTTGCTGCTGCTGCTGCCACTGATGCTTTCTAGACATCGTGATTTCCCAAAACTGAATACATACCACACATATCAACAAAAAACTGCTTTGCTAGCTCAATCATGTTGTAACTAAGATATCCACTGGAAAGAATATTTCTTTCACGGGCCATTTAGTGAGGTTTTTTTTACATGGCGGCGGAAGCTATATGAAAGAGCTAACCCTCGTCTGCTGAGTTTTAAAAATGCTGGCTATTTTGTTGCTTTCTGTTGTCGTCAAATCCCTCCTTGAGTATATCCAATCAGCACCAATCCCCAAGCCCCAGCCAGGAGTCTTTCGGTGCCGTTCTGAGTACCTACCCCGAGGCAGGGACTTGTTTAGCCCCTGTAAAAGTTCCGGAACTCTGTCCTTCGGGAGTGGTTCCTGCGGTGGAGACACGCACCACCCCGTAAAATTACCCCGAAGTTCCTGCGGTGAAAACGGGCCTTATAAAGCTACATTCTCAGTTAATGATGTAGATTTTGGGGGTGGAAGTAACTAATTACAAATACTCACGTTACTGTAATTAAGTAGATTTTTTGGGTACTTGCACTTTTATGAGTATTTTTTTCAAATGTTTAATTTTACTCATACTTGAGTACAATTTACACCATGTAATCTACTTCGCTACTTTTAAAATCATAAGTCGCTACTGAGTATGCCCACAATTTGAATTAATATTCAAACCTTTCATCTGCATCTTTGTAGCCAATAAGGCTGTCCGATCGCGGCCGCGACAATTAATCTATGACGTAAGGAAAGGACAACTCCGCTGCAGCAGGCACAGGTGTCTGGCGGTAACATACCTACACAGCGGAGTAGAAACTAATTTATGGACTGAAGACTTGAAGACAATGAAGCCAAGAGTGAGTGTCCACGTGCCATACAGGGTTCCTACACATTTGGAATTTCAAAATTCCATACTTTTCCATACCCTAATTTCCAGACTTTTCAGACTTTTTTTTTGTTTGTTTTCTCAGAAAATATGCAACATCTGAGTAAATATATCAGTGTATCATATTTCACATCATATTTAATTATTCTTAATAGGCGATTGTAGCCAAGTACCATAATGGCATGCAAATAAAAACGAATTGAATTGGGAATCCTTGGCCAACCAGTATTTATATACCGTATTGTCAAACCATCCATCCAAAAACTTGCATCTACCCATTGTGAACCACATGCAACTCGTCTTCTTGTCGAAGGTGCAGTGTTGGAGTGAAACTTGATACCTGGGGGGCTGGAGGAGGGTCATGGGGCAGCGGACTGGACATACCACTTGTCAATCAGGTAAAAGGGGTGGTATGTTTTCTGAGACGTTTGCTCACACACAAACTGTGCTTGGCCTGGCATAAAACATGATCCGGATTGAGTAAATTATTTTTGGAAATACTTTATTTTCTATTTTAGAAAACAGTATTTTAGAATAGTCTGGAAACATAAATATTTTTCCATATTTTATTTTTCATTTTCCATACTTTTTAATACCTGGAAATTGATCAAATTTATTTCCATACTTTTCCATACTTTCCATACTTGCATAGGAACCCTGGCCATAGTGCTCCGCTTACCGGCGACAGAGAAATCCGACTCCAGGTCCAGTAATTTTATGAGTTTGGCTAAGATAAGTCTGCAAAGATATTGTCACTGCCAGGCCTGGAATTTCGTCATTTTAGGGGCAAGGCCACTTGGCCTTTCGTGTTGTCAATTTTTTTGAGGGCACAAAGGCCAAAAGCCATGGCAGCAAGGCCATAAAATAAAACAATGATTTTAAGTCCACATCCATAATGAATTCAATTTAAGGACTAAGGATGTATAACTATCTGTGAAATGAATAAATAAAACAAGCTCAAGTAATAATAATGAGTATAATAAGTAATAATGTGATTTATTTAATAGCACTAATAAACACAATGTGTTTTAAATATAGAACAACCAGGTTCATGTATTTATAAGCAAACAATCTCAAATATAAGGCCTAAATATTTTTTGAGTGTACATGATAAATTGATTCACTGAACAAGACTGGCGTACAGTTATTTTTGATGTGTTGTTCGATAGCTAACAAACTACAGCAGGGCTATTCAATTACTGTTTCAACTGGGCCGCATTTCAAAACCAGATCATGTCGATGGGCCACATTTTTAGCAATCCACTTTTTTTTTTGCATACATATATTTATATACACAGGCATGGCCCTCCTCAACATGATGCAGAAAAAGACTAAAAGAGAGCTATCAATGCACAGAAGCATAATATTAAGTCGCAGTATCTAACAACACACACTATCTCTCTACCAGCATCTCCCTCTCTCCTCTCCTCCACACACACACATGCACACACCTCACCTCCTGATGCTTTCCTTATAGGACAGTTACACAGGATATAGTTTTATACAGTCCATGGCAGCAACAGTCATGTTTACAACAACAAAGTCACTATTTCAAAGCCAATAATATCTGACTGGAACATAGATATTCCTCCTGACATCACAATACTGAGTGAAGAAAGTCACATTATCTCAGCATGAAGACAAACATCAGTATCAGTCACTCGTCCTGGTCTCTGTCCCTCTTCTACTGAGGACACTCACTGTCTGCAGGTTGGCTGCCTCAGGTACATGTTCAGATAAAGTGTTAGCCTACATACAGACAGCTTTCATTTAGTTTGTCTTTAACACTTTGCTGTTAGCCTCGCGAGCGCGGTGTGCTTGTTTCGACCGCGATCATAAATCATAATAGCGGTGAATGAGAGACTGTGGACAGAGCAGATTGAAATATGGCTTTCTACATGCTGATCACATGTATTGATAAAGTATTGGCTTTTCAGTGGCAGAGGTTTTATCGCACTTACTCACAGTAACAAGCGTAGTTGATGTTAACTAGAGTAATCTTGAAGTTATATTCCCTTCATCTGCACCGCAGCCTCTCTGCTGTTGAGTTTGTGTGTGTGTGTGTGTGTGTGTGTGTGTGTGTGTGTGTGTGTGTGCGCGCGCGCTGTGAGGGGTGACATGCAGAGAGCAGAAGAGAGGCTGCAGAATAATGATGAAACCGAAACTTTAAAAAGTAACGCCGATAATGGCGGAGCTTACTATTAAACTTGCCTTGGGTTGTTTAATACTGGGTCTCGGTACCGATCCCTGCCGTGGCGTTTGATGAAGTCTCCTGGTTGGCCGGTGATAGACTGATGTCAAGCTGTCGTTATAGTCTGTCCGAGCGCTTCATGCCAGGCTCGAATCAAACCCCCCACTGGTGATGTACGCATCGTCTCATTTTAAGATGCCCAATAAGAATCCAGAATGTCATCGCATTATTTTTTTCTCAATAGACGCAGGTTTCAAAGCCGTGTTGACAGGAAAGAGGCAGAGAAGAAAACCGCAAAATCACCTGGGGCAGTGTGGGCGGGGCATCAAGGCCACTGTGGCCTTAGGGCAGATATTTTTTTCGAGGGCACAGGGCCAAATGAGGAGGGCACGAGAGCCATGGCCCTCATGGCCCTGAAATCCCTGCCCTGGTCACTGCCATTGGTTTACCTGATATGAAACATTAACCATGAAAATTATCCATGTCATTTTAGCTTGTCGGTAAGGGGGGTAAATAGTGCTCCAAATTTAGGCTAACGTTTAGCATAGAAAACAGAGCACAAGCAGGGGGTCCCTTGTTCTCTTACTTCAAGATACCTGAATGAAAATGTTTTCTTATGATAAGCGTTACCCCTTTACAGACACATCCACTTCACTCTAATCCCTTGCAGTTTTGTGCAAAACCCACGCGGTTATTTTGCGTGCAGTATTTATGTAATTTTGCCTATTCTGTTTTATTATTCCTGTATATTGGGGTCCTTAAACAGTATTACAGTTGGATAAATTGGGGCTGACTGGAAAGCTGTGACTCTTGTGGAGTCAATGAGCCCCATGTATTCATGTGTGTGCCATGTGTTTACACTCTTGCCTCATAATAGTCATATCATTGCAGTAATTTCACTGTATAAGGTGAGCTGTTTTTGATATTTTATACAGGTGAATCGAATCGAATGCCTGCTATTGACGATGCAATAAAACATCCATCGGTTAAAAGTAATTAATAGTCTGAGTAGTTTTTGAGAAGAGTACTTTGTACTTTTACTAAAATATTTTTTAAACACCAGTACTTTTACTTGTAATTGAGTACAGTTTAAGCAATGTAACAGTACTTGTACTTGAGTACAGATTTTCAGTACTCTTTCCAACACTGGTAGATTTAGAGATGGAAATTGATACTGGTGCTAGGAGGAGCATCATTTCAGAGAGAACATACAGAAGGCAGTTTTCTCACATGCCACTGCAGAGAACTAAGGTTAAGCTCAGAGCTTACAATGGAGGTCACATCCCTGTTTTGGTTCAGATCACAGCCACAGTAGGCTATCAGGGTCAGACAGCAGTTTTGACACTCCTAGTCGTTAAAGGACATGGAGTAACCTTATGTGGCAGAGATTGGTTAAAGGAACTCAAACTGAACTGGGCAGAGATCAAATATTTGAATGAAACAAAATGTAACACACTTGGTGAGGTGCTCAGGAAATACTCTGAGGTGTTTAATGAAGAGTTAGGGACACTCAGGGACATTAAAGCCTCAATCATAGTCAAACCTGATGGGCCTCCCAAATTTTGCAAACACAGGACCCTCCCATTTGCTATGAAGGATAGAGTTGAGAAAGAGCTCAAAAGGCTGGAGGAAGCTAACATTATATCTCCAGTTAAGCATAGTGAATGGGCAGCACCTATAGTCCCGGTGGTACAGAGGGATCAGTCACTTCGCCTGTGTGGTGATTATAAGGTGTCAGTTAACCAGGCACTTGAAACAGACAGCTACCCCTTACCTCGTTTAGAGGAGCTTTTAGCAACCCTTAGTGGAGGTAAGATTTTCTCTAAGATTGACTTAGCAGCAGCTTATCAGCAAGTTGTGCTAGACAAGGACTCCAAGAAATACACTACCATCAACACTCACAGAGGACTGTTTGTGTACAACAGACTTCCTTTTGGGATCAGCTCCACCCCCTTTATCTTCCAGCAGATTATGGAAAATATGATGAAAGACTTACCTGTGGTAGTTTTTCTGGATGATCTTCTCATTATGGGACGCTTGGAGAAGGACCACCTCTGCAACCTTCAAAGGGTCCTGCAAAGCTTGCAGGAAAATGGACTACAAGTAAAACGCTCAAAGTGTGAATTTGGCAGAACTAAACTGGAATACCTGGGCCATGTGCTGGATGAGCGTGGAATTCATCTGTCTGAGGATAAGGTGAGAGCAATACAGGAGGCTCCTACTCCTACCAATGTTAAAGAGCTTCAGGCCTTTTTGGGACTTTTTAACTATTACGGGAGATTTGTACCACAACAAAGCACAGTGTTGGCACCACTGTACAGACTGCTTAGAGGAAATGTAAACTGGAAATGGACTGAGGCAGAACAGTCTACATTTGTGAAGTGTAAGGATCTGTTGATGAGTGGCAAGGTTTTAGCACACTATGACCCCAGTATGCCACTCACCTTAGCATGCAATGCCTCTGCATATGGCATAGATGTGGTGATCCAACACACCGTGCCTGAGGGAGAGGAATGACTGATTGCTTATGCTTCCCGCACATTGTCTCCAGCAGAGAAAAAGTACTCTCAAATGGAGAAGAAAGCTCTTGGACTGATTTATGGTGTAAAGAAACTCCACCAGTATTTGTGGGATAGACATTTTACTTTAGTCACTGACCACCGCCCCCTACTGACTCTTTTGGGCGAGCACAAAAGTCTGCCTACACTGGCTGCTGCACGCATTCAGCAGTGGGCAATTATATTGTCAGCTTATGACTACAACATTGTCTATCACAAGTCGGAAGACCACAGTAATGCTGACTCTCTCGTTGTCCTTTTACCAGTGACACAGGTAGCGGCATCAGCCACTATTCACTCATTGCTTGCAGAGCATCTTCGAGAGGCGCCGCTCAACGCTACACAAGTCGCCCGGATGACACGCACTGACAGTGAGGTAGCCCGAGTCTACAAGTACATCATGGAAGGCTGGCCAAACCAAGTTGAGGAACATTTGAAAGTGTTTTTCACAAAAAGAAATTACCTCAAAAATGAGAAAAGGAGTGTTAAAGGAAATTCACTCAGGGTACCAAGGTATTGTGAAAACAAAAGCTCTTGCTTGCAAATATGTATGGTGGCCAAATCTTCACTCAGATGTGAAGCAAATGTGCAGAGAATGTGAAACATGTCAATTGGAGCAAAAGAGGCCTCAGCATGTTCCACTACACCTGTGGGAGTTTCCAGGTGAATCCTGGAAAAGACTGCACATAGACTTTGCTGGGCCTTTCCTGAACAATATGTTTATGATTGTGGTGGATTCTTACACAAAGTGGCTGGAAGTGTTTCGTATATCACGAATCACTTCGCAGGCTACTGTGACAAGGCTGAAGAGACTGTTTGCTTCTTATGGTTTGCCTGAGCAAATTGTAACAGACAACGCCACCACTTTCACTTCTGAGGAGTTCCAGACCTTTGTAAAGCAGAATGGGATTCTGCGCACAACAAGTGCGCCAGGACATCCAGCAACAAATGGTCTAGCTGAGAGATATGTTCAGACGTTCAAAGCAGGTTTAAAAAAACTTGCTAACACTACCATGATGACAAGCTATCCCTGTTCTTGTTGCAGCATCGGACTACGCCTAACTGCACAACTGGACAGTCCCCTGCTGATCTGTTTTACACAGACATGTCCACACAAAGCTGGATTTCTTGAAGCCTTGCACCAAAGAGACTGTGCGCAAAAGACAGTATCAACAAAAGGCCCTCCATGACTGCAGTGCTGCAGACCGATCATTCAGCGAGGACGATGCTGTGTACCTGCATAGCACTGCGGGAGGAGGCCACAAGTGGATTCCAGGTTTGGTGGTGAGACAAACTGGCCCTGTGTCATATGAAGTCAGAGAGTGGGGTTCTGACACAGTACACAGATGCCATGGTGACCAGCTGTGAGCTTGTGCCACGGCTTAATCTGACATGGTGGTAACTGACTCTCAGGTCGAACAGTTGGATGGTAAGGACTGCAGTGGTTCGCAGGACATTGCGAACCACTGTAGGATGGAGTCAACTTGACTCCACTGTGCAGTCACCAGAGCTCCTGGAGCCTGAACCCATGGCTCTAAGGTGCTCAACACGAGTGTGTAAACCACCCAGGAGATTTATCCAATGAGACTGTATACCTACTAGGGTTGGGAACGATTAACCGATACGACCGGATATCCGGTTTGACAAGCCAGAGATACGGCTGCGTCGGTAGCAGCCTCCTCAATCGATACGAATCAGCCATGAATCCTTAGATGAATCGATTGTAGAGTCATGGATCGGGTATCGTGAGACTAGCAATCGGGTGACTGGCTTTAACAGTTTGCATCTCTAAAACAACGCGAGACCCGGTGGCATGCTCCGTAGCAGGCATTACTGACAACGATAACGGAAGTAAACATCAGCGCCAGCTTGACCGGTGGAGATGAGGAACAGAAGCTAATGCTGGTTGGATAAACCAGGGAGCAGCCAAGCCGCAGCAGAAACAAAAGGTAAATCCTGCCAGTTGTGGGTTGAACAGGGGGTCACAGACACAGACAGAAATACGTATTCCTGTCAAATACGGCGGCCACAGTGCTCCGCAACGCAAGATAAAGGCTTACCGGCGACCGAGAAGCCCGGCTCCAGGTCCAAGAAGTCTTCATCGGTGTCATGACTGCCCAGAAATACAGCAACAGCTGAGCCGTGGCAGCACACAGGTATGTGACGTGTCAGAAGAGAAACGAGCCGTTCCCATTTCCACAAACCTCACCACACTTTAGGGACTGTTCTTTACTTGTCAGGGGAGGAGGGTGGCTGGTTGATTTTTATTTTATTTATTTATTTTGATTTTGATCCCTCCTATGTTAATCACTTATTGATGCTGTTTTTGAAGTATGAATAAGTCAATAAGTAATTTATTCCATTGAAATATCATTGATGTATTATAGAAAAGTGATTTATCTTTTTATAAATGACAAACACAGAGTGTAGCAGACACAGAGAAATAGTCTGACATGCTGTCAGTGATAAGTTGCTAGTCATCACAGTCCATGATATCAACTAATAACAGGACATGTCAGATTCTGCCCCTACATTGCATGTTATTATTTTATTCTGCTTTATGTTTATATTGTACAGCGTTATGATAAACTTTATTCCAGACTCACGTCCATATAACATACATACAAAAACACAGACAATACAAAAAAAACAACACAACAAGGCGGTTTAAAACACTTAAATTTTACTTAAAGGTGCTGTATGTAAGAATTTGGCCAAAATGGGTACTGCACTCAAATTCAAAATACTGCCGCGAGTCATGTCTGCCCCCCCTCCCCTACAGACTTGAGGTGCTGTGACTCTACTGACTGCCGTGACTGGTAGACGGCAGTGGGTGGCGCAACAGGCCAAAACACAAATTCAAAACATAAACATGATTTGCAGACTGCAAAAATTTTTTTTAGATGCAAATATTCTGGCTGTACTATTGTTGTCGGTGAGATCAGTATGTTATATGAACATTATTCCTTAGTCTCTGTGACATATTAGTATTATTTTTACGACTATTTGCTTTAGATTTCTTACATATAGCTCCTTTAAAGTTCACTGCACTTAAAGTTTAAAAGTTCTTCTCATTTTTATATTGATCCCATCCAACAAAATCATGTTCATTCAGCAAGTCTTTTTTTGGTCCATGTCTAAAAATAAATACATTTGACATGTGATTTTGTTGTTGTTTGTCTTTTTATTTTATTTTTGCCAGTGCCATATAGCAACAATGTTTGGGGATGTGGTCTTTAACAAATTTGAAAATACTGTAAGAATGTCACTTTTATAGAATTGGCTTCTTTATTTTATAATGTATGATTAATGTCGAATCGAATCGTATCAAATCGTTCTGTATTAAAAATAGATCATTTTTGAATCGTATCGCAACCCGTGTATCTAGATACAGTACAAGCCAAAAGTTTGGACACACCTTCTCATTCAATGCGTTTTCTTTATTTTCATGACTATTTACATTGTAGATTCTCACTGAAGGCATCAAAACTATGAATGAACACATGTGGAGTTATGTACTTAACAAAAAAAAGGTGAAATAACTGAAAACATGTTTTATATTCTAGTTTCTTCAAAATAGCCACCCTTTGCTCTGATTACTGCTTTGCACACTCTTGGCATTCTCTCGATGAGCTTCAAGAGGTAGTCACCTGAAATGGTTTTCCAACAGTCTTGAAGGAGTTCCCAGAGGTGTTTAGCACTTATTGGCCCCTTTGCCTTCACTCTGCGGTCCAGCTCACCCCAAACCATCTCGATTGGGTTCAGGTCCGGTGACTGTGGAGGCCAGGTCATCTGCCGCAGCACTCCATCACTCTCCTTCTTGGTCAAATAGCCCTTACACAGCCTGGAGGTGTGTTTGGGGTCATTGTCCTGTTGAAAAATAAATGATCGTCCAAGTAAACGCAAACGCGCCATGGGATGGCATGTCGCTGCAGGATGCTGTGGTAGCCATGCTGGTTCAGTGTGCCTTCAATTTTGAATAAATCCCCAACAGTGTAACCAGCAAAACACCCCCACACCATCACACCTCCTCCTCCATGCTTCACAGTGGGAACCAGGCATGTGGAATCCATCCGTTCACCTTTTCTGCGTCTCACAAAGACACGGCGGTTGGAACCAAAGATCTCAAATTTGGACTCATCAGACCAAAGCACAGATTTCCACTGGTCTAATGTCCATTCCTTGTGTTTCTTGGCCCAAACAAATCTCTTCTGCTTGTTGCCTCTCCTTAGCAGTGGTTTCCTAGCAGCTATTTGACCATGAAGGCCTGATTCGCGCAGTCTCCTCTTAACAGTTGTTCTAGAGATGGGTCTGCTGCTAGAACTCTGTGTGGCATTCATCATACATAACTCCACGTGTTCATTCATAGTTTTGATGATGGCCATCAAAATTATCTGTGAATAGCTTGTTTGTCAGAAAAAAATGTGATCTTCAATCAAAAGTACATGACTTATTTGACAAAAGACTGGCATGTCTTCTTCAGTTGCACTACAGACAACAAGTCCAGCTTTATACTCTACACCATCAACTTTTACTCAGCTAGTTGAGAAAACATCTTTTGACAAGATCATTCAAGAATGTCATTGTTGATTACATTCTCATCTCTGAGGGAAAAAGATTTAATTGGTCCAGACTCATTTTGTTTGAGGGTGAAGGTTTCCCAGTGATAAGCAATGGCCATCTGATGTTTTTTGGCAAGTGATTTGGTTATGTTTTTGAAATTTTTAAAAGAATCTTTAAACAGCTTGTGTTTGGCTTCAAACCTCATAGACCACATATGTAATAAGGGGCCAATTTTCCTTACAGCAGACGGGTAATGGATCATAAAATGATGCTTAGGTATCAAGTTTCTATGTGGATACAAGTTCTTAAATAATTTATGGTGGTCAACAATCAAATGCTTCAAATATATTGTCATACCTAGAGTGAGAGAAGGTGAAAAAGCAATGTTCATTATTTGAAGTAATAGTATAACAAATTCCAGTTTGGGTTTCCTTCAGGAATAACGTCACCAAACAACAGTGGGATGTTTTTCACAAGACACAATGGGCTCTAGTTTCGCAGACTGGGCACGGCGGGGGCGCACCTGCGCTTCGCCAACTGGGTGTGGCCCGGCGGATTTTGTAAGTTTGGCACACCGTGCAACCTGGCGCAGCTACTCCTCTATCCCATCTCTGTCCCTCCTAACGGCGCAAGTCGGAAAGAGGGAAGAGAGAAGGCGTGGAGTGGGTTTTACACACATCACACCAATCAAATGAGCCCCTCTCCTCGCCCTTAAATGCGCCGTGCAAAGGCGTAATGAGAGTTTACTCAATTCACCATGGCAGAAGAGAGCAGCAGCGTCATCCGGCCAAACTTCTCCCAGGAGGAAACTGATGTTTTGGTCCGGGAGGTCCAAGCTCGCAGTGTCCGAATATACGGAACTGCAAGCAGACCTCCATGGGCTGATGATGCAAAGGTAGCCTGGGAGGAGGTCACCACGATTGTAAATCAATGTTGCGTTTCTCTCGTGCGCGCGCACGCTCTCACTTTCTCTCTTGCAGTCTCACTCTGTTTCTTTTCTTTTGACTTTTCTAAGATGACAGATGCTGAATATATACTCCTTATCTGATGCTGTGGCTGTTTGTGGTTGGCTGAGAGGGATGTGAACTCATTTGCAGGCTGTGTTAATCAAATCAGGTTGGGTTTCCATTACGCGTGCCAAACGGTGCCAATCCCCTTTGAGCTGACATCAGATGTGACGGGACAGTCGATATAGAGATACATTCATGTGCTGATTGCAGATAGTTGCATTGAATAGTGTTTTTTCGGGTATTTATTGCATCGTTAATGTGCCTGATATTCTGGAAACCTGCCTGTGAGGTTTTGGTGACGTGTGCGCACTGTCCGCCGGTCAGCCAAACTTCAGCTTACACCGGCTGCGCTCCGCCTGCGCTGACAGTAGACCTGGTTTCAGATGGCGAGCTTTTAGCACACCTTCGGCGAAGCCTTTTGGCACGAAACTGTCACTGCGCCAAGCTGGATCTGTCGACACCTCCCCCGCTGCGCCGCCACACCCATCTCAGCGCACCTCAGTCTGCCAAACTACCAAACTGAGCGCGCCTCGGGTTGCGCTGCTCGAAACTAGCTCTGCGCGGGGTTCGCCACCCTGCGCCACCTGTGCAGCACCGGGAAACTAGAGCCCCAAGTCTGAATAGAATACAAACCAATGCCATTGCCTGCACTCTCCAAAATAATCTTTGTGGGACGGTTTTTACATTCTAAAAATCCATAATCAAAACTATAAATCCTGGTAAGCAAGTCCTGTTCTAAAATAAATAAAGTGTTGTATGAGATATCCAAAAAGCAATTTGGTCTCGTACTGAGCCACACCCTCAAGAAGATCGTGCATTATATCGAATGAATAATTATTACAAACATGGAAATACTTAAATGAATTAAGTGTAGAATTTTTTTTTCAAACCATATAGTGACTTCAATTGTGGATTTTCTTGGAGAGACTGCCAATGCATTTCAAACATATCTTTTCCACAAAGGATCACCTTGGTGTCATCCTCACTGTTTGAGAATCATTCTTGTCAATCAAACATAGGCGACAGAAATGACGGCTACTGAATGACTCATTAAAACCAAGAATTGTGTGCATCCCTAGATTATCTCCAGTGATCTGTGCGATTGTACCATACACTGGCTCATCAGAAAATGAAAAGCTTAGCCCTTGGCTTTCCAGTTTTTTCACATCATTTATCAGCGGTTCCAGTATAACATCAAAACCATACTTGTTCAGATCTTGTGCATGAAAAAGTGATACCAAATGAATGTTCATTAAAACTGAATTAAATTTTGGGGGCAAGTTTCTTACAACAAAATAAAGACAGCCAATTTTATGAATTCCACGTTTAGAGCCAAGCGGATTGGCTGTTTCAAAATCATCGTAGTATAGTTGAATTTGTAATGCATTTCTTTTTGCCGTAAATAAAGGGTGACTTTTAAAATAACTTCCATCAAAAAAGTCAGTATAAGTGTCAGGCTCTGATCTACACTCTTTGTTTAGGTAAACACAAATGTCTGGATTTCTGCACATGAATTTCAGTGTTTCTAAAATTGGCACATATATAAAAGTATCCGTCACAGGTACCTGATCGTGCGTACCAGATTTTTGATTTCGCCTGCTGTCATATCTTACTCCCAGTGTTATTTCTATTGGCTCGACAACTCCCCATTTTTGGTTGAAATATCTATTTCGTTTCCATTCTGTATTCAGACTTGTGAATGGGTTTTCAAATTTTTCAAAAGACTCATTTATCACAGATATGTTGGGGTCAGTTGTAGGTAAAGCAGAAACAGCGGTATGCTTTGCTTGTGAGCGAAGCTCACTTGTTAGTTCTTCCAAATCACCTACAATTGAGGATACCAAACTGTTAGAAATCCCACTCCCTTGTAATTTGGCCACAATGGATGCACACATTTCTTTGGTTGGATCTTCAGTAGTTCCTGAATCATTGCTGTCAGAAGGAACACTGGATGAGCTACATTGATTTGGAGGATTAAATTGGTCCTCCAAAGCATGAGCCTGAGATGAGGTTGCAACTGGCTCGCTAGAGGAACATGCAGCAGTTGAAGTTTGAGCAACTTGCTGAACATTACTATGAACACTATTAAGGTGCTTCCGAAAACCTGTATATGTTTGGAACTGGTGCCTACACCCTTGCTGTGAACAAAGCAATTTGAACCTGAGTCCAGGATAGTAACCATGTTCAACTCTTAAATGTGAAATCAACTGACGACTGCTGGGATACGATTTCTGACACATGAAACAGGTCAGCATTGTCTTAGCCTCTTACTCATGGAGTGAGAGTGCTACTGGTTGGTTAAGCAGTCTGGCTCTTAGGTCTCTAAGTCTGGGTGACTCCTTCATTTTCCCCACATCAATGTTATACACTGCTGTCTGCAGGAATGTGTAAACATTTACAAATACAGCATCATAAGACACATTAAACACAAAATGTGCTTTGAAAAGTTCATCACATGCCAACAGCGAGGGGGTACGGCTGCCGACCCTGCTGGTTGCGGAGATGCTCTTCCAAACTGCAGCATGACTAACGTTGACAAGGAACTGAACATTAGACACAAGAATAACGTGCAGCCACAGAAAAAACTACATTATACCACAGACGTGACAATTCAAACATCTTCTCACAGGCCAGTGCAAGATGGGAAAGCCTATGAAGACTTATTTTCAGTTTATTCCCTTTTTAACAATCCTCATTTACTTTTGTGGCTAAGAAGGTAACATGACAAATTATGGTAGATGAGCTGCCAGACAAGTGAATTTCCCTCTGATGAGCAATACAGTTATTCTTATTCTAATCACATTAATAATATAATTACCTTATGAAAGTCTACAAGTCTCTCAACTGCGACACATGCACTCATCTTTGGAGACTTCGGACCCCCTGGCGGTGGTGGAAGGAGATGTATCAGCAACAACAGCGAGGCCATTTCTTAGTCGTAGGCTGAGGATAATGAGTCACAAGAATTAACTGACAAATTGATTGAATTAACTTCAAATTGAATACTTTTCAAGTTTAAATGAGAACAGGGAGGCATTATGTTCATATTGTTCACATTTGTCCCAAAAATCAAATCAACTTTCAGAGATACACAGAATAAACAAATAAAACCAAGTAAAAAAACAATCTCACAGGTGCTCATTTCCTAATTTTAATCATGAAAATAATGAATGAAGCAACTGTAACTGCAATTATAGCTAATGCCTTAAAACTAGCAAAACAAGTACAACTCACCTGTTGCCTCATCAAGATCACTTCCTGGGGGACTTTCTGCTGACTGCACCAAGCGATGCAACTCTGGTGTTGAATTAAGCCGTTTAGCCTCTTTTATGACATTTGGCTTGAAGAATACATCCCATTTCTGAAGTAGCGTGGAGGATGTCTTGTCATCAAATAGGAGAGCAAAGTCTTGATCCACCTTTAAGGAATAAGATTAAACTATTACTACAGAAAACACTTTCAAATTTCAAGCCTTTCTAAACATCTCATTCCAAACTTACCAATCCTTTTGTATCCAAGAATCTTGGAAAGGTGGAGAGGATATCCGCACTTCTGCCTGGGTCATTAACAAGCTTCTGATGGTGCTGAAAGGTCTCTTTCATCTTCTGGAAAATCAGTGACTTGTCTGTGGTATGGTTGAGGAACGACATGGCTTCTTGGCAAGCATCCCCATCAAGCTGCCTTTCAACATTAACAGACCTTTGGAAATTTGGGCCTCCTGGAGAAAAGTCAATAGGGCTTTTTGGTGCGGTTGTAGATTCTTGCCGAATCTTCCTTTGGACTGTTTTCAGCCGCCAAGAAAGGTATCCTGTGCTGCTTGCAGCATCATAGAAGTGTTCCTGAAATGACAAAAATAAAATGCATTGTTATACTCAGCTCATAAGGAATCTCAGAATTCAAATGTCAATGACATGCAAACAGCTTTATAACACAACATGTTAAGTATAACATGAACGATTCATGAAAACAATGATAATGAATATTACATAGCCTTTCTTGGAATATAGATCTTTGAGGGAAGGGAACAGCATCACTATACCAAGAGCATACTCTTCTCGGATTACTTTAGTGGGGAGGTGCCTGAGAGGATATATTAAATTAGTGATCTAAAATTATGCAATGGCCATGCAGTTATTTGGCACAAATAAATAGAAAATGAAACACACATACCCATGATTATCAATCATGTGAGCCACCAGTATGTTAACCATTTGTTTCCTCGTAGCATCTGTTAGGGTTTCTGTTGTTTGGTACTCCTGTAGTACTTCTTCACCACCAGACTTGCCTCTTCAATCAACTAATAGCTTCAATCAACTAATAAAAAAACAAAAACATGAGAATGCAAAACATGATGAGAAAGTGATAAACAGCTTTTCTAGAATATTAGAGTTAAGGAAGTGAGAATCAAGCTTTGTTACAACCTGTTTAGCAGACACTGCACGTGTATCCTCAATTCTTTGTCTCTTGCTAGGGACCTCATCCAAGATTACAGTTGATGCACTTGAGCTGAAGCTTGAGTCAGACATCTCAGAGGAAGAAGACAAGGAGCTATCAAATTCTGAAGGAATAAAAAAACATGTAAATAATTGTATTATGTAGGCTGTAGAGTGCTTGATTATACTTGCCTGTACATATCACCATCATTTGAGAAAACTGTCAGCACTGCATTGCCTTGTCCAACGAGGTCGCTGAATATTTCTGTCCCTTTTGCATCCTTGTATATAACCTGTGCATCAGGTGGCAGGCAAAATCTCTTGAGGACTGGAAAAGATAGTATAATAAAACAGAATGTGCTTTTGGAGTCAGCACTGTTTCTAGCCTCACAGAGAATGACTGTTCACGTAACATACATTCATCCACCACTGTATAATCATTAGACCTAGAACATTTCCCCCTCGCAAATCCCATTCTCTCGTAATTCCAGATTTGAAAATTGGCTTGTTTTTTTTAAATTGATTGTTTGGGTGTACATTACGCCTTACACTCTGAAACTGAAAATGTTTAGCAATTTACTATCATTTATGTCTGCTAAAGGTATCTAAAGAAATCATGGTCTACAGCTTTAAGGAGCTTCCAAAAAGAAGTTTTAATAGAATATACGTGCATTTTTAAACATTTTTTCAAAGCCAAGCTTAAGAAAAATCAAATACCTTTTACATGGAAATGCAGAAAGTCAAACTGTCCTTCAACCTCATCCAACTTCACATACTTCTGCTGTTGGCTGTACTGCACCAGCATTTTAACTAAAACATGCAAGAAAGACAGAGTAAATTAACATGTAAAGGAAGAACAGTAAAAAATAAAATAAAGGTAAGTCCATAGGATACACATGATTAACCGTTTTACTGTTAACTGATAACATGAACTTTGACCGATTAATACTATCAGTTAATTTTTTATAACCTTTTTTGTTAACCTTTTTCTCTGCAACCACGGGACATCTGAGCTGGTATTCTCCGTTATTAATAAAAACCCATAGACAATCTGTCCGCTATGCCGAGAGAGGACTGAGGTAGGCCTGAGCTGATTATTTTATTTTGAGGTCGGAGATTTTCGTTTAAATAACCCAAACCCTGACTCTAACCCTTTAAATACAAACTGTCGGCTGATTTTAAAATCAGTGGAGATTTTTTTTTTCTAGTTGCAGCGCCAAGTGGAATCATGTGTGTTTAGGTTTTGTTAATCTGTTGGCTGTTGCCACTGACACCACTGTTGCCAGAACGGCTGCCGCCGCCAGTTGCTCGGTGGGCCGCTCCAGTCCGCTCCCCCCCCCCCCCCACCCACACACACACACACACACACACACTTTATCTTATCAGTTAACAGTTACTAGTCGATCAACGAGCATCGGTTATCGGTCTGGAAAAAAATCAAAATGTGAATCCATGTCACACAGATGACAGGTGAAACATGTGTCTGCATGTTAGCACGTTTTTGCGGCCCCTTTCATTGCCGAGGCAGAGGAACAGAGGCTTTTTTTGCTGACCTACTTACAAGCACATCCGCGGTGGTTTGCGCATGCGCAAAAACTGCGGTTTAGTTTCATATGTATTTCTTTAGAAAATTACATAAAGTGCTAATCTTTCTAATCTTAAAAAACGAGTCACAACAAGCACACAGGACCGTTTAGAGTTGCTGAAGAGTTTATCTGATGACTGCGGCAGAGGCAGGCTAATGCTTCCCGTTGACTCCCAGCATTTGAGCTAAGCTAATTAGCGGTGGGCGAGCTCTGCCCGTCTCTCCCTTTTTACTGCACGTACAGTCAAAATAATGGTATCTATCTGCTTGTCATGGACGCGGGAGTGAGGCAACACACGCAAACAAAACAAATGTTGGCGTATCCCTATAGACGGCTTTAATACCTAATCGTTAACGTTAGCTAACGCCATGTTAGCTTAATTTACTGTTAGCTTACCTCGACAAATTTGCTGTTCAGTCCTGTCAATAAACAAGGCTTTGTAAAGCATATTATTCTCCATAGATGTTTCATTGTTCATACTACAGTTCCCAGCATCAATTTATAATTATTTTAGCAAGTTTGAACTTAATTGCACTTACCGTGTAGGACCGCATGAGAGGAGGAAAATGGCGCTGACCTTGTCCGAAGAAGTGAAGTGCGGGGGGCGGAGGCGGAGTTCAATTACAAATCTGCAGAGTTGGGTTAACACTCATGTGATCAGCTCTGTCAAATAACTCCAACACTGAACACAATTTAACACAGAATGTGTTAAAATTACACTTTGGGAGTGAAAATCAACTCCTAAATGTTTAACCCTGAAATTTCAACTCTCCAATTTTTGCTGTGTACTTACAGTACACTACTCCCACACTTACTCTATACTTGAAATGCACTATACTCAAATCAAAGCAGTGTTAGTAAACAAACTAATATCAGATAATCATATTGATTTCCTCAGTCTCACTGAAACCTGGCTGTGTCAAGATGAATATGTTAGTCTAAATGAATCCACTCCTCCCAGTCATAATAATACCCACATTCCTTGAGGCAGCAGCCGATCGGGGAGTTGCAGCCATTTTTAACTCTAGTCTGTTAATCAGCTCTAAACCTAAACTAGATTATAATTCATATGAAAGCCTCGTTCTTAGTCTTTTACATCCGACCTGGAAAACCTCGCAGCCACTTTTATTTGTTATAGTGTACCCTGCTCCTGGCCCGTACTCTGAATTTGTATCTGAATTCTCAGAGTTTTTATCCAGTTTAGTTCTTAAATCAGATGAAGTTATTATTATAGGCGATTTTAACATTCATGTCGACGTTGATAATGACTCCCTGGCTACCGTGTTTATCTCATTATTAGACTCCTTGGCTTCAGTCAGGGTGTACATAAACTCATTGTTTTAACCATACCCTCGATCTAATTCTGACATATGGAATTGAAATTGATAACCTAACAGTCTTTCCACAGAATCCCTCGCTATCGGATCATTAGCCTATCTGATTACTTTTGATTTCTTTTTACTCGATTACACGCCACTCAGCAACAGTTACTATACTAGATGTTTATCAGATAGTGTTGTTGCAGAATTTAAGGAAAAGATTACTCCGTTGTTAAATTCAATACCAAGTCCTTCAGTAACAGAGGTTTCCCGTACCGACTTTAACCTCTCCCGAATTGATCATTTTGTTGATAGCGCCGTAGGCTCGCTGCGAACAACACTCGACTCTGTAGCCCCTCTTAAAAAGAAGTTAACAAAGCAAAGAAAGTTTGCTCCTTGGTATAACTCTCAAACCCGTAAGTTAAAACAAATATCGCGAAAATTTGAAAGGAATTGCCGATTAACCAAACTGGAAGAATCTTGTTTAATCTGGACAGACAGTCTCAAAACTTATAAGAGGGGCCTCCGCAATGCCAGAGCAAACTATTACTCAGCTTTAATAGAAGAAAACAAGAACAACCCCAGGTTTCTTTTCAGCACTGTAGCCAGGCTGACTGAGAGTCAAAACTCTATTGAGCCTTGTATTCCTTTAGCCCTTAGCAGTCATGATTTTATGAGCTTTTTTAATGACACAATTCTGACTATTAGAGGCAATATTCATGATCTCCTGTCCTCAGATAGTAGGCCTACCTATCTAACCTCAAACACAGCTGTAAGACCTAATATATATTTAGGTTGCTTCTCCCCAATTTCTCTTCAAGAATTGACCGCAGTGATTTCTTCATCTAAATCATCAACGTGTCTCTTAGACCCCATCCCAACTAGGCTACTTAAGGAGGTCATACCTTTAGTTAACACTCATATATTAGATATGATCAATATATCCTTATTAACAGGCTATGTACCACAGTCTTTTAAGGTAGCTGTAATTAAACCTCTACTAAAAAAGCCCACCCCGGATCCAGAGGTGTTAGCCAACTATAGACCAATATCTAATCTTTCCTTTATGTCAAAGATCCTTGAGAAAGTAGTCACAGACCAGCTGTGTGATTTTCTCCATGATAATAATTTATTTGAGGAATTTCAGTCAGGATTTAGAGTGCATCATAGCACTGAGACAGCATTAGTTAAAATTACAAATGACCTTCTGATTACTTCAGACAAAGGACTTGTCTCTGTACTTGTTTTATTAGATCTTAGTGCGGCGTTTGACACTACTGACCATCAAATTCTACTGCAGAGACTGGATCACTTAACTGGCCTAAAAGGTTCCGCACTAAGCTGGTTTAAATCTTATTTATCTGATCGTTTTCAGTTTGTTGATGTTCATAATGAATCATCCTTACGTACTAAAGTTTGTTCTGGAGTTCTGCAAGGTTCTGTGCTTGGACAAATCCTATTTATTCTATATATGCTTCCTTTAGGCAACATCATTAGAAATCACTCTATAAATTTCCATTGTTATGCGGATGATACACAGTTGTATTTATCGATGAAGCCAGAAGAAAGTAATCAATTAACTAAACTCCATAACTGCCTTAAAGACATAAAAACCTGGATGAGCACCAATTTCCTGATGTTAAATTCAGACAAAACTGAAGTTATTGTTCTTGGCCCCAAACAACTCAGAGACTCTTTATCTGATGACATAGTTTCTCTAGATGGCATTGCTCTGGCCTCTAGCACTACTGTAAGAAACCTCGGAGTAACATTTGATCAAGATTTGTCTTTTAATTCTCATTTAAAGCAAACCTCACGGACTGCATTTTTTCATCTGCGTAATATTGTGAAAATTAGGCCTATCCTGACCCGAAAAGATGCAGAAAAATTGGTCCATGCTTTTGTTACCTCAAGGCTGGATTACTGTAACTCTCTATTATCAGATAGCTCTAGTAAGTCCTTAAAAACTCTCCAGCTAATTCAGAATGCAGCAACACGTGTAATAACAGGAACTAAGAAACGAGATCATATTTCTCCTGTTTTAGCTTCTCTGCACTGGCTCCCTGTAAAATCCAGAACTGAATTTAAAATCCTACTGTTAACTTATAAAGCTCTAAATGGTCAAGCTCCTTCATATCTTAGAGAGCTCATAGTGCCTTATTATCCCACCAGAACACTGCGCTCTGAGAACCCAGGGTTACTTGTGGTCCCTAAAGTCTCCAAAAGTAGATCAGGAGCCAGAGCCTTCAGCTATCAGGCTCCTCTCCTGTGGAATCATCTTCCTGTTACGGTCCGGGAGGCAGACACCGTCTCCACATTTAAGACTAGACTTAAGACTTTCCTCTTTGATAAAGCTTATAGTTAGGGCTGGCTCAGGCTTGCCCTGTACCAGCCCCTAGTTAGGCTGACTTAGGCCTAGTCTGCCGGAGGACCCCCCTATAATACACCGGGCACCTTCTCTCCTTCTCTCTCTCTCTCGTATCCTATTACTGCATCTTGCTAACTCGGCCATTCTGGATGTCACTAAGTCGGCTTCTTCTCTGGAGCCTTTGTGCTCCACTGTCTCTCAGGTTAACTCATATTGCAGCGGTGCCTGGATAGTGTGACGTGTGTGGTTGTGCTGCTGCTGTGGTCCTGCCAGATGCCTCCTGCTGCTGCTGCCATCATTAATCATTAGTCATACTTCTAGTGTTATTATACACATATGATTATTGTCACACATGTATACTATCAGATATTAATATATACTTTCAACATATTGTACCACAGTAGCCAGAACTATAACTATAATATTATTACTTTCATTAATGTTGTTGTAAGCTACTGTCATTACCGTCTGTCCTGCATCTCTCTCTCTCTCTCTCTCTCTCTCTCTCTCTCTCCGTCTCTCTTTCTGTCTCATTGTGTCATACGGATTACTGTTAATTTATTATGCTGATCTGTTCTGTATGACATCTATTGCACGTCTGTCCGTCCTGGAAGAGGGATCCCTCCTCAGTTGCTCTTTCTGAGGTTTCTACCATTTTTTTCCCCCGTTAAAGGGCTTTTTTGGGGAGTTTTTCCTTATCCACTATGAGGGTCCTAAGGACAGAGGGATGTCGTATGCTGTAAAGCCCTGTGAGGCAAATTGTCAAATTGTGATTTGTGATATTGGGCTTTATAAATAAAATTGATTGATTGATTGATTGATACTTTGCATATACTTAAAGAGGCAACGGATATCATCTTTTCCTAAATATATCATAATGAAACATCGCCATCGCGATGTGTGCATGTGTAATAGTCACATCGCAGGACGTGCAATGTTTTCTCTTTTTTTAAATAACATTTTAACTTTTGTTTTGCTTCAGAAAAGCAGCTCTGAAGAGAGCTCCTTGCTTGCTTTTACTATTATTTCAGTCACTGTGTCTCCGCATGTGCCAGCCGAAATCTTGTTGTGGTCACCTAAAAAGCGCCAGCAGGTGGCAGGAGCTACATTTGAAGTACCGTACGCAAACATATAAGTTACTGAATCCTCTACCACAGGTTTTTACAAATATTTCACAATAAAAGCCTACGTAGAAAATGGAGGGATTCTTTCAGCCGAGGTTATAAAGGGCTTTTAATTTGAAACAATTTCAGGAAGTGTTGAGTTTGAAATGACGGCACTGTGCATTAACTTTATCAAGGCAACAGGAACGGATAAAAAGTTAAAATATAAAGATATATATTATATTATTATAATATATTATTATATATTATATTATTATTATATATATATATATTTATAATGTAGTCTTTTTCAAATGAAGCTGGTAGCCTCTGTTATTGTGGTTAGTAAAAGTCCTGCCACTATTTTTTAATTTTCTTACTTTAGGTGAAAATTCTTGTATTTTTTAATATGGCAATATATACTGTATTGCAATATATACTGTATTGCCAAAAAAAAAAAAAAAATCGATCAGAAAATAATCTATTCTTGTGTACACTTAATGGACTCCAGAGTAGAAAGAATATGCTCTTCCTGCGGAATTGACAATCCTCCATATATCAAGTATATCTGTAGTGTTTATGTAGATGTTTAGGAATTCACTAGATTTGGAAGGGTTTATTTTTCGAGATGAAGACCTTTAGTGTAAAAGTCAAAACCCTCATCAGATATTGGACCATATAAACTGGATAAGATACAAATAGTTATATAACCATGTTAGTGTGTAGACTTTTGCAAAAACTAATCCTGTAGCATGTGTAATATGCAATATAACGGTGTGAACTCTTAGTGACATCTCAGTTGTGAACTCTTATTGACATATATAACCTATCACGCTCTGTGTAATGATAAGCACATGCACTCATATGACATGCACTCACATGATATTATGAACTCACAGAGAACTTCCTAGACTTCACCATACACTGTGTAATGATATAATGCAGTAACCTACACTCACATGATGTTGTGAACTTACGATGACACTCATACAAGTTACCACATGCTGTGTGATGAAGATAGCACACTCACTTGATTGTACTGCCTAATGCATTTAAGAGTTTATACTACACGGGAAAGGTCACACACACACTCAAATGACTGTATTACTTAATGTGCACGTAATGATTCATATCACATGGGAGCACAAGGGACTGTAGCATGTGAGTCCCCAAAGATCACATGATTTTTAAAAAAATAGAGTGAGTGCTATTCCGGAAATACTGGTGGCAGATTCCAGCTTGAGCCGGTATAACGGCAAAAGTCTGCTACCAGTAAAAACGGATCGAAATGGGAAGGACTACAGAAATGGGTGGAGATCTCCTCGACCTCCACCAGCATATAAGCCAGAGCGCTGAGAGCAGTTTTTCAGTCATCCTCCGGAGGCTGACTCGTGAGTTTGTCTGTGTTGTTGCCTGTGAACACAATAAACTCGATTGCACCAGATTCTGCCTATCTCCAGTGTTATTCTGAGTACCTGCCAGCCGAACCTAAGAAACTGAATTGACAACAGAAGACACTTTAGAAGAAACAAGAAGGACAGGGTTGGGAGCCGTCAGGCCCAATTCCAGGCACCGATTCTTGTCACTTCAGACCTATCTAGATATTGGTCTAATACACAGTTGAAGTTGCCCCCAGTTATTAAATTAGACTGGGACATATCCGGAATTGAATCAAATACCTTACTGAAAAATTGTGGGTTATCAAAATTTGGCCCATATAAATTTACCAAAGTCAGTGGGGTTGAGTGCAGTTCTCCTGTCACTATAATGTACCTACCTTGCTTACCAGCTATTGTGGCTTTGTGTTTAAATGGAATACTTTACGAATTAGAATTGCAGTGCCCCTGGCTTTGGAGGATAAATTGGAGTGGTACAGCTGTCCTATCCACCTGCTTCTCAGCCTGTTGTGTGAGTCATTCTTGAGATGAGTTCCTTGCAAGAATATTGTCGGTATTAAGGGATTTTACGTGGGCAAAGATTTTGCCCCGTTTAATCGGTTAATTTGCACCTCTGATATTCCAGCTACAGAATGTGATGCCTTTTCCTCCTATTTTGCTTGCTACATGGTCCTGCATATCCTACCTAGTGTAATTTGTCACTTGTTGAGTTACTGTAGATGGTCCATCCTATTTGGTTAAATTGTGTTATTATGTGAAGTCTGGGCAACCCTCCCTCCCCCCACCCCCATACATACACACAGATTCCCAGAAAACAATAGAAAAGGTGAGCATGAAACGCTCAATACTGAGGTAATCAAGATACAAATAAAGTAATAGTGGAGTCCCACAAAACCTCAGAATAGTAGACTTAAAGCAACTTTCCGTACAATTAACTTCTAATACTATTATTAACTAAGTAACTCTGCAGCTTTAATGATTTATGAACTTAACAAACCAAAATTGTCCCTTTAATCGAGTACCTTGTAATTTAACTACATCTTATGGGGTGATTGTCTGGAGGTATTTATGAAGACCACCCTATGCACTGGAGTGTGTTGGGCAAGTCAGCACAAGTTATAACAAAGTATCAAAAAACATAACTAAATGTGAATTCTTTTGGCATACGTCTCATAATAATAAACCCACAGTCAGTTGTGGATTTACCATGTGCAATATAAGAGGGTCTGAGACAGACATAGTCCTGTATTTTTATAATATTTATCCCATGGCGATGCTCTTGGCGTACTGGAGCACCTCTTTGGGGTTGGTGAAGAGGGAGTCAGAGCCATCGTATGTGATTCAGAGTTTGGCCGGGTATAAGAGTCTAGCTGATGGAAAACGTTACACATGCAAACTTGTTGAGTCAAATGTTCCATTAGTAATGCCACTTAACGTAGTTGTCCAATTACAGTAGAACTGTAACGGGTTGTGTTTTGACCCAATTGCAGCACATGGAAACCAGAAACAGTTGGTAATAATGATTAATGCTACAAATCAGTGGGTACAGGGCAGGGCAAATAAACAGCACACAGTACAGTTCAACACTCTGGCAAAGTCTCTCCACAAGGTCTCTGGCAGTCAGGCTGATTCAGCAGGCCAAACTGGGCTGGAAAGCAGGTGAGTGGTCAGTGACATTTGCCCAGAAACACACACAGTTCAGTTCAATAACAGGTAATGCTACCGTGGAAGAGCAGGCAGGAGACGTAGTCATGGAGTCAGAAGATCCAGAATCAGGTAATCAGGTGCAGAATTCCATGAAAAGAACACCTGCCCAACTGTTAAACACAGGGGTGGATCCATGCTTTGGGCTTCTGTTGCAGCCAGTGGCACAGGGAATATTTCACAGGTTGAGACAGGAATAGATTCACTTAAATTCAAGCAAATTCTGGAAGCAAACATTACACCATCTGTAAAAAAAGTTGAAGATGAAGAGAGAATGGCCCCCACAGCAGTTCAATGATCCTAATCACACCTTGAAATCCACAATGGACTACCTCATGAGGCACAAGTTAAGGTTTTGCCATGGCCCTCACAGTCCCCTAAACTTAACATCACTGAAAACTTTTGGACAGACTTCAAAAGAACAGTGCATGCAAGACAGCACAAGACTCTCAGAACTAGAAGCCTTTTGCAATGAAGAAATGGGTGGCAAAACTGAACAAGAACTGAAAGACTTATAGTTGAACACAAAAATAATTTAGAGGCTATGATACTTGTCAAAGGGGGCACTAGTAAGTACTTACCATGCAGTGTGTCCAAACTTTTGCTTCAGGCCTTTCTCCTTTTTTGTTATTTTGAAACTGGAAAAGATTTAATTAAAAGGTAATCTTGCTTAAAATACCAGAAAAAAATGTGTCATTTCAACTTTTTGCCTTTTGGAGATCAGTTCATCACCTACTTAAATTACTATTTCCAGTAAATGGAATTTTGACCCAGAGTGCTTAAACTTTTGCATGCCATTTTAAGTACTCACAGGACACACAGCCAGTGGCGAGTGCAGTGACATAAGCAGACAGAAACTCCAACGAAAATAAAAGAAACAAAAATACAGTATAGGCCTAACTCCCTAGGCTAAAGAAAAACAGGAGCTCACCCCTACGCTCCATGCAAACAATAATACGTGACAGTGACTATTTATAATATATATACAGGTGACTCAGTTGGCCCTAAGGCGCGGGTCTTAACAAAAGATACAATATTTAGCAAGGCAAACTAAATACAAACACACACAAGATCACTTATCAACAAAAGATGAGGGAAACGATGTGGTGCTGCCATGTACAAGAGTCGTCTTGCAGCTTCCGTGTGGCTGGCATTATGAAGGCCGAGCCCCTTGCTCAACCAATCCGGCAGCGGTGACGTCACGCTCGTTATCCAGTCGGCGACCGTCGTCAATGAAGGCAGAGCACCTTGCTCAGCCAATCCAGCCGTAGTGACGCCACGATCGTTTAGTGAATCACCTGCACACCTGTTAACTAGAGCTGGGTATCGATTCAGATTTTCCAGATCGATTCGATTCAATTTTCAAGGACTCAGTTCGATCCCATTCACGATTCGATTTGATTCGATTCAATTCAATATCGATTCAGTCAAGTATATTTAAATTATGATACAAAATTTGCTTGGATATTAAGATATTTTCTGAGAACTAACGAAGTATATTTAACAAGGAACACTCTGACCTGGTGCATTACAATTAAAAATACTGTTTACATTAAGAATTGACCCCAAAGCAGTACATTAGTCATCATGTACTTTTATTTAACATTACCTGACACATACAAAATAAATATTTTAAATTAAATCTAATCACAAGGCAGACAATTTAAATGAAGTGGCTACAAAAAATGTAAACAAAGGACATCCACAAGTTTGCTGCCTGTAACCGTCTTATAAAGCTTTTGTGCAATACACTACAGTGGTTGTGATGCACACATTGACTGTATCAGACAAGAAACAAAATACGTAGGTGAACCCTGCAGCAAAGTGAACCCTCTTCCTCAGAGAGGATCTTTGCCTCCTAGTTTGTTCATGGCGGCAGAGCGGAGTGAACCGTCTTTCTTCTCAGAGAACCTTTGTCCCATGAGAGCAGGCACGCTGCTCTCTGTGTCTGTGTAAACCATAGACTGTATAAAATAATGGACGTAGTCACCGTAACGTAATCCGTCCGTTTCTGAAGAGTGGATTTGAAGCTAAAAATACTCCGCTCTGGACGTCGCCATCTTGGCAGTGCCTGACTCCGCCCAACTCCTGGACAACCAAAAATGGGCAAAGAGGTGGGCCAAAGGAAGCCTGGTTGTTTAAACACGCCCACCTCGCTCGGCGCTAAGTTAGCTAAGGCTAACAAGCTAGGCTAAGAAGCTACGCTACTTTGGCTAGCCCTGTGGTGTTGGCTGCTCCCTTGGTGCCAGCTCCCTCACGAAACTTGAGGTAAGTTGAGTTTAGCTGAAACTAACGTTATACAACAAACTTTGAAACAATGATTCAGCTGTTATCTTAAAAAAAAAGCTTCAACTTTTTTAAAAATATATAACGCTAGTAATTTATTACACTCATTTTACTTTCATATACACAGCGTGGATCATTGGTGACAGCTATGTCCGGCGTGGTGTCCAGAGAGCTGCAGAGACCTTGGGAAGTACCCTCAGCATGCCGGGCGTCCGTGTCTGCTGGTTTGGCTGGGGTGGACTGCAGTGGGGAGGCTTTCTCTCCTTCTTTTCGCACTCCCTGCGAGGAAGAGCAGCACCAGATGTCCTCATCATCCACTGTGGAGGCAGTGACATGGGGAAGGTCAGCAGTGTCAAGAAGCTGGTCAGTATGATGAAGGAGGACCTGCACCAGCTTCACCTCCAGCATCCTGGCATTAAGATAATAGTTACTTCATTGGCCCAAAGATGCAGGTGGGAGGCTGGTGGCAATCCAGCAAAGATTGATAAGGCCAGGAAATGTGTGTTATGGCTACATTTGTTCATAGTTTAAATGGTGCCATAATTGAGCACCCTCACATCAGACACATTCATCTCACACCTAGGAGAAATTATATGTTTTTAAGTAAATTAGTTAATTGTCTTAAAGACCACCTCCAAACGCAGTGAACTGCTTACAGTTGGCAGTGTCACTGCTTTTGAATTTGGCCTTCAGGACACATTTTGTTAGGCCTGATCATAGCCCAGGCTGTCATGGCTAATGTTGAGTTTTTGATCTATAACTTGTTTAAAATTTCAATAAATTCTATTTATATTTGCACTCCTTTTGTCTTTGTTACTGACTGAATGTTGTATTTCACAATCAAATCTGACTGTCAATTGAAAGGACAAACAAATCATATACTACAGACAAAACATTAAGCATTAATGTTTAACATTGTCACTGACAAAAAATTAAGCTGTCCATTTCTGTGTGGGCCTGATTATTTTAACTTTGTACTTGAAGATAACTAAGCACCTTACACCCAGCAGCAGAGCCTGAGAAGATTTTGGAGAGTAACCTTTGTTTGCTGCTCTGTTAGAAGTCTAGTTTTAACACAGAAGAATGTGACTGGATAAAAGGGCTCAAAGTGAAAAACAAAGAATTAGCTGGACACAATAGTTTTGAAGCCCCAAGGAGGTATCACTTGTTCGCTATGTTGCCAACTCTGAGAGGGTCTTCCTCAGGCAAAGGTACTGTGACGTTTTTATAGTGAGGCAAGCAGAAAGATAATCAGCCAATTATGTGTTGCTGGGTTTTTTTTAGCCTCACTATATAAGTCTCAATACCGAGCAATACCCACAGAACCTTCTGATATGCCACAGCGTCACAAATAAACAATACCTCCTACGGGACTTAAAACTATTCAGTGTGCAGATATTTCCTTGTTTTTCACAAAAGGAGAAGAGTTTCTCAGTGAAATTTCTTCATTTGTCTTAAAGAAAGGTTCAAACAAAACCAGCACATAACATCAGCTTTTCATTTTTTTTTTTACATTCTGCTAAGATAAATGCAAACTTGGGTAAATGTTAAGACATAAATGAAAACATTAAGATGCCATTAATAACTATTATATTTTGTTAAAGGTTTAAATCACCACTATATTTCCAATCATCACAGGAAACTGATGAAAGACAGCTTTCAAAAAATTTGCTTTTAATCTAAAGTAAATTTTGTCTGATCCACTTTATATCACAAAAATTCGAACCATTTCACAAACAGTTTAACAAAATTAAGTCAAAGCTTGCATTCATGAAAACATCCATTTTAAAATGTTACAAAAAGTACACATGAAATAAATGAAAAGATTTATAACAGTAATTATAAAACCTATGGATTAGGACCCAGTGTCATAATTTGCAAAATCTTAATTTCTTGTGAAACAACCTCTTTACTGTGGAGTAAATATCACATTGGCCGAGGCGTAACTTTCCTCAAGTGTCCTACATGAGAGAAAGATAATAGGTTAAAAACACAGGTAGAAAACACTGACTACAGCCTGTCTTGGTTAAAAGCCCACTCACCACCAAAATGATCTTATTGCTGAGTAAGTGGCTGTCATTCATAAAATAGTTTTGTGTTTAAGTTCTGTAGATATTCAACTTTATATTTGAATGTGATTTTAAATTTAACTGTACTATCAAGACAAGTGGAGTATGAATGTACAGTATGCAATTCATCCACATTAAAATAATTGTTGCTATCAAAAGGAAACTGAACTGTTCTCAAAGCTCACTGCCACTGTGGAATCATGCTATGTTCAGCTGTCTCATTATGAGAATATTTTCTCCATTGGTTCTTCACAGACTGTGTGTGGGGGAAAAAGGTAGTAATTCTCACTTTGATAAAGGGTCTTTGCACAAAAAGCACTAAAATGTTAAAGTTGGTAAATACATGTCATGTTCCTCGATTGATAAAATCTTCATTTGGCCTTTTGCATCAGGGGAACACTAAACTGCACTGGTGTGTCAGTAATTTCACCTTATCAGTAATAGTACGGAGCAAGCTGTGCCCTAATCGATTACTTAGTAATGTATGACAATTAGTAATTTATGTAATGCATTTAAATGTATTATGGACAATAATTCATAATTTTAAACTAATAAGTTTCTTGACTCTTTGTGAGGTACTGTATAAAAAAAGGTGTCTTTATCCTGGAGTCAGTGCTGAAGTGATGACTCTCAAAGTGTTCACTGCACAGATGGGAAGTCTTGTTTGGAGTCTAGTTCTGTCTCCTCGTGTTGAGTGTCCACTGGTCCAGTCTGTCTGGGTCACCTAGAGGAAAACTTTACACAGAAAAATAGATATTAAAAGTAATATATGTGTTAGCTACCTACTTTACAGACACCTTTACATGCAAACAATACAACTTAACTTACTTCAATGTTTAACAGATCATAATCATTTTATTTTAGCAAAACAAAAAGGTGGTGGCCATCACAGTCCTCATATTCTGTCTGTGCATTATCTATTGTTGTTTAAACACAGGCCTATATCATACACTAGTCTTCTTAATATTTTATATGTGACAGTCAAATGTCACATTAGTTTTTTTTTTCAATCACGTTACACACCTTATTGTAATTTCACACAGTTCGCCACTTTTTAATTTAAATACACAAGTATAGCCTTAATGTTATGTTAACGTTACACTGCTCATATGACAACGTTAACATTGCAACACGTTAGCTAACTAACATGGTGGACCTTTATTTTCAAACCTCACACAGCCTCAGCCTTTTGTTCAAAATATTCTCCCCCTAAATGCCTAACGTTAAATCCTAACACTTCTCTGTCAGGCTCTGACTTCGATGCATCCCCGGACTGGCGTCTTGCTCGAAGGCTAAATGTTAGCTGGCTAGTTAGCTAGTTTACGAGCTAAGCTTGTCTTACATCGTATTGTCTGTGGCTCTGTAACTTGATGTGGATGTTGCTGCTGTGATACAGGTCGCATTTGAAAATGAGACCTCCGGTATCAACGTGATTTTACATGTATTAAATAAAGACTTAATAATATAATAATAAGCTGACAAGCTAGGTGGTGACCGCAAACACCGATACACGCTGCTGACAAGCTAGATGATGACCGCTAATTAGTGCTAACATATAAACATAAATAAAATAATACTAGAATTTCAGAATTTCACTTACCGAAAAAAATGGAGCACAGACTTCTTGGACGGTCTGTTGGTATAATTAGTCGAACAGCAAGCCATATTACTCCAATATTTGCCTGAAAAATTATCCGAAAGGCGCAAACACGGCTGAGAGGACAGGTTCAATGCCTTGAACATGGGCACGAATTGGCTGAGATGACGCCGAGCAGATGGCCGAGTCTGAGCTCAGCTCTGCAGCAGAGCCAGCGGCTAGTTAGCATGCTAGTTAGCCACCCGTGATGGTGCGACCTGTCAGTCAAAGTGACCACGCCCTTAATTATGCGCAATTTCAAACCTTAATAACATTTAAACGGAAGAGTTAGAAAAAAATTCACCCCCCCCAGAGTTGTCATGAAAGGGGAACTTAACTATAGAGACCAAAACCATTTTTTGTACCAGGCTGTAAACATGTTTTAAACATGTAAACATTTCTGCTCTAAAGTTGGGCATTTTAACATGGGGGTCTATGGGAATTGACTCACTTCCGGAGCCAGCCTCAAGTGGACAGTCAGTGAACTGCAGTTTTTGGCACTTCCGCATTGGTCTCACTCGTCTCCCCCGGAGGTTGGGGCTTGGTGTAAACAAGTTTTGCGGGCGATTTGACAGTCACTAGAAGCACATTATGACCCTTTGTAAAAGTTTCTGTGTGGTACCTGTGTTGTACATGAGCTAGCGGCTAAGGAAGGACTGAGAGGCTGTCCGGGGTGTGTGTGTGTGTGTGCGTGTGTGTGTGTGTGTGTGTGTGTGTGTGTCTGTGTCTGAGGAGCGTCAGTACGTTAGCCTTGCTGTTTGTCATGTTAACGTTATTGTCAGCAGCCCTGAATAGCTTGTAAAGCTTTAGCATAGTTAGTTAACACATTTGTTATCGGCCCATGTGTTTACTGCTACAGAGCATTAATAAATCTTTGGTTTATTTGCACAGTGTCGCCTCTCTGCTGTCTTTTATCACGCTTGCTAACGCTAACTTCACCAGCAGATCTGTATGAGGTACAAACTGAGGCTACAGTTAGCAGTGTGCTGATGTTTAGTGGTATTTCTTAATCTTTTTCTGTGAAACTGATGTGCAATTAATAAACATGCGTACATTATTAGTGTTATATTTTTAGGGGAAAATGCGAGTGAACATACTCGCACCGTAGACCCATGCCTTCAGTGGACTTGCTCCCACCATTGTTTGCTGCTCTATCTTCATTCAGTGTCCGGCCGTCTCGCGAGATCTCTCGCCTTGACCTCAGGTGCTAAATGCTGATCTCGCGAGACTACCTGGGTTGATAGTACTGCTGGCTGCTACTGGCTGTACAACACGTCCACGGAGGAAAATAGTTATAGTAAAAGATCGATTTTTTAATGAATGAATCAATTTTGTGCCATTTAAAGGAGAATCGATTAAATCAATTTTTTCAACCCAGCTCTACTGTTAACACAAAACACACGATCCACATAATACACAGGCGGCCGTGGGACGTAACAAGCACACAGGTGGACTACATCTTGTGTAGACGATGTAAACTGAGGGAGATCAGTGACTGCAAAGTCGTGGTAGGTGAGAGTGTAGCCAGACAGCATAGGATGGTGGTGTGTAGTGTGATGATCCCTGTGTCATCTAGGGGTGTGTCTGCTGTGAGAGTTTGTCAGGCCTGTCTCTCCCAGGCTGACTTGATTGCAACTCAGTGCACCTGGGCCTGGTGCACTGAAAGTGATAAAAGCTGTGGTCACTCATTGACTCACTCTCTGCTTCTCCCTACAGGCAGCCACTCTGGTCTGGTCTGGTAATGTTTTAGTTTCTTTGTGTGGCGAGTTGGAGGTGAAAGGATATAAAGCTAATACTGTTACCAAGAAAAGGGCTCGACAACGCCACCCTGGGAATTTCACCCAGGGAATTACTTCTTCAATACAAGACACACAGGTTCGTTTACTCAAGGGGCATTAGACGTGGTTCCAAGTTTTAAAAAAAAAAACTTTATTAAACAATCATTTTTCTTTTTTTAAAAAAAAAAACATTCACACAGGGAGGGGGAAAGAACCTAATCAGGGCTGAGGCCTAGTGAGTGGACAAAGACTAGTGAAGGGGAAGGATCCACCAAAAAAAGAGAAACCAACTTAAATCACCAGGCACACGTGGCAGACACACTCCGTGAAGCAACCCACTCCCAGGAACACAGCGGACAAGACGGAAGGATGGATACCACCACCAAACACCAGCACCGCCACCACCGGCCTCCAGCAACTGAAAAGGGGAATGATAAAACAAATTAGTGGGGTTGCAATGAAAACAAAATCAGTAAATCAAAATTTAACAAAATTGTAATTAATGGGCAGATCACAAGTTTAAACTTAACAAAATATAACAACTAATAACTGCCCAATTGAAATACTCAAATATAGACAAAGCAAAAGAAGAAATTAATGCTAAGTAAAGAAAACAAACCCCAAACAATTATCCAATTACATATATAAAATCTCAAATTGAGAGAGAAAAAAAACCTAATTAACAAATAAATTATACAAAAACAAAATCAGGTTCAACCCAAACAATATAAAAATAAACAAGCTAATAGAATATAACCCACACTCTCACACACTCATTCACTCAAAATACGGGGGACCAAACCCCAGTTAAAAATAATGTCTCGGCCCGCGACGGGCAGACGAGCAACCGTCCTGCTCCGGACGTGAAACAGAGCACCAGTGCCTACGGCGGAAGCAGAGCTGCGCAGCGGCTTACAGTACCGCAGCGTGCCACCGTGCCGTGAGGACAAGCAGCAGCAGAGACAAACGGCAGACGTGATGGAGGCAAGCAGGAGACACAACAGGAGACAAAGCAGCAGCGGAGACAAAGCAGCAGCGGCCCGATAAGCTGGCTACAGTTAGCACCTAACCAAGAAAAATGCTATTAGCATGGCTAAATACACTGAACATGATGCGGTGCGTGCTACAATACACATAACATACCTTTTCAGCAGCGCGGGCACACACACACTCACACGAGAGGAGGGAGGCACATGGCGCATTGTGCTGTGGGCGGATGGGGCGCGTTCCACCACTGTTTTGTAGCTGCTGTCTGCCGTCTGTGGGCTTCATTCCATTTCAGATTGCCATCCGTCTGCCGTAACCGAATCCAAACGCCACTAATAAATAAATAAATAAGAAGATAAAAATAAGGCTGAGCATGGAAGAACCAGAGAGGAAACACCATCACATGGAGCCGTCTGCCCCTGGCAACCCGGCCACCCTCCACTCCACCAGGGGAGAGTGGACCCCAAGCCAGCGCCACAGAACCAGTAGCTGTCCCCTGGTTATACCTCCGACCGTGGCAGCTGTCACACAAACCGCTGCTGAAAATTATACATTTTGATACAGGTAGGCTATATACATATTGCAAAACTCTGTAAAAGTACACCAAAGCATATTTTCGTTTCCAAATATTTATTTGAAAATGAAACCATTCATACGGTCAATATAAAACATTTTGTTAGTCATAAAAAACAAATGTAATCTCAATGTGACCACGCCAGCCGGCGGGATTGCGGCTGAACCACTTCCAATGTTCATTCATTCATTCAATCGCGTGTTCAGTGTGTGTGTGTGTGTGTGTGTGTGTGTGTGTGTGTGTGTGTGTGTGTGTCAGAGAGGAGTATCAATAAAAAAAAGTAATTATTTCGGTGTTTATTTCTTTTATTCTTCCGTTTTTGTTTTTTTTTTATTAAAATGCATAATATAGCCAACAATATTATAGACCACGTGTTAATCTAATTATTATTGTAGAATGTATTTAGCAAATCACCACTCAACTGGAGACAGCAGCAAAAAAAAAAAAAAAAAAGGCATTATAAAAAGCCGACAAATAGTGTTAATTAATTGACGTGAGACACTGAAGAGGTTGTCTCCTATAGTCTGTAATTTTTTTTTTTTTTTTTTATCATAACTTCTCGGAAATTACTCAAAAGTAGAACATGCTAAAAGTAAATACAATAATAGGCTAAATAGTAGCTAAGCAATAATAAAGTGTCTAAACAATAATAAATATTATCTAAGTTATCTATTAGGCTACCATTCCACTCTGTAAATAGATTTTAAAATTTCAATATGATAATATTATTTTTGCTTATTTCATTATTGTCATTATTGGTTTTACTTTTTAGTAGTATTGTATTGTCTGAGGATGACTCATTTTAGTAACTATCTACAGTAAAAAAGATAAAAACAAGCAAAGAAACAAACAAAACTCATTTTATACACTGGGCCTTCAAAGTGCTCTCTGAAACTACACCTGGCATGGCTTGTGTCCAAAAAATGAAAAAATACATCATTGGAAAGGTCTCAACCTGGAGAGTAACACATGTCAGTATGAAGGTTCTACATGGCTCCTGCTTTCAGCCATTGACCTTTGAACCTTGACCTCAGTGCATGTTTGAGGGCTTATAACTCAGCAGCAAAAGGGGGTACAGACATGGGACCGACTGTTATAGAGAGCTCTTGACCTCAGCTATCATGTGAGTGTAGTCAACAACTGTGGGGGCTGTCAGATATGGATAAAATATGGATAAAATTAATTTTCACCCATTTAGAAATTAGATATTTAAAATCTGATTTCACAAATGTGTTTACCATCCCCTTAAAGTCCACAGTGTACTCTCAATTCAGTATTTACAACTTCCAAAACTGGGAAAAACACTTAGATTTTTAAAAAACTACAATTCCCTGGGACCGCGCCATGCAGTTTGATACATATCAGCAATATAGTTGTAGTTCTTCTGATTTGCAAAGTGGGGTTCTAAATAGGGTTGTAAAAAGATATATCTACTGAATATATCTAATATCAAGTAAAGCCGAACTAGTTATTACACTCCTTGCACCTAGATGAACTATGGTAAGAAAAAGTAAAGATGTCAACTAATTTTCGATATTTTAGCTCATACACTAGAAACGGCGTTTTTGGGACAGTAGGTTCGTTTGCGGCTTGTAAAATAGGGTTGTAAAAAGATAGATCTACTGAATAAATCTAATATCGATTAAAGCCAAAGTAGTTGTTACACTGCATCTGGATGAACTATGGTAAGAAAAAGTAAAGATGTCAGCTAATTTTCGATATTTTAGCTAATACACTAGAAACGGCGTTTTTGGGACAGTAGGTTCGTTTGCGGCTTGTAAAATAGGGTCGTAAAAAGATAGATACTAAATAAATCTAATATCTAGTAAAGCCGAAGTAGTTATTACACTGCATCTAGATGAACTATGTTAAGAAAAAAAGCAAGGATGTTGGCTAATCGCAGTTATTTTAGATAGTACTCTAAAAACTGCGTTTTTGGGACAGTAGGTTTTTTGCGGCTTGTTGTAAAACAGGGTCGTAAAAAGATACATCTACTGAATATATCAAATGTCTAGAAAGCTGAACTAGTAATGACACTGCACCTAGATGAAATATGTTAAGAAAAAGTAGGCATGATGGTTCATTTCAGATATTTTAGCAAGTTCTCTAGAAACAGCGTTTTTGGGATTGAATATTTGAATAGGCTATAACAAATATCTAGAACAGCCGAACTATCACGTTATTATCATTATTATTATTATTGGTGGGAAATTATAACAGAGGAATATATTTGCCGTTTTAATATCAAAAACACTTCCGCGTTTTTGTGTGTATACAGGAATGTTAAAGATATCATTGAGGAAAACGAGGTTGATGTGACGTGATTGAATCAAGGAATCCGTGTGTCCACCACGGGAGAGGACCCTAATTGACTTTACATTGGCATTGTTTTCGTGGTGGCAGCACGTAATTTCAACCCATTACGTGCTGCCACCATGGAATGCGGTGTTAAGAGGTCGTGGTCATTTCACGTATTTCTGTGAGATCAACCACAATCCGCATGAAGACTAGGGGTGAGTATAGATAAGTTTTTGGTTAGGCAGTTAGGGGGAAAATTCTCTGGCAGGTGTTGAAGTTTGCCCCGCTGTGTGTCTGTCAGTTAACTCGTTACTTTCTGATTGGTAGGGTGAGAATTATGGCTTCCTTAGCTGGCTTTTTTGATGTGCCTACGGAAATATTTTTGCAGGGCTGTAAGAAGGAGCAGTTACTGAAAATAGCTGAACATTATGGAGTGGTGGTTGCAGGGTCAAAAAGGAAGGATGACATTAAAGAGAGTGTTGTCATATCTGTTTGATCAGGGCATAATGCAGAAGAGTGAGCTTGGTGCAGCTGAGGCGGAGTCAGTAGCTGCACAGGGGTCTGTACCGGCAGGTGTGCAGGCAGGTTTGTCTTTTGAGCAACAGAAAGAGTTATTGGCCATGCAACTTCAGCAGGAGCAGTTGAGGTTGGAGAATAGGGAGAAGGAGAGGAAGTTTGAGTTAGAGAAGCAGCTTGAGTTGGAGAGGTTGCGGCAAGGCACTGAGAGAATGAAGACAGAGTTGGAGCGGGCCAGGTTGCAGCTTATCAGGGAGGGCAAGCTTTCTTCAGGGGTGTCTGGATTAGAGGGATCTGGACCCTTGGCTTCTGCGCCAAATGGTACTGATGTCATGGCTAACATGCGTTTGGTGCCTAATTTTAATGAGCAACACCCTGATATTTCTTTTACTCTCTTTGAATGTGCTGCAGATACAAAGAATTGGCCGGATTCAGACAGGGTGCTGATGCTTCAGTGTGTCCTTACTGGGAGAGCTCAGGAAGCTTATTCAGCCATTTGTGCACAGGGCAATTTGGATTATGAAGCAGTGAAGTCAGCTGTGTTAAAGGCATATGAACTGGTCCCAGAAGCCTATCGCCAGAAGTTTCGAAATTGGGTGAAAGGCGATAAACAAAATGTCGAGTTTGTCCGTGATTCGGCATCCCATTTTCACCGTTGGTGCTCAGCAGTGAAGGTTGACGATTTTGATATTTTGTGTGAGCTGATGGTGATGGAGCAGTTCAAGAATGCTATCCCCCAGCGTGTTGCTGCTTATGTAAATTAACAGAGGCCATCCACCGTGCTGAAGGCTGCTGAGTTGGCTGACAATTTTGTGTTAACACATAAAGGCAGTTTCACAGACGGGCGCCCCGTAGGGGGTTGGAAAGGTGCAGATGACAGCAGTGTTAACTCCCACGGTGGTGCTAATTTTCCAATGTCTGGTCCCTCACGTAAGTCTGCATCAATGGGGCAACTTGATGGGGCCAGGGTCTGCCACTACTGCCAGGGGGAGGGTCATTGGAAGGACCAGTGTCCACTGTTGAAGTCGAAGGTAAAGTACCAGGCTCCAGCTATGCTTTGCATAGTTCACTGGCTTGTTTTCAGTTAACAAGCCAGTGTGTGTGGAACCGAGTATAGGCTCAGTTGCAGTGTCAGATAAAATATCAGTATGTATGGATTCAGTTACTGGGTCTAGTTTTGAGCCCTTTATTGCTGACGCTGTTGTGTCATCGGTTGGTAGTGATACACGTGTCCAATCAAGCTACTGCATGACACGGGTGCTAGACACTCATTTATTTTGGAGTCGGTGTTGCCTTTTTCATCGTAATCAGAGACAGGGGACTTTGTATTGATGAAGGGGATGGAGATGGGCTTGATTCCTGTGCCGTGTCATACATTGGTGCTGGATTGTGAGCTGGTGCAGGGCACTTTTCCTGTTGATGTGCGCCCTGCATTGCCGCTTGATGGTGTGGTTATGATTTTGGGCAACGACCTAGCTGGTGGTGCCGTGTGGGCCAATGTGCCACCACCTGTGGTGGTGTCCAAGCCATTATTGTCTGGGGTGCTGGATGAGAGTGGTCTTGGATTTCCTGCTGCCGCGCCGTGCCGCGTGCACAGAGTCGTAAACTGTCTGCTCCTGACCCGCCTGTCCCGGAGTGTAGTAAAGTTGTGGTGCCTGATATGGTTTTGCTGCCTGACCTTCCTCTGTCTGCTTCAAAGGAGGATTGGGTTAAGGGTCAGAAGTCTGATTCATCTTTGTCTGCCTTGTGGGATGAGGTTTTGCCAGCTGGCAAAATCAGGGATGTAGCCCAGGGTTACTTCGTTCAGGAAGACCTGCTGGTGCTTAAGTGGGTACCCTGTGATGGCGACTTGGTTGGTAAGGCAATTTTTCAGGTGGTGGTTCCAAGTGGCTTTCGTGATTTGGTGTTACAAACAGCACATGATAGTCGCGGGCATCTGCTATTTTTTTTGGCCTCGATTAAAGTGTGATGTCTCCAAATATGTTTAGTCATGCCACATATGCCAGCTCCCTGGTAAGCTGAGCCAGGTTGTTAAGCCTGTGCCCCTCAGTCCTATCCCAGCGGTTAGCCAACCCTTTGAGCATTTGATTATAGACTGTGTTGGGCCACTGCCTCCATCTAGGTCAGGATGTGTGTACATGCTAACTGTTATGTGCCAAACTACAAGATATCCTGCAGCATTTCCTCTGCGATCTATTTCGGTGAAGTCCGTAGTCTGGGTTCTGACCCAGTTCATCTCCACTTTTGTTATTCCACTTGTTATTCAAAGTGACCAGGGTGCTAACTTTACTCCCCATATGTTCAAGCAGATTCTGCAGCAGCTGGGGGTGAAGCATAATCTGGCATCAGCATACCACACACAGAGCCAGGGGGCACTGGAACGATTCCATCAGACGCTGAAGTCCATGTTGCGTGTGTATGGTATGGAGATGGGGAGGGACTGGGAGGAGGGACTGCCATGGCTCATGTTAGCAGCCAGGGAAGTCGTGCAGGAGAGCATGGGTTTCAGTCCCAACGATTTAGCATTTGGACATACTGTTCGTGGTGTATTAGCCATACTGCAGGATGGGTTGGTGAATAGTGAGCCACCTAAAAACTTGGTCAGTTATGTCAGTGGGTTTCGTCGCCACCTGTATATGGCTGTGGAGGTGGCGAGGGAAAATTTGGAGGGTGCTCAGGCTAATATGAAGGAGTTGTATGACTGTCGTGCAGAGCACCGTGAGCTTAACCCAGGGGATCAGGTTTTAGCTCTCATGCCACTTCAGGTCTCACCATTTCAGGCAAAGTTTGCTGGCCCCTATACTGTAGAGAGGCGAGTGTCAGACCAAAATTACTTGATTGCTACTCCCAATCGGTTAAAGTCATCCCAACTATGTCATGCCAACTTGCTTAAACCCTTTTATGCTTGTGACCACTTAGCTCAGAGAGGGAATGTTAGTCCCACATTGATGGATTCTGTGCTTCCAGATCCTGATGTCCTGGAGGCAGGGTTGGAAGGTGAAAGGGACATTAAAGCACCAGATGACTTCGTGATGTATGGTAGGCTAAAGAATTCTGAGTCATTGGGTCATTTGGATAGATTGTTATGTCATTTAACTGTTTCACAAAGAGCTGAGTTGATAAGGAGGTTCTTGGTGTTTGATGAACCATCACGGACAAACGTCATTGAAAATGACAGTGAGGTGGGAGATATTAAGTTCAAGGATAATTTTGTGGCGGATTCCCTTTCTTGCGCCCCGGTGGGGTAGTGTTGTCTTTGACCCACATCTTGACTGCCAGTGTACAGCCTTGTTGTTGTGGGGTTTTTTTGTTTTGTGTGTACCTGTTAGCATTTGTAACTGTCTTGTGGAACTTCGGGGATCCCTTCTGGGCCCCTGTCTTAAGGGGGAGGGTGTGATGATCCGTGTGTAATCTAGGGGTGTGTCTGCTGTGAGAGTTTGTCAGGCCTGTCTTTCCAAGGCTGACTTGATTGCAGCTCAGTGCACCTGGGCCTAGTGCACTGAAAGTGATAAAAGCTGTGCTCACTCATTGACTGACTCTCTGCTTCTCCCTACAGGCAACCACTCTGGTCTGGTTTGGTAATGTTTTAGTTTCTTTGCTTTGATGCACTCTCCATTATTATCACACATGTATACTGCCAGATATTAGTATATATTTTCAACATATTGTACAACAGTAGCCAGAACTATAACTATAATATTATTACTTTCATTAATGTTGTTGTAAGCTACTGTCATTACCGTCTGTCCTGCATCTCTCTCTCTCTCTCTCTCTCTCTCTCTCTCTCTCTCTCTCTCTCTCTCTCTCTCTCTCTCATTGTGTCATGTGGATTACTGTTAATTTGTTATGCTGATCTGTTCTGTACGACATCTATTGCACGTCTGTCCGTCCTGGAAGAGGGATCCCTCCTCAGTTGCTCTTCCTGAGGTTTCTACCGTTTTTTTTCCCCCGTTAAAGGGTTTTTTTTGGGGAGTTTTACCTTATCCGCTGTGAGGGTCATAAGGACAGAGGGATGTTGTATGCTGTAAAGCCCTGTGAGGCAAATTGTGATTTATGATATTGGGCTTTATAAATAAAATTGATTGATTGATTGACTTACACATACACACTCTCCCACACCCATCATTCAATACTCACACATAGTACTGATATCACTGACATTCACACCCCATATGTTATTCTTATTTAGTTATTTGCTAATTTGGTCTAATTTGATTTGATTTGCTTCTAATAAAATATCTTTTGTTAACCGTTCATCATGGTGTGTCTCCCTTTTGTTATGGCCACTTGAGCCGGGACGTAACATGTAGGATGACTAACACATAGGTGGCGAGGAAGATGAAGAGGACAAAGGCAGAGCAGAGGATGAAGAGGTGGAAGCTGAAAAAGGAAGAGGGTTGTGTGGTTTTCAAGGAGGAGTTGAGACAGGCTCTGAGTGGCCAGGAGGTGCTCCCAAATGACTGGACAACTACAGCTAATGTTATCAGAGAGACTGGTAGGAGAGTACTTGGTGTGTCATCTGGAAGGAAAGGTGATAAGGAGACCTGGTGGTGGAATGAGGAAGTGCAGGAGTGTATACAGAGAAAGAGGTTAGGTAAGAAGAAGTGGGACACTGAGAGGACTGAGGAGAGTGGACAGGAGTACAGGGAGATTCAGCATAAGGTGACGGTAGAGGTTTGCAAAGGACAAACAAAGGGTGTATGACGACTTGTATGATAGGTTGGACAGTAAGGAGGGAGAGACTGATTTATTTTATACAGGTTGGCAAGGCAGAAAGATAGAGATGGGAAGGATGTGAAGCAGGTTAGGGTGATTAAGGATAGAGATGGGAATGTATTGACAGGTGCCACAAGTGTGATGGGAAGATGGAAAGCGTACTTAAGAGTTGATGAATGAGGAAAATGAGAGAGAACAAAGAGTAGAAGAGGTGACCATTGTGGAGCAGGAAGAAGCAAAGATAGTAAGGATCAAGTGAGGAGGGCACTGAAGAGGATGAAGAGTGGAAAGGCAGTTGGCCCTGATGATATACCCGTGGAGGTATGGAAGTGTCTAGGAGAGGTGGCAGTAGAGTTTTTGACTAGGTTTTTCAACAAAGTCTTAGAGAGTGAGAGAATGCCTGAGGAATGGAGGGGAAGTGCGCTGGTGCCAATTTTAATAACAAGGGAGACGTGCAGAGTTGTGGCAACTACAGAGGGATAAAGTTGATCAACCATACAATGAAGCTATGGGAAAGAGTAGTGGAAGCTAAACTAGAGCAGAACTGAGCATCTGTGAGCAGCAGTATGGTTTTGTGCCAAGAAAAAGAACTGCAGATGCAGTATTTGCTTTGAAGATGTTGATGGAGAAGTACAGAGAAGGTCAGAGGGAACTGCATTGTGTCTTTGTAGTTCTAGAGAAAGCATATGACAGGCTGCTAAGAGAGGAGCTGTGGTATTGTATGAGGAAGTCTGGAGTGGCAAAGACGTATGTTAGAGTGGTGCAGGACATGTATGAGAGCTGTAGGACAGTGATGGGGTGTGCTGTAGGTGTGACAGAGGAGTTTAAGGTGGAAGTGGGACTGCATCAAGGATCAGCTCTGAACCCCTTCTTGTTTGCTATGGTGATGAACAAGATGACAGATGAGGTTAGACAGGAATCTCCATGGAGTATGATGTTTGCAGATGACATTGTGATCTGTAGTGAGAGCAGGGAGTAGGTGGAGGAACATTTAGAAAGGTGGAGGTATGCCCTGGAAAGGAGAGGAATAAAGGTTAGTCGTAGCAAGACAGAATACACGTGTGTGAATGAGAAGGACCCAAGTGGAACAGTGAGGTTACAGGCAGTAGAAATAAAGAAGGTGGAGGATTTTAGTAGCAGTAGTAGTAGTAGTAGTAGTTGGGGTCAACAGCCCAGAGCAATGGGGAGTGTGGAAAAGAGGTGAAGAAACGTGTGCAAGCAGGTCGGAATGGGTGGAGAAAAGTGTCAGGTGTGACAGAAGAGTACCAGCAAGGTTAAAAGGAAAGGTGTACAAGACGGTGGTGAGACCAGCGATGTTGTTTGGTTTAGAGACAGTGGCACTGAGGAAAAGACTGGAGGCAGAGCTGGAGGTAGCAGAGATGAAGATGTTGAGGTTCTCTTTGGGAGTGACGAGGATGGATAGGATCAGGAATGAGTGCATCAGAGGGACAGCTCATGTTAGATGTTTTGGAGATAAAGTCAGAGAGGCCAGACTGAGATGGTCTGGACATGTTCAGAGGAGGGATAGTGAATATATCGGTAGAAGGATGCTGAGGTGGGAACTGCCAGGCAAGAGGCCTAGAAGAAGACCAAAGAGGAGATTTATGGATGTAGTGAAAGAGGATATGAAGTCAGTTGGTGTGAGAGAAGAGGATGAAGAGGATAGGGTTAGATGGAGGCATATGATTTGCTGTGGCGACCCCTAAAGAGAACACCCGAAAGAAGTAGAAGAATTCACAATGTTATTAATCAGTATGATGTTTATTTGCATATGAAATGTGGTATACTTCCTTCAAACTATACCATAACGGTACCACTTTGGATTATGTTGTTACACTGCTGGTATAACAGCGAAAAGTGCACTAATTAAAAACAATAATTAATCTGTTGCTATTTATTTAATTTACAATCAATTAAATTAATTTTTACATCGATTTAGTCAAAATGATTTCCTCGTCTCCTTCATTATGGGATAGTGTCAGACCTAAATACAGTTCTTGAGTAAACAATATAATCTGCTGCACCAGGTTTAAAGTGTAAGAGCTGTAGAATGTGCAGCTGTCACGTTAGAAATAAACTATCAGCTTGGAGAGTGTAATAAGTGTTCAAATATATATACTCACTTACGAATTTAAGCAGTAAGTAATTTTTTGCCAGCATACCTCTCTTGCCATATTTGAAGCAATGGTGTTGCTTTTTGTTGTAACCATTTTATAATATTCTTTATAGGCAGAAGAAGGCAGCACACGTTCAGTCCTTTGTTGTGTTGTAGAAGAGTCAAATAACACCAAACCCTTTCGTGAATGGGAATGCACACACAGAGCCTGAAGAGGAAGAAAACCTGGTTAACAAACAGTTGATAACTGCTGTCATGATACACTGACTGGGGCTTTAGGCTTTGTTGAGCCAGTTAAAAAAGTTTAAAAGGACTGATGTCATCCACTGGTCCAATCCAGATGCTTTGAATGGACAAATCTCCACCTGTTACTCACCCACACACACCTACACACACACACACACACACACACACACACACACACACATATGCACGCACACTCTCAGGGCAGGTAACAACAGACACAACATTTTCTAGAACCATGTTTTGTTACTTAAGAGGCAGTACATATGCCGCATCTTTAGCTGCCTGGAAAATGCAAGGTCGGGCGCTAGGTCCTACTCCTACTCTATCCTGTGCCAATTTCCATGGGCAGGGAGGCAGACTGTGTCTGAGGTTGCAAAACAACCACAACCAGTATTGTAACATAGCCTACTTAGCAGAAATCGTGTGTGCAGAGCTCATCTTCTTTTTTAAAGATTATTTTTTATGGGCTTTTTGCCTTTAATGGACAGGATAGTGTGTGAAACAGGGAGAGAGAGAGAGAGAGAGAGAAAGAGTGGGGGGTGACACGCAGCAAAGGGCCGCAGGCCGGAATTTAACCTGCGGCTGCTGCAACGAGGCAGGTGCCTCTGTACATGGGGCGCTGGCAGTATCCACTACGCTACCGACGCCCGAGCTCATCTTCTTCCATGTGTTGTTTTCTAAGTGTGTATAAGGCCAAGAATATTTTCCGTGGGACAGATGTAAAGCTCTGGGCAGCCATGCACTGAAATTATTCACTTCTCCTCCATATGTACCACTGCTTGATTTTTACGGAAGAAGGAAGAGATATCTGCCAGCTGTGATTGGTTGTTCCTCATCACATGACAAGTGGGGTCCATCCCAAGTCTCTTAAATTACTGCTAGTTATCTTACCTAGCCAACTTTGCTAGCTGTTTAGCCCCTCCCACCTAAGAAAAAATGCGAGGAGCTAGCGCTAGGAGCGATGAGCGAGCATTGTCGGTTTAAGAGACATGAGACGTCCTTTCCACTGAAGCGTCACGTGAAGCGACGTCCATTCCTGATGACGGCGGCACCACTGGATCTGCTCCGTAAAGCAGCCAGCGTCTGGCGTTACTATGAGTGTGCCCGTGTGTGTGTGTGTGTGTGTGTGTGTGTGTGCGCGTGCGTGGTGTTACATCAACACATGTGGTTCTGGACATGAGCAACTGCACGTTTAACAGCCACAATCACTGACAGTCCATTGAACAATGCAACGGGTTGTGAATGAAAACTTAATAACAACATGACAGTCTTGCTCTCGACCATCCTAGCTCGTAGCTGCTTAAAGCTTGCTGCTAGCTCCTAGCGCTAGCTCCTCGCTGCACAAATAAAAGACTTGGGACGGCCTAGAAGATGGTGGACCTCGAATGACTTCTGGTTCAAGCGAGAAGCTATGTAGCAGTAGCACTATAAAAATAAGAGACTTCGGACCGACCCGTGGTGTGTGCTGCTGCATTCCAAAAGTTGAATTCTGTTTATCTCAGGCGCAACTGTCATGCCCTGAAAAACAGGCACTTGGGAATGCATGCACACAGTGATGGTGTCACCCTGGCAGTTAAGGACCTGCTGTGAGTCTACACAGAAAACAATGAATTTTCAGGGCACAAAAAAACACAGCATGTGTACAGCCCCTTAAGCAGCCAGTAAACCTGAAAATGGATTCCTAGCCCAGCATTGCACAGTACTTTACTTCATTAAAACCCTCAGATGATTGCCTTTTAGTCATCTGTATTTTGTCTGAAGGTATTTAAATCAGTTGTATGCTTCTTGAGGCAGACTTCACAAACACACAAAACATCAGGCTACTGGAGTTAATTGTTTAACTTAGGTTCAGGAGCAGGACCACGCCTCAACCACTCCTCTAATCACCTGACTAACGTATATATACCAGCACAGCGCTACCACAGGCCTGTCAGATCTCTCGAACATTGGTGACCCTACGTATCTCAAGCAAGCGTGTTTTTTGTGTACTCACCAAGATGGATCATGTGCTGCAAGTCAACCCGTCCGGGTCCAACTCCAACGACTTGTACGACTCCCTGTTTGAGCCAGGTGATCCTCTGACTCCGTCTCAGCAGTCTGCCGGTAGCCGACACTCCCAGGGGAGCCGGCTGCGCTCTGTGGTCCACATCCCTTGGTCTCACCGTGGTTCTCCGTTGGGCTCCATCAACGAGATTGCCCCAACTCCTAGTGGATCCCAGGCCACCTTTCCTCCATCCTCGCGGGTGGGAAATCGACGCCACCTCCACAACCGTGGGAGCCAGCGACGGTCTTCTCCTCCTCCTTCCCACAGCAATGCAACGACTAGTCGGCCTCGCCGCTCCTGCGGCGCTCCACCGCGCTCCACTCGGCCATCTCCACCATCTCCACATCCACTACAAGAGCCCAACATCAGGGATTGGACCATTGCCCGGCTCCAGCGGTTCCTGAGAGCAAAAAACATCCCCTTCCACCGCAGCGACAATAAGTCCAGGCTGTTCCAGCTCTATTCACCCGCTGTCCGGGCTCCTGAGACCACAGTTCCTTCTCCCAAGCTGGCCGCACTTCCGGGTTCCCTTCCGGGGCCTACTCCCGCCAGCGTCACCGTTGGTGACGTCACGGCACCTCCATCACTCCAGCCGGAGCAGCCTCTCTCATTCATTCCCCTAGCCGGGGGTCAGGTTGTATCACCACACGTGCCTCCTCCCTCTGATGCAGATGTGTCACATGCAATATCTGCCTTCTTCTCTTCCCTGTCTCGCAGGCCTCCACTCTCACCCCGTGCACACACATCCTTCATCCCTACATCCCTTTCCTCTACCCAACCTTCCAACTATCCTGTTTCGGCTGGCATCGCAGCCCAGGAGCCCCGGGCTCCTCCGGCGGGTGTTTCACTGCCTTCCACTCTCTTTCCGACATGTCTCTCCTTACCCTACCCCCTTACCCTGGTGAATTGGCACCATATTTTCATTGCTGATCAAATAGAGTTGGTAGTTTAGGCTCAGGATGCTCCTGTTTCTACCTCACTATGTGTTCAGAGAGCCAGGGGTTACGGGAGAAACCAAATGTTTTTTCAGCTTCAATCTGTGACTTTACAGTTAACACAACTTTTCAGACACACATAATTGCGTTGTCCTGTTAAACTAACATTGTCTATTAATGTTACAGACGGGCTAGACTGATAAAGTTTTCTGCTTAGCTCCCACATTAACGTTAAAAGTTATATTTTAGTTTGATGCTGGCGACACCAGCTGCTCAGCTGCTAGTGAGGGGAGGGGCTGTACCTGCTGTCTGCAGCATGCTGTGTTCACTTCACTAAATATTTCCAAAGAGCACTTTTTCCTTTATCATTCTTGACCAAAACTGGCTGCTCTGATCCTACCGCAGCCGCGCGGGCCATATTACAGCAACAGAAATGTGTGCATGCACGCACAGCGACGACAACAAGCCGGGTTGCAGCGAGGGCTCTGTGCCTGCCAGACACTGCCTGCACAGTCGCGCGCACCCGACAGGTGCTGAGGTGGCGCGCACTGTTAGTATCGATACTTTTGTAAATTAGTATTGTATCCGGATACAGCATTTGAGTATCGATACTTTCAGAGTATCGATACTTTTGACAACCCTACCCTCGACGCAGAGTCACGCTCTCCCTCGTCTGCTCTGTACAAGCTGTATTCCGTGATCATCTTCACTCACGAATGGTCTAGAAAAGGCATCACTATTCACTCTGACAACACAGCAGTAGTAGATGATATCATCAATAAAGGCCGTTCCCGTTCCCCAGCCATCATGCCATTCACCCGCAGACTCACTCTCATCTCCGCTCAGCATCAATTCATCCTCCATGCGTCTCACATTCCCAGTCACCACAACGCCATCGCTGACCCACTTTCCCACTTCTCTTTCCAGAAATTCAGACACTGGGCTCCAGACTCGGATGTCCATCCCACACCAATCCCACCATTTTCAGCGACCATATTCAATTAAATCCTCATCTGGCAAATCTCACTCGCACCTCCCAAGAAGCCATCCTTAACAGTTTAGCACCAAGCACGCTATCTTCTTAACTCACCAGCTGGAATTCCTTCAAGAATTACCACGCCACTTATCGTCTACCATTTCCCTCTCTGGAAGCCATGTCCATGTGCAACTTCATCACACACTGTCACACTGTAACAAAGATCCGGGCCACCAGCATACAAACATATCTGGCTGGTATCAATTTATTCCATAAATTATCCACCGGCCTCCCTTGTCAGTCAATCTCTCACTCTCACATCACCATGCTAATCAAAGGCTTACGAAAGCACGAACCAGCACTGAAAGCCAGACGCCTTCCTCTCACCTCCGATCTGCTCTGCCGCTGCATACGCACTCTGCACTCAGGTTACATTTCTCCCACAGTCGACTTAACACTGGAATCAATGTTTCTACTCGCTTTCTACGGATTTCTGAGGTGCTCTGAATTTGCTCCAGCCTCATCTGTCTACAATCCTTCCCGTCATCCCAGTCTATCCGACATCACCACTCACACTTCCGCTTCGCTCTTATTCACACTCCGTAGGAGTAAAACCGATCAGTTGGGAGTATCCTTTCCCATCTACATCTTTCGCCTCAACTCCTTTCTCAGCACGCACGAGCCACTGACCAGATACATCCACACCCGGTATTCCGCCCGCGCTTCACCACAAGATCCCCTCTTCCTCACCGAAACAGGGAGGATGGCCACCCGTTTCTGGTTCCAGAAACACTTCCATAATATTCTCCGTCTCTCCAGAATTTCATCAGATCATTACTCTTGCCATTCATTTCGCATCGGCGCTGCCTCCTCAGCCGCCAGATCGGGAATTTCAGACCAAGTCATCCAGGTCCTCGGCCGCTGGTCTTCACAAGCCTAACAAACCTACATCCACAACAACCTCAATGATCTCCGTCTAGCACACGACAGACTAAGTCTCACTTAACCAGACTCTTCTGGGGGCTTCCTAACACCATGGGCTCATCAGGACATGAGACGGAATCCCCACACTAAGTCTCTCTGCCCACATCTACACCCCACCCAGTCCAACCCTCCAACGACGTCATCTCCATCCATCTGCAAATCTGCACTCCCCCTCTGATGACGTCATCTCCATCCTGTTCATTCATCTGCAAATCTGCACTCCCCCATTCATCACCACCTCATTCATAACCATTTCTCTGACAATTACATTTTCATTAAATGTTTAAACTGCATATCGTTGTGGTGTGGTCCTTGCTAGTGAACTGGCTAATTGGTCTGTTGAAACCCCAACCCAACTACTTCCTTTTCCACCTCCTAATCAGATAACCAATGTATCTATAGAGCCAGAGGAACATAAAAGCGAGTAGAAGACAACACATGCTGTTCAGGCAAAATGCAATCACTATAAAGGTTTTAACTGAATGCCCTGACACAGCAAGCTGACAATTGCCTGCCGCCCTCATTGGTGCAGTGTGTCCTGCACCATTGGCCCTTGTCGGTGCTAGTTGCCGTTTTTTTCCCCCAATTCAGCATGTTGAATTGGCATTGGCACAGTGGAGCCTATTGGCAAATGAAATCAACCTGATTGGCAGTTCAGCTCAGAGCATGAGAGAAGACATGAAGGTGAGGAATATAAACAAAGAGTTGAAATGGAGAGGGAATGAGGTCAAAACAAACTTGTTGCATAAGGTCAGATTATTTTTCTTTTTCCATTGAGCTCTTCAGCAGAAACATTTCTCAATGCTTTGTGCTAATGTTCACTGGCTCACGGTAAATATGCTCTGTCAACATTGCATTGTGTTGTTAATTATACAAAATGGCTAACTGGGGTCAAGACAGTCTTCTGGTTTTCTTATTTGGATGACGATTACAGATGACTTCCGCCTGCTGGTAGGCACAGAACATAAGTGCATGTTGGCTGTCAGTTTGGTGTGTACATGTGCAACTTTTTGGTCGAGATATGGCAACAAGAGGCGACGCAACAGGGGGATTTCGTTGACGCTAGTTCTCTGACATTGGTTTGGTGTGTCTAGGCCTTTAGAACTGTCATGTTTGGCTTTGTTTCTTCTCCTACAGCATCCTTCCCCAGTGTTGTAAACTGGTCCATAACGCCCACTACAGTGTTGGAGAACAATGGTGACGCTAGCATGGATAAGGGCTCCATTTGCATGAATATGTACACACATGAACAGTGCACATACAGAGGCGATCGGGCGTGGCTCACTACATGAAGTATGCTAGAGGTCTTGGTATACAATGTCAGTTCACTTCAAGGAGCCTGGAAAATTTCTTCAAAGTACCACTGCTCATATGAGCCACATAACCTTGATGAGACATAACAGAGACTTCCCTTTTCATCACTTTCTCTTTATATTCCATTGATGGTGCCATTCATTAGAACAGTCACTGTATCTAGGCAGTTACTGTTTACTGGAGAGGAGTTATCCGTCGCTGCTGAGAAGTTTTTGCTTCTTCTTGTTTAGATGTACTGAGTTTTTCTCTCGGCCCATCTGTGGTGTATCTGACTGAAGATGAATCTCTCCAAAGAAAGGAAGATCCAATGAGTCTGCCCTGAACTAACTGTTTAAATCTTCCACTTTCTATTCTTATCTCAACACCCAGAAGGAGGAGGATTGTGCCATTCTTTGCCATTTTGATGTCAGGCTCTGACAAAACCAAATACAGCAAGTACAAGCCCTCAATATTGGATCAACTGCATTATCTTAACCAGAAGACATAAACATTATGCATAACTTAATGTGGCATATGGCAGAGCTAAATATTACGTCAGCAGTGTAATTTCAGACATTTAAAATAGTTGTGATAACAGTAATGCACAGAGATCACATTTTAATACCAGGTGTAAATATGATATTTGTTGGATGAAATGTAATTGTTGCATGTAATTGTCCTTAAATAATTAATATATTGCTGGTTAATTAGCTACATGGGGATTCTTGACAGGAAGCTTGTTGGCCCAAATAAAGAGCATAATAAGAGTCTCGAGACTTAAAGCCTCAGTGTGTAAAAATGGTGAGTAACAGTGACATCAACGGTCAGATTCTAGATTGCAGCCCTCACTCGTGTTCACTCACTCACTCCACCCGTCGGGTAAGTGACGGTGGCCTCATAGGACAAAAAGCCTTGCGCAGACAGCAGAGTTTTTCGAGTTTTTCAGGAGTATCTAGTGATGAGGTGAATATTTATTTAGGAATCTAAACCATGTTACGATATGTTATAGCTTACCAGTGAGATACAGGTTATCTGTGAGATATATGTTAGGAGTGTTTTATTAGGGGGCCAAGTCCGAGGGGCCTCGGGGAACGCGTATGCAAGCAGACGCGTTTCCTAGGACCAGCGGTGCTAGGAACCCTATTGTTTTTGTAAAGATTTTTGTAGTTTTTCTCTATTTTTATTCTTCCGTTGATAACCCCTGCACGTACCTCAGATGCAAAAAACTACCTATGTCCGCCTGCAGGGGGCGCTATAACCAAGGCCAATGCATTTTGGACTATAACTCCCACACCGTATGTCGTACATTCAAAAACGTTATATCCCCAGATTCCCTGAATAGAGATGAATCACTTTGCAATTGGCCATGCCCACTTCCGCTTATAATTTTTTTTTCCGCAAAATTGCAAAAACTGGAAAACCTACTTTTTTGAACTCCTCCTTGGGATTTTGTCCGATCTGCGTGAAACTTGGCACGTACACTCTTCACCTGGACCTGATCTAAAGTTATCAAAAGAATTTTGTTCCGTCAAAAATTCCGCAAATTATTAATGAACAAATTTGTGTAGCTAGCTATAAAAATGTAAACTGTTGCATATCTCAGTCAAACTTAATGCTATCAATGCCAAATCTCAGATCCTTAGTTGGCATGACACTGTGAAGGTATGAGCCGAATTTGGCGAATGTTGGCCACTAGGAGACGCAACAAATATGGAAAGTTTATATCTCTGAAATGGCTACATCCGTTTCTACGAAATTCAGTCAGTATGATGTAGGGCCATTCATGAGGCCATATATTGAAGGTGGTCATGACTGGTCAATGTGGGTGTGGCTTATTATAGGATTAAAAACAAACATTTACTACAGCTGAACTATTATGCTGAGGGCTGTGAAATTTATAGGCTACATATAGAATAGACACAGATCTTCCATACCAAAAATTGTGCATATGCTCCACTAGGTGGCGCGTTTTTGGGTGTAACTTCCACATTTTAAATGACACATTCATAAACATTATATCCATGTGTTCCCTGAATAGAGCCGGGTTTTCTGACACAGGCCCCGCCCACTTCTGCTGCACATTGTCTTTGCTAATTCGCCACATGTCCAAAACCTACTTTTTCAAACTCCTCCCACAGTTTAAGCACCACCTGCATGAAACATTGCACGTAGAAATCTCCAGATGTGTCTGATCAAAAGTTATCAAAACAATGTTGGCACTCCAAAAAATGTGCTAGTGATAATCAAACAATCTTTTTTGCTAGCTAAAAAACACACATTGTTTCATATTTTGGTCAAAGTAAATGCTTTTCACATCAAACTTAATTCACTTGTGCTGGAGGTCATCCAGAGGCTCTGTGACAAATTTGGTGCAAATCGGCTAATGGGGTGGCACTAAAAACCCACAAACATCAAGTCTCAAGTACAAGATTTGAACAAAATTTGGTGAGTGTAATGTGGGGTCACTCCTGAGGCCGGACATAAAGTGAAGTAATGATTGGTCACAGTGGGCGTGATTTATTACAACAAATCCAAATCACCACACTGTCAGCCTTTCACACTTCCGGCGCATTTGCCATTACAGCAAATACCGCGGCTCGGATGTCGGCCCGCGTCCCTGCGCTCGCCCTGAGCCCGTTGTGCCGACTTCCGTGGGCTCCATGGTACCAGGTTGGTACCAGGGCTGCCCCTGACCAAATTGGGGCCCTAAGCAAAATTTTATTTGGAGGCCCCCATCCCAAATGTATCATAGGTACAAAATGACCGTACAAGAACTTGCCATTTAACTTGACAACCTTTATTGGCAATAACAAATGTACTGTAGATACAGTAGTTTGGCTGTATGAGTCAAATAAAATAAAAAATTCAACCTGAAATAAATAAATAAATAAATATTAAATAAAAATAACTTCAAACTGAAATAAATAAATAAACAAATCTGACTCACAAATAGCCATCAATTACTCATCAAAAGAAAGTAACTTCCACCACCTCAATCCTCCACCCTTGATTAAACACTGAAAATAAAATAAAAGAGGGAGACAGGTTTTTCCTATTTAATCTTATTTTGTTATATTTCTCCCTCTCCCCTCTCTGGAGGCGTCCGATCTCCCTCAGCCCTCCGCCTCTCCCACCTTAATTAAACACTGAAAACAGATATAAAATACAGACATTCTTTTCTATTTTCATCTTATTTAGCTATATTTCTCCCTCTCCCCTCTCTGGGAGCATCCGACCTCCTGGCCCCGCACATACCCCCGAGGCTCGGGTCTCCCCCTTCGTGGAGCCCACCCGCCTTCCCAACCCCGCACATACTCCTGAGGCTCAACAACACTTCACCTGCTGCAGCTCTGCAAGTGCCTGCCAGCGCACCCCTCTTATTGTTCAGATGTCGAGTGCTGTCAATCATTGCAGCGACGCATGGGCAGTCAGGTCTCTCCTCTCCTTCCTCGAGATGATTCTTCGCGCGCCTCACGGTAGCGCATGCGCGCATCCATTGCGCATATGCGCAAATGCGTCCCCTCACGCAAAATGTGGCCCCCCATTAAAGATGAGGCCCTACGCACAGCACGTGTTCTGCATTTAGGGAGGGGCGGCCCTGGTTGGTACGATTATAATATATGCGTTTCCAGAGTGTTCTTCCACAGGACACAGGGAGATGAGGAAGAGGGAGAGGGAGAGGAGGAAGACCAGGGAGAAGAAGGGGGCGAGGGGGTAGAAGCGGTGCAGGAATGGCCAGGCGAAAAGGTGTGTCTCGGCTACCCAGAGGGAAGAGGAGGAGGAGAGGGTGGCAGCCTTTGCAGCAGCGCGAGAGGAATCAACAGATTAGGCTGTAGGCTAGGCTAACCATTTAGCTGTAGCTCTGGGATAACGTTAGCCAAGGCTAGGATAATGTTAGCACGTAAACATAGCAACACTCGAACTTAGACGAGAGGGAAAAGTAGTTGCCAACATGAAGCCAGAATGATTTTAAAATATCAGATTGAATTACCTGTCTAGCAGAAAGCAGGCAACCTCCACATCCCTTGTGAAATCCTTCTCCTTCAGGAGTCCTTTCCACCTGGAATAAGCAACGCCGATATTCACTCACGTTTTGTCCCGTCCTTGCTTATCTGATCTTTTTCTTTTATTTGGTGGCGTGGTTTCCCTCGTACAGGGCAAAACATATTCTGTCACATTTAAAGTGTGACAGAATCATAAAAGTACAAAGCAGAAGCGCCCTGGTTTGATCTTCATGCAAAAGGCAAACCGCGTATATCCCTTTCGGCCACTGTATTCAAATATGGCAACGCAAGAGGGCAGCCTCCATCAGACCACACCCTGCCTGTGTATATATAGAGAAATCATTCTAAGCCTATGAGAAAGCTTTCATTTGTATGTGAATTGCATTACACTTTAGTAAATATATATTTATGAAAGCAATAGTTGATTTGCTGATAAACAACCACATAAATTACACATTGTAACTTTAAAAAAAGAAGTTGTGAGGTAAATAGGCATGTTCTGAAACAGATAAAGAAATTTAGGAAGAACCACCATTCTAACAATATTCACACATCCTATTAAAGAGAGGGGAAGAAGTTTCAATTTATATATCATTATTTTAAGCTTGCAATCATGTCCAAAATGTTTTATTTAAATTGGCAATTTGGGTTTCTGGTGATATTGTTCTCTAGGTAGACGAAATGGTTGGTGTTCATTTTAAAAGATAGGTTATTAAGAAAGTGGGAGTCGAGGCCAGTTGTAGTTGGCAGTTGTGCAACAGTTAAAAGTGGGGCCCTGCAGGTAAAAATGGCGACATTTCAGGGGAAAACTCCAGCTGGGGACAGGCCACCAAAAACAGGGACTGTCCCAGAAAACAGGGATGTCTGGTCACTCTATATGGGCAACTTAATATTGTTTGCACTAGTGATGCATGATATTGGATTTATTTGCCAAAATCAGACAACTCATTTTGCCAATAACCCATACCGATATCAATACATCCACTTTTTTCCCCACCTAATTTTAGTGATCATCAAGTCTCTTCTGTTGTGAAATTAACATCATACTACGCCCACCAGCAAATGGAGACATGAAATACAATACTTTTCAATGTACAGTACAGGCCAAAAGTTTGGACACACCTTCTCATTCAATGCGTTTTCTTTATTTTCATGACTATTTACATTGTAGATTCTCACTGAAGGCATCAAAACTATGAATGAACACATGTGGAGTTATGTACTTAACAAAAAAAGGTGAAATAACTGAAAACATGTTTTATATTCTAGTTTCTTCAAAATAGCCACCCTTTGCTCTGATTACTGCTTTGCACACTCTTGGCATTCTCTCCATGAGCTTCAAGAGGTAGTCACCTGAAATGGTTTCCACTTCACAGGTGTGCCTTATCAGGGTTAATTAGTGGAATTTCTTGCTTTATCAATGGGGTTGGGACCATCCGGTTTGCGTTTAGTTGGATGATCATTTATTTTTCAACAGGACAATGACCCCAAACACACCTCCAGGCTGTGTAAGGGCTATTTGACCAAGAAGGAGAGTGATGGAGTGCTGCGGCAGATGACCTGGCCTCCACAGTCACCGGACCTGAACCCAATCGAGATGGTTTGGGGTGAGCTGGACCGCAGAGTGAAGGCAAAGGGGCAAACAAGTGCTAAACACCTCTGGGAACTCCTTCAAGACTGTTGGAAAACCATTTCAGGTGACTACCTCTTGAAGCTCATGGAGAGAATGCCAAGAGCGTGCAAAGCAGTAATCAGAGCAAAGGGTGGCTATTTTGAAGAAACTAGAATATAAAACATGTTTTCAGTTATTTCACCTTTTTTTGTTAAGTACATAACTCCACATGTGTTCATTCATAGTTTTGATGCCTTCAGTGAGAATCTACAATGTAAATAGTCATGAAAATAAAGAAAACGCATTGAATGAGAAGGTGTGTCCAAACTTTTGGCCTGTACTGTATGTAATATTCATCCATTGTGCAAAATGTTAAAAAAGCATGTTGGTCGATGCCCGACAGTGTCTGGGCATGCTCTTGATGAGTCAGGTCATGGTGTCCTGGGGGATCTCCTCCCAGACCTGGATCAGTGCATCAGTGAGCTCCTGGACAGTCTGTGGTGGTACTCGGCGGTATCGGATGCAGCGATACTTAATGTCCCATAGGTGCTCAATTGAATTTAGGTCAGGGAAACAAGAGGGCCAGTAAATGGCATCAGTGCCTCCGTCATCCAGGAACTGCCTACACACATTGTCCTGCACCAGCAGGAACCCAAGACCCACTGCACCAGCATAAGATCTGACAGTTACTCTGAGGATTTCGTCCTGGTACCTAACAGCAGTCAGGGTACTGACTGGGCTGTGAGCACAGGTCCCCTTAGAAGAGGTGGGGCCCTATTGCCACCCTCCTGGAGTATGTTTCTGACAGTTTGGTCAGAAACATGTACACCAGTAGCCTGCTGGAGGTCATTCTGTAGGGCTCTGGCAGTGTTCCTCCTGTTCCTCCTCACACAAAGGAGCAGCTACAGGTCCTGCTGCCGGCTTAATGCCCTTCTATGTCCCTGTCCATCTCTCCTCCTGTAATGGCTGGTCTTCTAGTATCTCTTTCGTGCTCTTGAGACTGTGCTGGGAGACGCAGCAAACCTTTTTGTGACTGCATGTATCGATGTGCCATCCTAGAGGACCTGGACTACCTGTGCAACCTGACTGGGCTGCAGGTACTGCCTTATGCTACCAGTAGTGACAAGGACACTAGCAGAACAGAAAATTTGAGAAGAATCAGTCAGGAAGGTTAAGGACAGAGCAACTGTCTGTGGCCACCAGATGTAAAAACATTGCCTTTTTGGAGGTTGTCTTGCTTTTGCCTCTCCATTGCACCTGTTATCACTTTCATTTTCACCGAAGCAGGTGAAACTGATTCACAATCACTTGTGCTTACTAAGTACACAGATTGATATCCCTTAAGTTTAACTAAGTTGGTATTGTACTGTGACCATGAAGTGTTCCCTTAATTTTTTGAACAGTTTATATAGACACAGATCACATGTTGACACCAGATGCAAGAGGGGCCATTGGGTCTAGTGTTTAAAAGGGTCAAGTGTTTTCTGACTCCACAGCAGCACCAAGAGCAGGAGTTCTAGGCTGCTTTGACCAGAGAGTCCCAGTTCTTCTGGCCTAATCTTTTCACCAAGCCCAGGGGTGGACTGGCCATCTGGAGGTTCTGGAGAATCACAGAACGACCGGTACTCCAGGACGGCCAGCGGCCGCCACGCAGTCATCACCTTTATTTATTTATTTTTTTCCCTTTTCTCCCTGATAATCTACTGTTCCACGTCCAGTCCGCTAGGTGGCAGCCTTTAACCCTATGGGCCCGAACGACAAATTCACACCTGTTCTTCTCTACTGATTTTCCCTGCAACCATGCATCATAATGAGAAGCCACGCATATCACGTGAAACAGCGGAACTGTGGCTTTCCGACAAGACCAAGACTACTTGTCGGTAGTCCAGTGTTTTCACAACGAAAAAGAATGATAAAGTTACACTAAAATGATATATAACAGAGCTTTCATACAGCTTTGCACACGCATTACTGTTGGATGGATTACTCGCAAATGCAGGCTTGCACAGAAATGCCACGCATATCACATGAAAGCTCAGGACTAGAGCTTTCCACTGATACCACACACATCATTGTGCTGTCATACCATCATGCTATAAATCCAGATTAATTGTCTACAAAATAAGAACCTGACAAATTTCTTTACAATCCATTATACAAATCTTGTTATCAGTCACTTCATATAGTGAGGAATATCGTATCTTACCACGTCTTAGGCTTGTGTGTGTTTCTTCCTGTCTATCCACATTTGTAGTGCAGCTTTCAAGATGCAAATATCTCCATATTGTCCAGTTGACACTCCATCACACTTTGTATGACAAGACAAGCGCACTTCACCTTTGCGCACCCAGACAACTGCAGCCTAATTATGCATGCATGGCAGGGCCGTAGTCACCATATACATTGAGGGGGACATGTGTCCCCCCAATGCCCAAAATGTCTCCCCAATATATAACTGAAACTGAAAAACAACAACAAACTTTGTTTACTGCAAACAAAGTGGCAAATATTATCTTGGAGGACATTATTGCACTTGGTTGACTATTTTTCTATGATCTTAGATGTAAATATTGCATGTTTCTTTCAGATAAAACACATTTTTGCCCACATTGTCCTGAAAAAAACAAGATATAGCATGTGTATGTAGCCTTTATAATGATTGTGCTATGAGCTTAAAGGTAAAGGCAGTAAAAATACCCCAAAAATGCCTAGGGCCCATAGGGTTAAATTGGATGCCAGCCAGCCCATAGATGTTGGGCCTGTTTCAGGCAGTCACCTGCATTGTATTGTTCAGCAGAGAGACATCAGGACTGTGTCGTTTATTTCTCAGTGAGTATTCTACACTATGCTCTTAACACAACATCTAGTCAACATCGATGCTATTGCTATAATGTGGAAGGTATGGTATCATGTGTTAAGATTTCAGTATTTTGACACCCGTGTCTGGGGCTGATGAGCTTCCGCGCACCAGTTGTTGTGGGATGGGCCGAGTCAAAGTCCAGGGCTGTTTTTTAGTCCCAGTCCGCCCCTGACCATGCCCTTGTCCCAGTGAAAACGAATACATGATGGTGTCAGCAGGCTGAATCCTTGCTGGCTTACCCTGTGTTGCTCAACTTTTTTTTTTTAATACCGTTTGACAACATTTCCAATGTCACATGGCTGATAAAAGAACAGATTCTCTCTCTCGTTCTTTGTCTCTCTCAGTAGCAAAGTTCCTCAGCTTCTCCCCAGGTGTGTGTTGTTTATTTGCCTGCGGTAGAGGGAGAATCCCAGCCCTGCAGGTCACACACAGCAGAGAATCCCAGTAAAGCAGCTCAGCACCTGGCTCAGTCCGTGTCTTGAAGAATGAATGGCCATACATTTTTGAAAAAATCAGTGTACGCATTTCTGAATATACAGTTCCTGTAGGCCTGTGTGTGTGTGTGTGTGTGTGTGTGTGTGTGTGTGTGTGTGTTACTCTTTGTGCGGGTGTGGGGTTATTGAGTTTGACAGTCAGTTTTTATCTTCTTACATGACAGCCCCATCAAAGATTAACAGTGAGCAAAAACATTAAGAACTAATGGAGGCACGCAGTGTACTTGTAGCATGGTAAAGTTACAGCTGTTATCACTAATGCTGCCAGTGGGTAACCACACACACACACACAGACACAGACACACACACACACACACACACACACACACACACACACACACACACACACACACACACACACGCACACACAGACACACACACACACACACACACACATTCTGAAACTTGGACTGAATTGACTGATGAACTCTACCTCTCACAGTCTCCTGTCCATCAGCTGCTGACAGATGGTGTGAAAGAGAAAAAAAAGAGCAGAGAGGGTATAATGAGTAGCAAGGTTAAAGGTTTCAAATCTATTACTGTTATAAACTTCCCTCCATCCAAAAACAAAAAAAACTGTCTGACTTCAGCTCAGAATAAAGAGTGTGAATCTTTTATGTAACTCTGTTTTATCTATGTAGGTTATTCATTCATTTCTCTGTTTCAGTTACTGACAAAAACATGAGCATGTGGAGTCAAAATGTATATCAAAGCAACACTGGCCCATTTTTGAAACATGACATTGTCCAGAATTTGTCTAAAATAAAACATCAGTAGTAGCCAAACACAATGCCAGACAGAGGTATATAAAGTCTTCTGTCAAATGTCCAAGGTGTCAGGATGATTATAAATATCAAAGTACTGTGATAATCAGCTATGACAAGACCAGATTAACGGACTATGGGGCCTTAGGGTAAAAATAATCTGTTGGGCTCCTATTAACACTAGAGTGTGGCTACCCGATCCGAGCCTGATGGGTCCCGGCGGTACCCAACGGGTCGGGCCCGGTTCGGTCAAAAATGTATAAATTGTATTCAAGCTGGGTGGCACGGTGGTGTGGTGGTTAGCACTCTCGCCTCACAGCAAGAGGGTTGCTGGTTCAATCCTGGGCATGGGAGCCCTTCTGTGCGGAGTTTGCATGTTCTCCCCGTGGAAGGTTTGTTTGTTTGTTTTGTGTGTGTCTCTCCTGCAGGTGGGAATTAGAAGATTGGCTGCCACCTGTGAGCTCCAGAAGAGCAGAGTATTGGCTTACACTCTGGCCAGTTAGCCAATCAGAGATGGAGGAAACCATTTTAAAAGCCTCTCTATTTCCTTGTTTGTTCTCTCTTGCTTTGCATACTAGGAAGGTTTGTGGTGGGGAGGTAGGGCTGAGGTAAGGCTGGGGTACCCTGTACATTCTGCACACACATAGAAAGTCATTGTTACTCCACTAGGTTATGGGTTGATGCCACCGCTGTAATTTTTGTCCAGTCACTTTTGTAGATAAGTTAGTCAGGCCTTTTGTTTTCTTTTTCCTTTCTACACAGAAAGCACTGAGCTAGGCCCTATTTTGTTGCTCTTTGTTTCTTTTATTTGGCACAACCCCCACAGTTCCTCCTTCCCCCACATTTCAAAACCTTCATTTGTTGTTCACTTATTTAATCAAAGATTGTAAATAAATCCTTTTTTTTTTTTGACTGCCACACTTCTGCCTTGAGTTCTTTCTTTATTGGTTGTCAGCATTATTGTTTCAATTTGCTTCTTGTAAAGAGAAACGTAACACCACTAGTTAGGCTGTTCTCACAAATTTTTCATGTGTTTTCCTATGAAAAGCAATGTACCAAAATCCGTACATATCCCATGTATTTTGTAAAGTTGTGATCTATGTGCTGACGGGAGTAAATAAGGAGTAATGGATGGGTCACAACAAACAGACATTTGCCCAACAATATGAAGAGACAAGATGGTGAATCCTCTCCATAGCAATGACTCTATACTTTTGTTCTAACTTCAGCTTTTCAGGCCTTAATTGTAGCTGAATATAATTTGTAGCTTCTTAAAATATGAATGAGGATAGTGATAGTGAGATACTGGCAACAGTTGCATTTGTAGTGGTAATGAAACAATGAAAAACAAAAACAAAATGAGCATCAGATGGACTGTGTTCATAATAGATATGCCACAATAATTTTAATAACCTGTTCTCATAAATCAGTCAGTGAGTATGCATGTGTGACATTTTCATAGAAAGTGAGCACCATCTGACAGGGACACATTGTTAGGATGGAAACCAACATACGTGTCAACAGTGGTGTGGATGTAAATGAGACAGACTCAGGCAGGGAGGGGATGGAGGGCAAGAAAGTACACTTGCTGTGGACAGTTTGTAACTGGCAACTGTCTCACTGCAAAGTCATCAAATACTGGCGATTGGTCAGTGACTTCTGGCGTCAGACACGGAAGAAAAAAAACGTCCTTTCACGTCAGCATGACGTGCAACTGGTTGCCATTATTGTTTACCATGGGGGGGCAGGACAACAATGCAAGTGTTAAAACTGAAAGTCAATCTGTCAATCTCGTTTTGGTGGGTATAGCGTCATTTTATTGGCTCCAGCGAATCAAACAAGGTGTCAATCAATCAAATCAACCAAGCTGTTGCAGAGATATGGGCCTCCAAAGCTCAGAATAGAAAATCAGTTTCAAATGTAGTAGGTGTGTATTGGTCAGTTTGGAGTGGGAAATGGAGGAAAAAAACGAAACGGACAGTTGTATGTGTATATCCTGAACATCATTAGGGATTTACAGAAACAAAAAATGAAAGATATAGGATTGTACATGACAAAAATCACATGCAAACATGATGCAATTTTGGAGACCTCGCCTGAATTTTCTGTACTAAAACCGCTCTAATATTATTCTACTTCACTTTATCAGAATCAACCTTTGCAGATTTAATGTTCACATATTGTACTATGATGTGATAGAGGTTCAGAGCTGTGTGCCATCTTCATTTACTGTTCACCTATAACACATATACTGATATTTACACATCTTAACAAATCTCACAAGTGTTCCCTTTACCATGACACCAAAAGTATTCAAATAGACCTTGTGGTTGCAGAGATATTTCATTTCATTATGGGTATGCAATTTTCGAGCAGAGGCCTATAAAATAGGCTTAGGGTTTCAAAGGATTTATTAAGGGCCTGGAAGTCTGAGTAGGGCAGGTGGGATCGGGACCGTTCTACATGGTACCACTGGCAGGGTGGAAATAAGTCCAAGTGTAGAGGAGACGGACCAGGTTAAGCGGCCGACCTCCGGGGATGCCCTCTCGCCTCTCCTCGCAGTTAGGGACCATTCTCCAAGGTACCGCTGCTTCTCTTCTCAGTTTCTTTTCTGAAGTACACAGTAAACTCCATAGTTTTGAAAGAAAATAGTGTGGGTGTGCGCAGCAAAGATGCTTTCTGGTTGGGGCATGAGCGACCGGAGCAAAATTGGAGCGAGAGATAAGGCTCCGCTCCACCTTTTAAAAAAAATAGCTGCTCCTCGCTCAACACAAAATCCTCCCGCTCCCCGCTCCGCTCTGTTCCCGCTCCTCTCCACTCACATGCTCTGGTTGAAAGTATATATATTAATGATGATAATGACTAATGATAACAGCAGCAGCAGGAGGCATCAGGCAGGACCACGGCAGCAGCACAACCACACACGTCACACCATCCAGGCACCGCTGTGATAGAAGTTAACCTGCGAGACAGTGGAGCACAAAGGCTCCGGACAAGAAGCCGAGTTAGTTACATGCAGTACAGCCGAGTTAGCGAGATGCAGTAACAGGACACAACAGGTGTTAGCAAAGAAGAGAGAGAGAGAGAGAAAGAGAGAAGGTGCTCGGTGTATTATTGGGGGTTCCCGGGCAGACTAGGCCTAAGTCAGCCTAACTAGGGGCTGGTACTATAAGCTTTATCAAAAAGGAAAGTCTTAAGTCTAGACTTAGAGACGGTGGAGACGGTGTCTACCTCCCGGACTACAACAGGAAGATGAATCCACAGGAGAGGAGCCTGATAGTGGAAGGCTCTGGCTCCTGATCTACTTTTGAAGACTTTTGGGACCAAGAGTAACCCTGCATTCTCAGAGCGCAGTTTTCTGGTGGGATAATATGATATGATTTAAGATATGACGGAGCCTGATGATATAAAGCTTTGTACATTAGGAGAAGGATTTTAAATTAAATTCTGGATTTTATAGGAAGCCAGTGCAGAGAAGCTAAAACAGAAATAATATGATCTCGTTCTTAGTTCCTGTTAGTACACGTGCCGCTGCGTTCTGAATTAGCTGGAGAGTTTTTAAAGACTTATTAGAGCTACCCGATAATCAGTGTTGGGCAGTAACACGTTACAGTAATGCCGTTAGTTTTGGCAGTAACTAATACTCTAACGCGTTAGTTTTTAAATTCAGTAACACAGTCACCGTTACCAAAAGGTGCATTACTCTGTTATTTTTGGCCAGATTTTAAAACGGCGCACAGCATGCAGTATTCCTTCACAAACTTAAGTTCCCTTTTACTAAAACATTTCAGCCCTAAACAATAAAAGATTGTCAAGTCAGATAGAGGTTGCATATGCAACGTTACATTAAGCGGCTGCCTGACAGCGAGTGACTCCACTGTAGAAGACGGTTGCATGTTTCCTATTTCGTTCAATTGTTTTGTCAAGTTGTAGTCTAACAGTCCCTTGGTTAAACTCCATCCGCTGTCGCTTAGGCAATGTAGCTACAAGCCAATACAGTTAGGAAATGTTTTGGGCTGCAGGGCTGAGTTTCCCAAAACAACGTTGTCTTCTTTGTGGCTTAGAAAAACTACATTGCAAAAAAGAAAAGCACCTAGCGCCAACTAGCGTCCCCACTCAGTCATCTACAGCCAAGACATACTCAAGAGTATAAATGACACTAGTGCGTGTGTGTCAAGGTCATGGTGTGATGGCAAGCCAAGACGGGAGTCCTAAGTCGAGGGGTTTTTTTTGTGTGTGTAAAGTTACTTTTCCCAGTAATGCATTACTTTTTGGTTTAAGTAACTCAGTTACTAACTGAGTTACTTTTTAATGAAGTAACTAGTAACGGTAACTAGTTAATATTTTTCAGTAACTAGCACAACACTGCTGATAATAGGGAGTTAGAGTAATCCAGCCTAGAGGTAACACAAGTGTGGACCAATTTTTCTGCATCTTTTCGGGTCAGGATAGGCCTAATTTTCACAATATTACGCAGATGAAAAAACGCAGTCCATGAGGTTTGTTTTAAATGATAATTAAAAGACAAATCTTGGTCAAATATTACTCCGAGGTTTCTTACGGTAGATGAAACATAAATTTAACCTAAGGAAATTGGTGCTCATCCAGATTTTTATGTCTTTAAGGCAAATATCTGTGATGAGGTCAGAGTGAGAATGTGTTGTAACTGTATGGCCTGTGGACATTGCTACAAGCAACTGGCTGTTGAAATGGCTGATGTGCCTAACGTCTAAAACCAGCTGCTGGCGACTTGACAAACTGAGTCGCAGATGACACCATCAGTTGGCATGAGCCAAGGTGAGACAGGTCAGTTCACTGTGCAGAAACTTCTCTAGAACATTCTAAAATGTCATCCAAAACTTTGTCTTGTCTTGAATCTTTGGTCTGAAATGGGCTTCAGATATTGCATATGTGCGCATGAATGTGTATCTACATGCTCTTACAAGAGCAGTTGGCAGAGGAAAATGTTGGCATTATACATTTCTGCAAACCACGGATACATTACATTTGTACATTTGTACATTTCATTTGTATCACATCACCTTTTCTTATGACTCAGGTATAAAGTGAGTATTATTTTAAAATTAAGAAACTACTCAAGCTACTTGAAAGTACTGCCAGACTGTTGTTGTTTCTGAGGTAAAGAGTGAAAAATAATAACCTTATGGGGTCTATCTGATCAAAATGTTGTATTTATAATCATGGGAGCCAATTAAAAGGGTGCAGATTATATTTCTTTGGTTTTTATTTCCAGTTGTCATCAAACAGGTGCCTCATGTTATTCTGAGCTGCAGTGATGGAAAGAGTGTAAAATCAGCCAGACTGTCAGCTATCACTCCGGGCATAAAATAAACTTTGCACAATTAAAATGCAGCTAAAATCATTATCATGTGTTTACTGTTGTAAATGATCCCTCTGTTTGTTCGAAGATCTGTTTCAAAATCAGTGTGGGAATAGAAAGCTTGGAACAATAAAATTTTCCTACTGAAAAATACATTATTTTCTTTCTTTCTTTCTTTCTTTCTTTCTTTTTTAAACTGTATAGTACCCAACTAAATTTGTTGACATAATGCTTCATTTCAATCAATCAATCAATTTTATTTATAAAGCCCAATATCACAAATCATTATTTGTCATTTATATGCATTTGGTTAACAAATGGAGTTTACATGTTGAGACATGTATTTTGCAGTAGGTTTTAGAATTTCCTACACTTTTAGTGTCCTTGAACATATCAAGTCCTGTTGTCATTTGTTTATTCGGTTGCCAGATTTCAACATGTCATCAATTAATCAGTGCTGATCAAAACGAGTCTTAACCTAATGGGTTTCTAGCGGGTGGGACACACACATCAAACGAGCATACTGAGACAGACGGAGAGCGTGCGACCGAGCTCTGTATAAATGCCAGAGGAGGGGTGCCGACTTCAGCAGACTTCACTGATTTAATAACCCAAAAGTCATTGCAATACAGACGTGATGTAAGTTTTTCAACTGCCGAAAAATGGGGACTTTATAAAGGATTTTGTCACGTCATCATCAAATGACTCCAAAACGCTCTAGTGGACAACTTGTAGCTTACACATTCACCACGCTATGAAATAATAATGTAATATTATAGCTGCTGCGCAGCGATGGGTCGGGTCCGTCCATTTTTAGGCAATTCTGAGCAACCTCTGGAACCTAAGACAGTCATCTACCACTCTGAGCTAATTGGCAAGTAGCAACTCAACAGTGGCTTCACAAATTGAGTAAGCCATTCACTGTTGTGTAGGAACACAGCCATCCGTGCATGGAAAGGCAGATTTGAAACCACTGTAAAAAATTCAGTTATTAAGACAAAAATCTGAAAATACACATATTGCATCTAGACAGCATGGAGATGTTGGTAATTTGTTTGTAACAATGATTGATTTGCTCTATAAGTGAAAAACTGATGTTTAAAATCGCCATTTTTACACTGACTCCAATTGTTCACATTAGAGCAAAATTCAAAATGCTGTCAAAAATTCAGTTTTTGAGATAAAATTCTGAAATTTGCCACACATCATCTACCATGACTCTAGAATTTTGTCATTTTTTTCATGAAAATTGAAGATTTATTTAGCAAGAATTTGCATGTATATATTTACAGTACCGTTTACAGTCAAACATTTTGTTGCACTGTAGGCTAAATTTTTGATAAATCAAAAATCTGAGAAACTTAGTTTTTGTAGGACTGTCTGATGATGCTCTGCAGCAAGTTTGATGTCAATTGAGCAAAAATTGTGGGAGGAGATAGGTTTAAGAAGTGATGAACTTCATAGTTTTTAATAGGTTTAAATGTACAAAAGTTTCTTCAGTATTGGGGCTACAGTTTGATGAAAGTTGTGAAGGATGCATGGTTGATTTGTTATGAATTTTCAAAGTTTTGAACTTTAGACGCTTGCTGTAGCGCCACCATCAGGACTATTGGATTGAGTTTACAGCTGAGGATATCTGGCATGAGACTGGACCTTTGTGCAAAGTTTGGTGAGTTTTCACCCATGAGAAGTATGATTTCCTTGGAAGAAGAAAGAAGAAAGAAGAAGAATACCTAGGATTACAATAGTGTCCTGGCAGCTAAGCTGCCTGGACACTAATTATGAGACATAGTTGTTTTGAAGCCAAATGCACAGCCAGAACTACATTCCAGACATACAGTACTTGCTGGGCGGAGTGATTTCAAACAGCGTATGTTTAGTGCAGTTACTCCCGTCATCAAAACAAGTTTGTTGAGAAGAAGCCAGAATATACAGAGGAAGAGTTACAGGTTTTGGAAGAAGAGAGAGCAAGAAGAGAGGCTGAGGCTGCCGAGCAACCAGGGGCTGAGGGGAGACCCAAAGCCGGCATGGATTGGTGGTGTAAATGTGGGGCTTACTGGCCACTTTATTAGGTACACCTGTGCAATCTAATACAATCCAATACAACAGCTCTGCCACACATTCTACGTTTACAAAGCTTTTACATTTTCAGTTTTTGTTGACATTGTCAGAAAGGTGATTATTCTTCTTTATTATTGAGGTCGTAGTGGGTGGTGCTGGTGAACTGGAGTGCAATATATTGAAAGTGTTGCTAATATTTTATCCCCCTGAATTAGACAAAATTAGGAGGCCACCCCAGTACACCACCACCATTCACTATGACCACAATAATAAACAAAGTAGAATCATCACTTTCTAGACAATGTCAACAATAACCGTAAATTTAGCTTCGGGGAAAAAATCATGGTATAGCTGTTCTACTGGATTGCATTAGATTACACAGGTGTACCTAACAAAGTGGCCAGTGACTGTATGTTACATACATATGTTGATGGTGGGATGGGACGAGAGTACGCCTCAAAATAATCACTGGAACATGGGGAGAACATGCTAACTCCACACTCATAAATCACCAACTCCTGAGGGAACAACAACATAAAATGTTCCCTAGCAGTCTGTTTATTCCCAACAATGAGAAGTAATGTCAGTCACTTCACTATATACTCTGGGCAAGCACTTATCTCTAACATAACCACAGCAATATTTGTAGCCTTATTTACCATGCTTGGGTTGTAGGCTAATGTTACTCAACATGGAGGTAATGTTACAGCAGAGAGATTGCTGAGCAAAATACACAACGATCACTTACCATGTCTGCTCGTTTTGTGATGCCAACAGATGGTATCTTTCAAGAAAAGCGTTTGAACCATTCCTGAGCTTCTGCACTCCATCCTTTCACCGTAGTCCTCCGGTAAAAAATGGATGGAGCAAACAAACATTTTCCGGACCGTTTCCACAGGCGTGTTGGGGTCGATGTCCAGCACAAATAGCCATTGTTTCATCCTGTCTGTATTTTTGGTATGTACTACGTGAAACTTCACTCTGCTCCATGTCTTCGGCTTGTTACTGCAACCTTTTACAATACATGTGTAAACCATGATTTACAACAACACTCTGTAAACTTTTCTCAAACTTTCTGGTGTGTCCAGCTGACAATACTGCAAATGCAAGGCTGCAAGCAATAACAACGGCACTGTCACAGGTGTGTACTGTGTCACCCAGTGGTTTACTCAAGAAAGTAGTTCTGAGTATTTGCTTCATGTGTCGTAATGTTACTTAATTATACATTATTATTTCATAGCGTGGGGAATGCGCAAGCCGTGTGTTTTCCACTAGAGTGTTTTGGAGTCATTTGATGGTGTATTTGATTAGTTTTGAGGGAGAGAGGGACCTGTACCGTTCACCTCCATTTCAGCGGGCAGCTCTGCCCCACCGATCTCAGAACAGCAGGCACTGATAATTAAAGGTAATGTACCTACTCATATGACTATAGGGATTACGGCAATAGGCGAATTTGCCAAAATGTTGAACTATCCCTTTAAAGTCACTCATGTCTAGTCTCGTCTTGCACTTCTTGTTTTATTTTGTACTCATGTTTCCCCTCTAGTTTCAGACCCTGACTTCCTCCCTTCTGTGATTTTCCCGCCACTGTGATTAGCCGTTTCTCAATATGCGTTCTTGTGCGGACTTGTGTTCTTGTGGACTTGTGACACGTCATCAGTCACAGCCCAAGTACTGTTCCAATTCAAAGTTCACATCTAGCCAAGTTCAGTCCAAATTCCCAGATGTGTTCTCGCCACACGCATTTCACCAGGGATGCATTGGAGCAGACTTGTGTGGACTTCAGACAGCCAGGTATCCCAGCATGCATTTCGCAACAATCATCGGAAAATGACAAGTGAGGGAAAGGCGCACAATTGTAAGCCATAATTACCGATATGTTACTGTTGCTTTGTCACAGAATGTAGTGTTTTCATGCGTAGTTTAAATGCCAGACCCGTGGTCGACGTTTTAATATAGAGCCCCGTTGAATGTGACTGAGGTCCGCTAGATGACAGCGGGGTCAGCGCTCATAGATAATAAACAAGGCTGCCCCAGAGAGCGGCCTCGTGGCTGATATCTCTGTAGTGGTTAAATATGAAATGTAATTCGTTTGGGGAATGTCTAATGGCCAATATTCAGTCTCAGTATAAGATATATTCTTATATTATTAAATGTTGTAACATGTTATTGTTCTTTGCATTCTTTTGCTTATTTATGTTTTTACCGTTCAATAATAATTTTAAGAATTTATTGTAATTTATTTATTGTATTTAAAGATTAATTGTCTTTATTGTAGTATTTATTCAACAGCATTTTAAATATTGATTATCTGATATGAATTGTATACCTGATGTCTGAAGTGTGGCTGAATAAACTTTTCCTCTTCACATCTGACCTGTTTGATCCCACTTATATTGGTGAGGACAGACTAAATGAGAAACTGCTGTCAGTATAATCCAGTACAGTTCAACAGCACCACAATCTACAACTCAACACTTCAATAAAATGTTAGACTAAATATTAAACTGCTGTTGTTTTTTCTAGGTGTACCAAGTAAACTGTCAAGTCTCCATAAAAATGTAGACAGAAAGCATAATGATGAGACAAACGCAGTGATGAACAGTAACTAAGTATATTTACTCAAGTAGCTACTGTACTTAAGTACAAATTTGATGTACTTTGGGTATTTCCATTTACTTAGAGGGAAATACTGTACATTCTACTCAAGCTACATTTATTTGATAGCTATAGTTACTTTTCAGATAGTTTGTTTTATATGTTGTAAGTTTCATATTTACAAGTTGCTGTGTGTTGTTATAGATTAGACTAGTACACTAGTGAAAGGTGTTAAAATTAGTTCTACCCTGACAACATTAAAATGCTGCTTACATGTAGCCGACGTTGATCAATTAATAACACACATTCATGTATATGATGATCACAACACTTGAAATTGGGTCACTCTGCATCATGAGTACTTTGAACTTTTAATTTTAAGTAGGCCTACATTTTGCTGACAATACCCAGATACTATTAATATATATTTGTTCTTTGTTGTGATGTTCCTGGGTACTTTGTCCACAACTGGACAAACATATCGCACAGATAATGCAAGCATCGCACGTCTCATCCTTATTCTCATTCTCCGCTGTCTTTCTGGGATCTGCCTCCTCAGCTGGACAGCCTCCTCCTCAGCCTACATAGCAGTCCCGCTGCAATAACTGCGCCAAGACGCCTTCTCCGATCCGTTATTGATTTTTGATTTCCATCTCGCCAATGCTCACGATCACAATAACCACCAACTCTCCACAAACTTTTGCCCCCGCACTTGACTTTTGATTATAATCAGAAGCCAGCTGCGGGGAAAAGGTTTTAAAAGACATGTTATGAAAATATTTTGGCTATTTATATGTTTTTGTGTGTCAGTTATATGTGTTGAAACATTAAAAACATATAGGCTACATATTAATTTCTTACAGTGTCTATGAAAAGACGTAGGGCTGGGCTGTGTTTATATTGTTTTATTCTAAATGCATGTATATGTCATGCTGAGTGTCATGTTAATGCATTACTGCTGGTTATATTTGTTTTCTATTATGTGCCGTATTTTGTTAACTGCATGTTTTGTTAACCTATTTTCATGTATGTTTTGGAATTTCTTCGGTTATGATTGTTGTGGTTATTTTCTTTGATTTGAGTTTACATGCATGCTTTAGAAACGGCCGATTATGATTTTAGGCAGTGAATGCAACCTCTGACTGACAGCTGCACCAGCCAATCGGCTGCTGCAGCAGGCCCACAGACTGATTGATAGGCAGGCCAGGTAGCCAGATGCGTGTGCTTTTTTCTTTTCAAAGACGCTGACACACCGGGTAAGGAGCGCAGAGCAGAGAGGACCACGAGGGCCGTCCTGAGACACCAGCAACAGTGTATTGGAGGCCTTTGGACGCAAAGTTGTGAGTCTCTGACCGATACACTGTTAGCTGCTGTTGAAGAACCCTGAAACCAGAGAGAGTGCATCCTGTGTTTGTAGAATAGACTGCTGGCCATCTTCTGTGTTCCAGGTCTACGGCGTCGCTGGGAGGAGCTTCAGCCGAAGTGGAGGCCGTGTGACGGATGGAAGAAGCACAAACAGGGAGATCTTCAGACTAAATAGAGTGGAGGACGGCTCGTGGTGGATAATCGGCGTGGTGGTAGAGACTGCAGAGGACGAAGACTGGAGCAAGGTCGTGAGCTTTTAGACTGACTTTTAACATTGTTCTTAATCTGACTTCTAGAAGGAGACCCTCCCCCCATTCAAACAAAGACATTGCCCTAACAATATTATTCCTATTTGGACCTTGTGCAATAAATTGTTTCTGTGTAACTTACTGGTTTGGGTTATTGAGTACTGCTCACCCTCGTAACAAAAGAACTTACAGAATCTGGTGGTTTGTTATTCATAAGTGGACATTGTAAGGAAAACCCACCATTCTTACATATACAACACAGTACAACAGCAAAGGCAAGCGGAGGTGGTGACATCATCAAGTTCGCTGCTGTTCCAAAAGCAGAAATGACTGTACTCCCGTCCTCCTGTCCTCCCGTTCTTGGGAAGTCCGGACTCTCGCGTGGACTTGCCAAGTCCGAACTTGCCAAGTCCACAAGTCTGAACTGCCGAACTTGAGTATTGAGAAACGGCTCTGGTCTCCCCACTTGCTGATTGGTCTCACCTGTGTTCCCCCTACCTCATGTATAAATAGTCCTTGTCTCCCTTTGTCTTGTGTCATTTTGTCTTGTCATGCTGATCAGGAGAGTATTGTCTAGTGTCCAAGCCATCCATTCATGTTACCAGGTTTTTGTTTCAAGTCTTTGTTTTGTTTGCGAGCCTTAGTACTGTTGTTTGATCCTCCAAGAGAGCGTTTTTTGTTAGTACCTTTTTCCTCCATTGAGAGTGTTTTTATTTTGTGTGTTTTCAAGTAAAGATTTTTCTCACTACCGTCTCCAGAGTGTGCATTTGAGTCCCAGTCACTGGTGTCACATTCTTAACAGATTCAAATTTCAAATAAGTCATCAACCATCTAGTATATAGGTTGTGGTTGAGAACAGGAGATTTATTTGTCTTTTAGTGATAAAACATATGAGCCTCAAAGAAGAGGATTTGTGATATTGGGCTTTATAAATAAAATTGGTTGGTTGATTGACTTTATAAATATTGACTAAAATTTATGAGCCTTTGACGGGGACTTTGATAAATACTTATGAGTCTCTTCCAAGGGGATGTTTTAAGAACGTATGAGCCCCAAGAAGGACATTTATGGTTTTGAAGAGAAGTGTAAAGATCAGTGAATATATTTTTAGTGAGTCTCTGTGAGTGTGTGTGTGCTCCGGCCGGTGTGTGTTCCTTGTTTATGATTTCGTATCTTGCTATATGGAGACTATTTGATCTTTAGAAAATTGGGCTAGATGTTCATTCTCTGAGAATTAGAAAGTTCTTGCTAAATTTCTAAACTGATAATGTAATCATAATTTGGTATTTGTTAATAGTTGTAATTGTAAGTTTTTTGTAAGGAGAAAAATATCTGTTGTAGATAAAAATGACCTAAGTGTTGGCAGATAATGTGCGCAAATCACACTGAACTCTTGTCTGTTTTCTCTTTTTCTTCCCTTATCCACCTATGGTGTGTGAGAGTTTGGGGAGGAGACAGGACGGAGTGCGTCTAAATTGGGATCTTCCAAAGCGCAGACGAGAAGCTGGCCAGTGTGTCACACGGATTGAGGTTTGCTGACGACAGCGTGGGCAGCTCCTGAATCCAGTCTGATCAAGGCTGGTGCTGTTTTATCCACAAACTCTTTTAACAAAAACCTATGTTTGGAATGAATGTGTGTATACTCATTTATAGCCATTATTGTTACTTTACTGTTATTGTTACACTTTTAGTTTGTTTTCACTTATAGGTTATCATAAGAATATTTCTTAATTTGGGGATAATAGAGTACATCCATCTGTCTACAGTATCTCACATAAGTGAGTACACCTCTCCCATTTTTGCAAATATTTCATTATATCTTTTCATGGGACAACACTATAGAAATGACACTTTGATATAACTTAAAGTAGTCAGTGTACAGCTTGTAGTATAGATTTACCTTCTTCTGAAAATTACTCAAAACACAGCCATCAACATCTAAACAGCTGGCAACATAAGTGAGTACACCCCACAGTGAACATGTCCAAATTGTGCCTAAAGTGTCAATATTTTGTGTGCCAACCATTATTATCTAGCACTGCCTTAACCCTTTTGGCCATGGAATTCACCAGAGCTCACAGGTTGCTTCAGGAATCCTCTCCCACTCCTCCATGATGACATCATGGAGCAGATGGATGTGAAGACACCTTGCGCTACCCCACCTTCAGCTTGAGGATGCCCCACAGGTGCACAGGTGAGTTTAGGGCTGGATACATACTTAGCCAGTCCATCACCTTCACCTTCAGCTTCTTCAGCAAGGCAGTTGTCATCTTCTAGGTGTGTTTTGGGTCATTCTGTGTTTTGAGTAATTTTCAGAGGAAGGTAAATCTATGCTACTATACAAACTGTACACTGACTACTTTAAGTTATATCAAAGTGTCATTTCTATAGTGTTGTCCCATGACAAGATATAATGAAATATTTGCAAAAATGGGAGGGGTGTACTCACTTATGTGAGATACTGTATATATACGTAAGATATAATATGCTGTAGTCATTTACAAGAGAGGCTTGGCAACGGACTGACCAGTTGATCCATTTAATTAATAAATGGAGTATAATTATTTGGTTTAAATACTGTGGAGAGTTGCAAATGTGAGTTTCATTGTTTGTGCATGGTTTATTTTGATCTGAGCTGTATTGGGGATTCAATATTGAGATTATTTCAATAATTTTAAGGTAAATAGGTGTGAGCATTGGGTAATAATTAGATGATTGTCTTGCTGCAAAATACATTTGGAGATAGTTTGTCCCTTGTGGGAGCATGTGACCTTTTTGAGCCTTTATATAGGATTGGATTTTCTTCTTATTTGCAGAATATTTGGGAGAATTTTACTTATGAATTTTATTTGTGTGTTTAGTTAATATTATATGTGGACTTAGTGTTGTGATTTTTGATTCCTTTGAAGTTGGCACATCTATTTCATTAACTGTGGCAAACCAGTGGCTTATAAAGAATTTAAATAAGTTTTACTTAGTCTTCGTCTTAGTAATTAGTCTTAATTTATAATAAGGAAATATAGGGGAGCCATTACAATGCCGAAAAAGGATACTAAAATCCCGAAAGTAATTGCTCCTGTTGATGTAGTATGAAAGAATAATCCTTTAGTTAAAGGTATCGCAAAGATATTGGAGAAATGGTATAAGCGCTGGCCTGAAATTGACCAACCATGGCCAGTGGAGGGGACCCTTAACCCAGATGTAATTAAAACATTGCAGGTGCTTGTGTCCACTTATAAGGCTGATCAAAAGAAAGGGAAAAGAAGGGAAAAACATAAAGAAAAGAGACAAATAGAGCTTGGCATTCTTCAGTTGTTTGAAAATGAGGGACAGAAATTGATGAAAGCTATAAAAGATAGGAGACATAAAAGTGCAGAAGAAATAGAAAAATTAATGGTAAAAGTTAATGCACCATTCTCACATACGGACCCAGTACAGAGACCCTCAGAAAACTTAATCAAATACAATTGGTGGATAACAAGAAGGAAAAGAAGCAGGCTGTGGTTATACAGAGTCAGTCTTCACACACAAACGCAGCCAAACCAGGTCCAGTTCCAATCGTCCCAGCCACCATCAGTGGTTCCAGTTGTTTCCTGCCCACAGCCAGTTTTTGGTCAAGCGCAGATATGGAGGGGAAGAGCCCGAGGAAATTTAGGAAGAGGAAGAGGAAGAAATTTTAATCCGAATTTCCAACAGTTTTTAGAAGTATGTTATAATTGTGGACAGTTTGGCCACTTTGCTTGTGAATGCAACAGCCTAGGAGGAAACTCCAGAGGAAACTTCAGAGGAGGATTCAGGGGCCAACCAAGGCTATCCAGGGGACCGGTGAACCTTTACAGGGGTCTGGAGCCAGGATTCTAGAGGTGCCCAGAGGACCCGAAAGGGGGATGTCAGCTGGTAGTGTCAGGGCCGGAGAGAGATCCAATAGTGGTGAAAGTAAATAATCAACCAATGGAAGTGATGGCGGATAGTGGAGCTGCTTTTACCTGCATTCGGCCTGAAGATGCTATACATCTCCCTGTGTCTGGTCAATTGATTCGGACAATCGGGTCTGAGGGAGTGAAACAGCTAATTCCTCTAATGGAACCAATTGAGCTCTGCTGTAACCACCTGAAGACTACAATACCCATACTGGTATCAGAACATACACCTATTGCACTTTTGGGAAGAGATGCTTTGTGTAGACTAAACTGTATAATAAAGTGTACACTGGATGGCTGTCTGGTGAAAGTACCAAATGATATTGTTCACCAATTATTGATGACAACGGAGACTGAAGCTTCTTCAGTATTCTGGATTGGAAATCTTAGTGCAGATTTTTTGGAGCCAGCTAAATTGTGGGAGAAGTTCACTGTAGCAAACATGCCTGATATGAAGCTTCCAGAGTATCCATTTCACTGTACGCTCAAGTATTTTAAGAATGCTGCCCAATCAAACTCAGAGGAATGGTTGAGTTGTCAACCAAAGTTCAACTGAAGTTCATGCTGAATAATTTTGGAACCACAAGGAGCAGCTATGTAGATAAACAGAAATGATTATTTGGATAAAGAGTTTGACATTGAGAAGAGTGTGCCACATGTGACGTTGTTAGTGTCTGAGGAATACAGAAGCATATAGGAGAAATTATGGCAAAAGCAGAGGAAGCTGTTTTTGTACCGGTAAAAAGGAGTCTTGCCATTTGGAGGAGTAAGGATCAGCGATTCATTAAGATTATGATCTCTGCTCAAGGACAGGGACAGTTACAAACTGTGCAGATGACACATGAGTCAATTTGCAGTGCTAAGATGGACTCAGACTCTATGAGAGAGAAGATGCTGCAACAAGTTCCAGAATGTTTGTGGTCTCGGCACAGTACTGATATTGGACTTGTGAAGTCAGCCCAACCAGTGAAAGTTGAACTCCGACCAGGAACCAAACCTCCTTGGAAGAACCAATATCCACTGAAAGAAGAGGCAATCCGAGGGACTGAACCACAAATTGAAGGACTTTTGAAAGCAGATGTTTTAAAGATAACACAGAATTCTCAGAGTAACACGCCTTTGTTGCCTGTGAAGAAGCCAGATGATTCTTATCACCTGGTACATGATTTGAGAGCGGTGAATGAAGTGGTAGCTGATTATCCAGCAGAAGTGCCGGATCCGCATACTTTGTTAGCCCAAATTCCTCCAGATGCGACACATTTCACAGTGTTAGATTTATGTGGTGCATTTTTCAGTGTTCCACTTAGTATGGAAAGGCAGGGTTTATTTGGGATCACATACAATGGACAGTTCTATGAGTAGAAGAGATTACCACAAGGGTTCAAACATAGTCCTCACATTTTCAATAAAGTATTGAGGGATGATTTGGTAGGGATGATCAGATACTAAAAAGCACTGTTGTTCAATATGTGGATGACATTATCATTTGTTCACCAGATGAGGAAACATGTCATAAGGACTCAATTAAATTGCTACAGATGCTGGCAGAGAAGGGGCACAAGGCCTCTCAGAAGAAGCTGCAGTATTGTCAGGAGAAGGTAGTTTATTTGGGTCAGACAATAATACAGGGACACAGAAGCATTTCTGACAGTCATTTAGCAGCTATTTGCAAGGCTCCAAAGCCCAGAACAGTTGGAGAGATGATGACATTTCTTGGTATTACTAGTTATTCCTCAGCATGGGTAGAGGATTATGCTAGTTTCATGATTAAAGATACTGGGAATGGTCAACTTCATTGTAATCTTTCCTGGAGCCAGGATGGCCTTTTGGCATTTGAGACGATCAAACAGAGGTTGCAAGAGGCTCCAGCGCTAGCGCTTCCAGATTACTCCAAAAATTTCTTGTTGTATGTGGTACAGGTACGGGGACACATCCTCAACCTATTTCTTACTACTCTACTACCTATTCAGAAGTAGAGCTGGGGCTACCACTGTGCTACAGAGCAATGGTGGGAGTTTCTTTAATGTACGATAAGACATCATCTGTCATGATGGGTTATCCGGTGACAATTCTTACCCATCATAGTCTCAGAAATCTCTTGAACTATGGCAAATACACATTGACTATGCCTAGGCTTAGAGACTATCATAGGCTCTTAGAGCAGGAAGATGTCACCCTAGTGAGGTGTGCCACTGTGAATCCAGCTGAGAATGTGCCAACTCCAGAGGATGGTGAGCCACATGATTGTGTTCAAAAAGCAGAGAAATACTCAAGGCTTAGATCAGATTTGCAAGCCCTCCCATTGCGTGAGGCAGATCTGGAGTATTGGACTGATGGATCCTGTTATCGTGTAGGAGATAAATTGAGTGCTGGCTATGCAGTAGTAAAAGCTCAAGGAACAGACTTTGTTGTTGAGAAGGCTGAAGCCTGCATCTGCACAGCTTGCTGAACTAACTGAAGCATGTTTATTGGCGGAAGGCAAGCCAGTGATAATATATACAGACTCTGCATATGCACATATGTGTGTCACATATTTGGATCAGTGTGGAAGAACCGAGGGTTTAAGAAAACAGATGGTTCTCCAATACAGCATCACGCTCAAATAATGAAACTGTTGCATGCTGTGATGAAGCCTAAAGAAATAGCAATAGCTAAATGTGCGGCACATAAAATAGATGTGTCAAAGGTTACACAAGGGAATAAAGCGGCTGATGAAACTGCAAAAGCTGTCACAGGAGCAGATAAATTGGGCAAAGTTCTTCTGGTCACTCATGAAGTGAACTTGGTAGACACAATTACGCTAAGGGATGTGATTTTAATGCAGAAAGCTGCAACTGAAATGGATAAACAGTTGTGGCTAGACCGAGGTGCCATCAAAGATTCTACTGGTCTTTGGAGAAATCATGAGGGGCTGATAGTAGCACCTCCAGACCAGTTAGGTCTAATGATTCAGGAAGCACATGGGTTAGCTCATGTTGCAAGGGGGGAAGTTAGGAGAAAGATTACGAAGGAGTATGGTTTTTGGGCACCATATTTGCTTGAACAGATTGATTATGTCATAGGCAGGTGTGTTATCTGTCTGAAAAACAATGTTCGGAGGGGTGTGATGGTTCCTCCTGGTCACATTCCAACTCCAAGGGGTCCTATGCGTGAGCTAGTTGTGGACTTTGTCAATATGATAAAACCAGTTGGAGGTAAGAGGTATATGCTAGTTGTTGTGGACAGATTTCGCGATGGCCTGAGGCTTGTCCAACCAAGCGGAAGGATGCTCAGTCTGTTGTCAAGTTTTTGTGTAGAGAGGTCATAAGCAGGTGGGGACTTCTGGATCGGATATCCTCGGACAATGGGAAAGAGTTCGTGGATAAAACGGTGAAATTGATTTTGCAAAAACTAGGAATTAAACAGCGTCTTGGAGCAGTTTATCATCCACAAAGCCAAGGGATTTGTGAAAAAATGAATGGTGTTTTGAAAAATCGCATTGTCAAAATCTGCCAACACACAGGTTTAAATTGGATAGCGGCACTTCCGCTGGCGCTAATGGTGTGTCGCTCAAGTGAGCTGCGTGATTTGCATATGACACCTTATGAGTTGGTTACGGGAAGACAGATGCCATTATTACAGAGGACTGACACAGACGTTAACAAGGAAGAAGTGATAGAAGGTGAACTGGTGGAGGAATATTCATTTTGAATGTTTAATTATAATATAATCTTAACATCTATTATGGTGTTATTTAGTAGTTTCATACTATAGAGTGGCATGATTAAAGGGGGGAAATGGAAAATGTGACTAATAATTAGGAATAATGTGAAAGTATGATATTGTGAATTTCACATCTACTTATAAGGTGTTACTTTGCATTTGTAGTTTCTGCATTTGATGTTTTAATTAATTTGCATCGGCTGTCTTTGCAAAGATACTGGTTGGTGTTTTCTTTTCTTTCCTCCTAGGACGATATTGGGGGAAGACCACTGTAAGGGTGGTTGGTTGTTCAGGGACCCTGATGTTCTGAAGGGATTCAGACACTCAAATATGGACAATAACATGGACTGGAGGGCCCTGAACAAGGACATTGTGATAAAAATGTCCAGATTTAAAACACCATCGACGCTACATTGAGAGTCGACGCTGCTGAGGAGCTGCAGTGTAATACATTTTTATGTCTTCTCTTTGTTTGAAGAATGATGGTTTCTGCTATGGGGTAAATACACTGGGACCTCAGTTGTTTTCTTTTTTTCTCAGGTGCTTAGGGATATTGGTGCTAGGCAGGGAAAGGTCCACTGGAAGGTGCGATGGGTCAACCAGCCTGAATTTGGACATTGTTTTAATTTTATTTGCTAAGGTTTCCACAGGTTTCCCCAGCGTTTTTCAGCACACAGCCCCGCCCCTCAAGAATTCCGGGTAATCTGAAAAGTCCTACCCCCGTACTAGGTACTTTTTTCAGGGAAAGCGCCGAGGTTTTTCAATATTCCGGGTAAATGAGAAAAGTTCCTGCGGTGGAAAAGGGGCTATTTTGACGCAATGTGACTAATAACAGTAGTGATGACCAATACCAGTAGTGATGGCTCTGTTCTGTTCAAGTGTGTGTGTGTGTGTGTGTGTGTGTGTGTGTGTGTGTGTGAGACAGTGTGACAGTGAGCCAACCTGCACAATACAAGGAGCCTGAGACTGAAACAGCTAAATGGAGATCAGCCTTCATGGATTTTATCATTTGTACCTGTTGTTGTCATTTTAGAACAGTGAGTATTGTATTGAGCATAGTGTACATCAACAGCATGCTCCAAAGTTTACTATGTATACTGACTACACTATAGCCACAAGCTCTGCTAAATGAAATATTTAGAATGGACTTGAGACACAGCTTTAAGCCAGAAGTCCAGACTACACACATTTTCCTACAATTTCCCCGTCCCTGACAATTGTTTGAGATCTGAAACAAAATCCTTTCAGCAGTCAGAATTTTAACTTGTACCTGTCACTTTGTGAAAAGTGTCTCACTTTGACAGTTTTCAAGCATCCTCTGGAGATGAGTCTGAGACAGGAGTTCAGTATCCAATCAGAGTGCAACGGGATATCAGAAGGAAGGCAGTGGACACACACAATGGCTGTGTTTGAAATCTCATACTACATACTCAATCAGTGTGTGCTGCTTACTGTGTAGTAAATCAACAATCAAGTGTGCCGTTAGGCTTATTGGAGATGAGCCAGGCCGGCGCAATAAGACTTGACGGATGGACCTTAGTTATATAAAGTTACATTAGAGCAGCATTGGTTTCACACAGGACATGAACAGCGGTCTCGGGTGAAAGACTGGTTTTGTTTTTCCCATCCACCACCTGTCACTCCCACCCTTTGAGGACTTTATCGGTCATGATACTCCATCAATTGCATCAATTATTGCCACAAAGGCCCGGTGTGACTCATAGAGACGGCAAAGGGTAACTGACAACCTGGGAATGAGAACTGGCTGGTATCACAGGACTCAGTTGATCATGACCTTACGTGTCCAAGCTACCGCTGGAAGAAAATTGTATCTCACAAATGTAAATCAACATTACCTTTTTCACTCAAGTATTTTCCAGTTTAATTTTTAAGTAAATTAGAATTATCAAATATTTTAGTATTAAATGTTTATGTTATATATGTGAGCTCCAGCACTTTTCTTCTTAACTGTACTTTAACATCACTCACCATCATTCATAATTGTTTTATCCAGTTGTATCCAATCATTGTAACTCTCTGCCTCACAGTCTGTCATTGGACAGTCTAAAGAGTTGCAATGCATTTAGAAACAGTAGAATATGTCCAATAAGTTCACATCTTAAAAATTTTGGCAAATCTAGTATACATTCAGGCATTTCTCGCAGACAAAAAAATCCACACACTATGCAGCTGAAACGCATTACATACTCAGTCATACTCAGTATGAATAGTATGTGCGTGTAGAGTTCTCAATGGGCCCAAAAATTCAACCCGAAACCGAAATGACCCGAGGGACTTGAAGCCCGAAACCGGCCCGGCCCGACATCATCACGTACATCACTGGGTGCAAGCCCGACTGAACCCGAGTTGTTTTTTTTTTTTAAATGGAAGGGGGAAAAAATGATGCTCCCCCTGTGCCCCTCAGCAGTCTGTCTTCCCTGGCTCAAATACAGTATCTTTAATCACTTAAAGTCAACCAATTATTCATGTCCCAAAATTATATTACCAGACAGACAGGCTTCAATGTCAGCGTGGGGGAGAGCAACCATTGCGCATCATGTAGCGCTGCGCCGCTGCATTTAATGAGCCGCAGCTGCTCTCAACACTTTTCCTGCGCCTGAACGCTGACTGGCTGACTGAAATTCGCTCACACAAGCATATCTTGTTTTAATATTATTATTTTTTTCGTCAGAACGGAATTCAGCATTCTTTATTTTTATAATTCGCATATTCTTCTTGCTTAATTATTATAGCCCTATTATCATCCCCCTTACACACACAGCAGACGATACTTCAACTTCAGCACTTCACTTTATTAAAAACGGTAACTATAACCTTCAAATATCAACAATATAACATTGAATAATGAATGGATTTGGAATAATCTTAACAGAAATGCATATTTTCTTCCTCACAGACTGCTCAGAATTGAGAACCATGGACAGCAGCATTATGTGTTAGTGCTGCTGTCGCACCCTCACATAGTGCGCTTCTCTGACAGACACACTTTTTTTTCTTTCTCTCTCTCCGCTGTCCGAGCCCGACTCAGCCCGCCCCAATTAACTTGAAATTGAGAACTCTATGTGCGTGACAGCAGCAAGAAAGAGCTACGGCAGAGAATGAACCATACTTAAAATGAGGAGCAGTAAGATGATAGGCTGAAAGAGGAGGTGTGTCGCTGTTCTACTGGTTGATTGTGAATCAGCTGATGACTCAATTGGCCTACCTAGACAATGAAAGCTAGAGATAGAGAGTGAGCATGTGTGCAAGGATTGAATAGGATGAGAAAGAAAATTTATAGCCTGAGCATGCATGCGCACAGATGGCACTGGGGTCAGGGGGGACATGTCCTCCCCAGATTTATAGTGACCCCGATCTGCCCCCCCTCCCACTGTCCCCCCCACACATAGGTAAAAAAGAGGATCAATGTTCCGTTAGTTAGGCTAACTAACGCATTGCAGCACAAAGTTGAAATGGCAGCGGCAGTAGCCTTGTCAGTGATCAATCCACATTACACCAATTCAATAAGGGGAAAGGCTGGAGCAGATCCTTGCTGAGTTGGGAAAGCAAGGTGTTCAATTCTCCACGTAATTCTCAGTTAATAACACTGCACAGCTGATCCATTGATAGCCCGGTGTTTGTGCTACGACTAATGGTGCGTTCAGTTGTACTCGTAAGTCAGAGGTTTGAAGTCAGAAAAGCATTGAAATCTAACATCTACAAGCAACATGTTGCATGTCGCGCTCAGTTCGGAGGTTACGTTGTTCGGAGCTCCGAGTTCCGACTTCCAATGTAAATGTAACGCACCATAAGGCACGGGGGTCCTAAGAGGAGCCTGTGCCTGTAGCAGTAACCACAGTGATCATAACTGTCTAATGACTGAGCTGGTGATTTTTCTGCCACGTGAAGCCAGAGAAGAAAGAAAAATAATCACAGCGTTATTTTCAAGAACCAAAAGATGTAAATATCCTATGCCTGTTGCCTGTTGACTTTTGCCAGATGTGGCAAATATTTGTTTTGTAGTGTTGAGTAGCAACAGTTTGATCAAGTATGGCTAGTGTTGATAAGGTAGGCCTTCGTTTACCAATGTTCATTCAGTCAGAAAACTCACGATTCTAATGTTTATTGCAGCTTCAGTATGTGTATATATATATATATATATATATATATATATATATATATAGCAAATGTATATATATATATATTATATATATATATATATATAAATGATTCCAACTCAATATATATATATATATATATATTGAGTTGGAATCATTTGCTGACAGCTTGGTCCCCCCCAGTTCAAAAATCCCATCTGCACCCCTGTGAGTATGAAAAGTATTTTCTCCCTGACTGAACTTTTGCCAGAGCGTTATTTCTCCAACACCCACGTCTTATCTTGTGTCAAAATCTTGTGTGAAAAGTGCATCCATTTTGACTTTTTGGAAGTGTTGTAGATTTGCTTTTAGTGTCTTGTTATTCCTTTTCAGGGTCATGGGGTTGGAGCCTCTCCCAGCATGCACTGGGTCAGATTAACCCTCAGGACAACCCCCTGGGGATAAATGAGCTGCGGGCAATACCTTTTACAGAGCTTCAGACCCAAGCTTCTGTTGTTGGAGTTGAAAGGAGGAGGAGCGCAGAATGGGTTATTTCTTGTACTTTTCCCTCTCTGTGGTGACTTCATTCTCTACTGTTGAGTAACTTCAGAGTTACAGGCACCTCTAATGAGTAAGGTTAACAAAAGAGACAGATGTAACAAAGAATCAACATGGTTCCCCATGGCTGTGTCTCTCACTGTAAAACTTTATTTTGATAAAATTAAACAACTTGATAATACATCATATAGGGACAGCAGACTGCCCACAGCGAGTTTCACACCTCCAAAATGACATTAAAAAACAGTGAAGCTGGACAGATTTTTTTTCTTTCCAAGAATATCATCAGTGTGTCCTATAAATATTTGGTACAAAAAAGAATGAATTAAAATATAAAGAAAAATATGTGGACATTTCTGTTTAAAGCCTTCAGAGCAGACCACGGTCACAAAACACAACTGGAACAAACTGCTGCCGGAATGAAAACTCACAATACAGACCCCTGATATCAGTTCGGGATAACAAAAAGTCTGAATCACTAAATGATCCTGACTTCATAGTTTTGTCCCTCACTTGAAATATGTTATTTTTAACATAGCACTGAGGTTGACTGCTGTGATTATGATGTTTTACTGTGACATCAAAGTAAATGATGAATAAACTGCCTCCCAGTGTCAGTTAATTACAACATTTAACAACAAAACCTTATGTCTCTGAATGAGACATGAAGGTGGGCTGAATAAAACTAAGCAAACAATCCAGTAAAGAAGGAAAGCATTTTTTCTTTTCTTTTCTATGACAATGCAACAAGTGAAATTTGTGCCAAGACACCTTTTGGCAAAAAACATCTGGATCATATCCTCAACTCTAAATGTACTTCGGATAAAGCAGGTACGAGCATGAAGTAATGTTAAGCTGAAAATGAAGTTATCAGTCACTGAAAAACATTCAAGCTGCAATGCTAGCTGTGAAGTAGAGCTGTCACTTTTTCAAAAGGTCAGCTTCAAATGAATGAGGCCTAACACACAATTTGTTCAAATTTATTTGAATACAACCCACAGAGCCAAAATCTAAGCTTGTGGTACAATGCAAAAAAATGACGTTCGGTTTATCCGTGATGTCTCCACTGTCTCTTGAGATACAAGCTACCATATGACTTTGGATTTGTTGTCATGATAATGTCACTCAGTATGTTTATATGACATTAGAGAAAATTGATTTATTGTGTTAGTCTGACTAAAATCGTACTAAATAGAACTTCTCAAAGTCACGTAATGTGATTTTGAGTCAAATTACTCCTACATGACATTGACTGTATAGTCAATCAGACCCAAACTGGTCTAGGCGCTCTGCGCATGCTCCACAGTTTCTGCCCCAGGCTTTGGCTTGGAAGTCAAATAGCATTAAATGCTCAACAGAAAAAGAGAAGAAAAAGTAAAGCATGCAGCACATACCAAATGCACAGACCTGTAAAGCTGTCCAACATGGTACCTGTTTGAAGGTAACCTCAACTTGTTTGTCGATTGTTTGGTCTGTTATGTAATAGCTCAACTGGAAAAAGGTCCAATACCAACAAGCCAAAAGGGCGCATATCACCACTGATGGTAGTGGAGTCGGACATACTTTGGTCAATAAATCGATTCCCCTCCCGTGCTTATAAAAAGGGACAAGGATAGTAGTCACATTAAATGGCCTAGTCGAGCTATCACCGTAGCGCCACATAATTGTCCAATGTAAATGTACTGGCTATAAGGCAGCTGCATCAAACCTCAGTTTTGCGTTAAATTTACATCTATTGCTTGATTGGCCACTTGGAGTCTTGCCATCATCATGAGGTCACCAGGCAACAAGGGGAGACCCTGTGAAGTTACTGCACCCAGCTAAAAAATACACTGCCTCCGAAATCACACATGCACTACATAAACAACTGGCCTCTTAGCTTGTTGGAGACACATGATAACTTGTGCCAACCTCAGCTCTACTGGCCTCTGCAAGCACCATGAACCTTTTCCCCTGGAATTACCATGTGGATCATGTATGTTCTCGTTTACAGCAAAGGCTGTATTTTCTGCGCAGGCTGAGGTTATGTTTTTATTCTATCAGGCAGTGATGGAGAGTGTTATCAGGTACGGGATGATGGCGTGGTTCGGCAACCTCTCCTCACAGTCCAAATCCAAGCTGCAGCGCCTGGTACAGACTGCTATTAAGGTGATGGGGAGGACTGAAAAGCTCTCCCTCCAGTCCATCTATGAGCAGTCTGTACTCAGGCAGGCACGGAGGATGTTGGCAGACCGGTCTCACACCCTTCATCCTGAGTATGAGCTCTTGCCTTCTGGCAGAAGGTACAGACTTCCCAAATGCAAACTGAAACGTTTCAAACACTCATTCATTCCTAATTCCATCAAACTGTTAAATAGCTCTTGAAGGCTGGGAAATACTGGGGATTGTGTAATAACTTAGTGCAATAACTTGGTGTTCTGTCTGTTTTTCACATTTTGTCTGGTTTGTGTCTTATGAGTGTGTATGTTTGCCATTTCCTGTGTCTTTGCTGTTTTGTGTATATTTATTGTCTGCAAGGCAGCTGGTGTATGCACTCGAGTCCACGACAAATTTCCCCTAGGGGACAATAAAGTATATTCTATTCTATTCTATTCTATGAACCTCTTATATTTTTGTTTTCTTTATCACGTCTGTAGGAGTAACTTTACCTCAGCCATTAGAAAATGCAAACCCACTGTAAAACGTTATGTCACAGGCATTTTTGTTGACATCCATGCCATCCATGTGTAATGGTACTGCTACCACAATACTTCATATAGTGTTTTCTTAATGGCACACAGGGCAGAAGACTCATGGTCAGAGTTATTACTAGCAAGAGAGGCATTTATTAATGTTACAGAGCTGCCTTGGACACTGTCTGCTGTTGTCCTGCTTTGCATTGTGGGATATTTATGCCAGTGTAACATGTTTTCATACACAGCCCCCATCAGATGCACTGAACAGGCTGACATGTCGGGCTCCGTTTCAAGGGTCTGTGCTTGCTGGAACGACTGGTGAAAAGGGTTGGGTGTATGTCAGCTGTGTTGAAATGTGGTGAGGAGGGTGTCTATGCTTGTCTTTCGACCCCGGTTATGCAAAAGCTCCTTCCAATTCGGTTGCTCACCACCTGGGTTGGCTTGGGCCCCCTTCTTCGCAAGTAAGCCTAATTACCCAAATGATGAATGGCTGATTTGACAAAACACTGGCATGTTGCCTCATCATTCTTGATAGAGCTAATGTGTTAGCAAACAGGTAATTACGTCCAGCAGATGTGGAGCATGATTAGCATTAGTTTGGAGTTATGTTTGTGTCCACCTGATGAATGTCTATAATTATGTATCCTTTTAGCTCTTGTTTGGTCTCCTGAGAAAAATATCTGTCTCTTTAGCTGCTACATGCTCCACTATGTTCACCAGATCCCCGCTGCTGAAACTGAGGTTAATGAGAGCGGTAAGACTCAATCAAAGCAGTATTGCGGGCAGGTAAACCAAAACAATGGGTTCAAAGACACTACAACACTCTGAATGTACTGTAAGGAGGGTTGATTTTCGTGACGAGCCTCCAGAGAATGACTCTACAATCATTCGATCCATTGTTGTTATTATAAAAATATTAATAATTGCAGTTATTAGACTTAACCAAAACCACTATCTTTGCCTAACAAATGGCTTGATGCACTTGAGCACTGGTAATTCAGAGTTTGGTAAGTTCACTGTAACTCAAACAGTAAACTAAACCCCTGAATAAAAAGTGACAGCTCTACTGTGAAGGCAGGGCTTGCCCATGTCCTTCATTTCAATATTAAACATATTCTTAATGAAAACACTTTATTTAGCATTGTTCAATATACTGTCTGTATGATATCTGAACTAGGGATGCACCGATCCGATATCTGGATCGAATATTCCCCCCGATATCATCATAATAGATGGATCGGGTATCGGAAAATGCAACCTATACCTGAGGCAGTCCTTTCCCTTTTAATCTATCGCAACGCGAGCTACATCATACATCATGGAGCGAAGGAGAGAATCTGCTGTGTGGAGGTATTTCATACTGTTTCAACTGCTGTTGCACAATTATAATTATTTGTTAAAAATAAATAGTTCATCATTGCATAAATCTGTTTCATCTTGTTTCATTTCATCTTAGGGAAGAACTGTGTAGTCATCAATGCCTGATGCTTCTAGTTTCTGTTCTACATGTAAAGGTATATAGCTTTTTAGGTTAACCATGGTATCGGATTGGTTTTGGGTATCAGCTGATACTCAAAGCTACAGCATCGGGATCGGTTTTGAAACTGAAAAAGCTGGATCGGTGCATCTCTAATCTGAAGTTGTGTTCTTTTATAGAAAAAAGACAGCAGTGAAATTAAAGATTTATGGAACTTAGTATATTTCCAATGTGACTCAGTTCAACCACATTTCTGACACAATACACACTTAATCAAGAAGCTAAAAATCTAGAAATTATGCCATGAACAGTTATCCTCTGTTTAGGTGCAGCACAAAAAAAACAACTAAAAAAACCTGCGTAAACATAAAGAAATCAGCGCATTTAGTCAAATAAGATGTATTCTGTTTACTTTGTGTCCCGAAGAAGGCGATTTTTGAGTGAGGATCCTTCAGAACAGTTCCTCTGGAATGGTCCTTTTGTACAAGACAGCAAAAAAGACAAAATGCAATCATGTAAGAGTCATTAGCACCCTCCAGTCTCAGCCAACCTACAGGCATCTGCAGTTCAGCTCGAAGGGCAGCAGAAGAGCACTTGGTCAAAACGAAAAATAAAACTTGTCTTCTCCACACTTTTCAATTCATATCTGCAGAGGTATGTGTGTCTCCTGAAAAAACTACACTGGGGTTTTGTTGATTGGTTCTCAACACTTTCCTCCATTCAGCTTTCCTTGAATGGCACATGTACTGTAAAGCCACAAGAAACACTCTGCAAAATGGTGATTTGGTAACCCAGGAGAGATTAAAGCAAAGCCTGAAAGTATTTTAAGTCCAATCCTCAATATAAAACACAGCCCAATGTTGATTCAAAACTGACTGAAAAGAGTCTTTGAAGAGGTTACCACTGATGGAACTGAAGATTTTTAGGCTCCACAGTTGTGCTGGTTAATTTACATTTCTATATCCATCAGTTCCCATGCCCACAATTAGATATTTAAGAACTTTTGTCTCCCTTTGAGAATGACTTGGTGAGCTCCTTTTTTGGATCTATGTGCAGTGAAGACAGGTCAAGGATCAGGTGATATTCTTGAATATTCCATTAAAAGGAATTAACATCTGACAATACATGTTTTGGTTCATCATGTGGATTGTGTCATCTGTATTTTTAAAAGTTCTCAGATTTTCTTAAAGCTCATCAATAATGTCCACAATCTCTAATATTGAGTTTGTGGTGTCCTTGCCCCTGCATTGGTCAAAATCTTTTCTGAACCTGTCTGTGACATGGAAGTAAGTGTGTGTTTGTGTTGTGTTTGTTAGGAGAAGTCACTGTCCTCAGCCCCATACAGGTCAGCCAGTTTCCTGAACCTGGGCCCCCAGTCACTCAGGTAGTGGTAGTCCTGCTCAGCCTCAGACGACGCTGAGCCCAGTGAGCTCAGTGACTCAGCCACTGAACCTGTGCCCTCGTAGGCGTAGGTGGCCAATGAGTCATAGGGTGGTGCTGTGGGGTTACAGTCATTCTCCAGCACTCTCTGATTGATAAACTCGCGTACATCCCCATTATCCCTTGACGCCATGCTGACTGGAGGCATGATAAAGCCAGAGGCAGCGGTGGGAGGTCGGCGGTGTGGTGGGTACAGCAGGGTGTCAGTGGGGATGATGTCTCGCCTCTGTTTGGCAGACTCCTCTAAGGCAGCCGCAGCATCCGGGTGTCGCAGTGCTCCAATGTCAAAAGCCTGGGTGTCCTCCTCACCTCCACCCTCGTCATTGTAGCTCACCACGTTGTCCCTGACATCCTCCTTGGAGATGATGAGAGGCTCCTGCTTTCTTTGGCGTTTCAACGCAGTGAACAGAACCACAATCACTGCAGAAGACAACAACAGAAACATCTGGGATGAGACAATTTTATAGTCGACAGCACTGATGGGAATATACAGCCAATGAGGACCAATAATAAAACAGTCCCTTTTAGGGACCAGGGTCTAAATAAAGATCTGGGATATTATTTTACACCTCAAAAAGTCCCTGATCTGTGCTCCCAGTAGCTCAGTTGGCAGTGTGGGCATCCCATGCACAAAGGCAATGTCCTTGCTGCAGCTGCTGCAGGTTTGATTCCTAGAGTGTTCGATTCCAACCTGCAGCCCTTTGCTGCACGTCATCCCCTCTCTCTTTACCCACACCTTAATGTCCTGTCAATTCAAGGCAAAAAGCAAAAACAATCTAAAAAAAAAATCCCTGATCAGATCAGGGGGTAGTACTTTCTGAAAGCAGAGGAACTTGCAGGGCAGGGTTGATGATCGTTCAATCACACACAGTGCCTCCGCTTCAACTCATGTACTGCTAATTCATAAACCAAAGAAGTACTAAACTATCGATGTAGAACCATATTAGGAGGAAGAGAGAAAAGAGATTTCTTTTAGTTTGATAACATTACAAGTAAACGTAGGCTGTGCTGCCTCATTTTAAAGAGGAGAAAAAGAAAGAGAGCTCACGGCAGTGGCTTGAGAGAGAGACAGCACTGCAGTGCTGCGAGAACGCCATCGAATGAGACAAATAAAATGTTTTCTGGTTTCTAAAGTATAAATAAATAACCATCAAACACTCAAAAGATGATTTTATTTGAAGACAGACATTTCTAGTTTCATTTTCCTCCACTGCATTTCATTCATTACCTCCAACCTGCAGGGCAGTGATAGCCTATGCAGCAATAAATGACAAAACCTAAGGTATTTTTTTCCCCACCATCTTTTTTAGATGAAAAAGGGGGGCACACTGAACTATGGGCTGTGGAGTGTGTTCACTACGAGCACCAGCCACCCTCTGCTCTTCATGTTGCTTTTTCATGTCAGCAGACTAATTTGTGTAATCTTCACAGGTCTTTAGACCCCGTGGAAATGCAGATAACAGTGGGCCGAAGGAATCTTTTAGTTCCTTGAAAAGTTGCCCCTGGAACTAACTGTCCCAGGAACTTTGGGTCAAAACGCGGCTAAAGATATGTTATTTAGATGGTCTTATTCTGGTTTGTTTTGTTGGTTATGACAACATCGGGCCTCATTTACAGTGCAATCAGCCAGTGTACACGTGTCATGCATTTTGTGTGCACACTTATTTTATATACAGAGTAAGAACATTTCTATACACATATTAGTGAATGAGGCCCACTGTACTCAAGTTAATGCTGAGGTCTGAGATCATGATCATGGCTACAATGAAGTACTGGCAAGAAGCTAACACTTAAGATAGATTATGTGAACCACTAAATGAAATGTAAAACCACATGGCACCTAAAAAATTGTGTGCTTGTTCCACTGTGATAACACTTCATTCACACATACAGACTGCGTGGCGAGCTCCCTTGTACCTCTCACAAACCTAAACTTGTGGGTTTCCAGAGAGCAGATATTTCACATCAACTTTGACTATATTATTTTCTAATGCTGCCACTATGCCAATGCACAATTGTGTAGTTCTTTTCCAAACTTCAGTGTTTCTGAATCTTTTTCAAGTTTCCTATGTTGCGTCAACATCTTTATGTCACAGTTGGATGCACCAGGGTTTTTTTCGATGTTCATCTGTAATTAATGTCAACCTGTTGCATTTTCAATATGTATGTGTGAATGGGGGCTGCCTAAAGTAAGATGGGTGTATCTAGTCTAATAAGTCAAAGTTGAATCAAGTGGCTCTGTAAACTGTGATAGGTGATCAAGATGGTGCCATGGAAGACTGCCTAGGTGTTTGTTGCGTCAGTTCCCGAATGTCTTTCACCAGAGAAGAGCTTATGAACATAAGGGGAACAACTCCAGCTGATTTTTATCCTATGGTGGATTAATTGGGTTTTTGGCCGAAGGTGCCCTCACCTTTGCTCATGAAGTGAAACGCCAGAGGAGGGGGACACGTGCTGGTGTGCTTGTGAGTCTCCACCAACGCGGACACCGCACACCGCTGTCAAGTATTTTTCTCTCCAAATTGAGTTCGCTGGCCAACAAACTGGATGAACTCCAGCTACTGATAGTGAAAAACTGAGACTTTTCTACATCTGCAGTTTTGTGCTTCACGGAGACGTGGCTGTGTGGACTCTGCGATTCTGGACTCTGCGCTGCAGCTGGCATGCTTCCAACTCTTCAAAGCGGATCGTGACACGGAACTTTCCGGCAAAACTAAATGTGGAGGTATCTGTTTTTACACTAATAGTGGCTGGTGTAATGATGTGACAGTGATCCAGCAGCACTGCTTTACTGATCTGGAATCTTTCTTCATCAACTACAAACCTTTTTACTCCCCCCGTGAGTTTGCTTCATTCATTCTAGTCGGTATTGGTCGCGCGCCAACCAGATACTGTGCGTGGAGCGGACTCACCCAGACTCCTTAGTTGTTGTCCTTGGCAACTTTAATAAAGGTAACATTACCCATGAACTCCCCAAATACAAACAGTTTATAAAATGTCCGACCAGATAGAAAAATATCCTGGATCACTGTTACACAACCGTCAACAATGCCTATCACGCCGCCCCCCGCTCTGCACTGGGCCACTCTGACCACGCCACCGTCCACCTGATTCCCTCATACAGGCAGAAGTTAAAGCTCTGTAAACCTGTTGCGAGTTCATCTAAGAAGTGGAACAGTGATGCTGTGGATGATCTTCAGGTGTGTTTGGACACTACTGACTGGGATGTTTTCAGGACCGCCACCAATAGTCTGGATGAGTACACAGAGGCTGTGACATCATACATCAGCTTCTGTGAGGATTGCTGTATACCATCACACACTACGGTGAGGTATAACAATGACAAACCCTGGTTTAGTCCTAAGCTCAGACAGTTGAGGAGGCTGAAGGAAGAGGCGTTGAGGAGTGGGGACAAGACTTAAAGAGTCAAAGTACAGGTTTAGCAAGGCGTTGAGGGAAGCTAAATGGCTGTATGCTGAGAAACTGCAACACTAGTTCTCAGTCAACAACTCTGCTTCTGTCTGGAAGGGGCTCAGACATACCCCTTTTCAACCAAAGCAGTTCCAGTGCTGGTTCGGGGCCAGTGCTTAATTTGGAACCGGTTTTCCTGTTTCGACAGACAAAAGAACTGGCTCCGGGCCAGAAAAACCGGTTCCAGAGTGGCACCAGTTCTTTGCTGGACCAGAAGAAAGAACCAATACATCACGGGGAAGGGGGCAGGGTTATTGAGACCAACAACAATAAACGAGACCGTGCGAAGCGCCATTTTTAAAAAACCAGCGAGAGAAGAGAAGCCATGGATGCATCAAAACAACAGTGGTCCTTCGAGGAAACCAGCTGTTTCCTAGCGTTGTGGTCGTCGGCAGACGTGCAGAAGAAACTCGAGGGAGCTTCACGGACCAAGCCGGTATTTCTGCAAATACAGCAAGAGATGACTGCTGCGGGGTATGAGAGGACCATCGAGCAGATTAACAACAAGCTCAAAAAGTAAAAAAAAAAAAAAAAATAGATTACCGGGACCAAAAAAGGGACCTCGGCCGAAGTGGCAACGAGCGGTCAAGGAGAAATCCACATTTCGATGTCCTCGACTCAGTCCTTGGCGACAGACTGCGTGCCAAGTGACCGGAGCCCTGAACTCGGCCACTGCAATGCTGGAGGCGATGGTGGACGACAGTGTAACGCTGCCACAAACGGAACCTGGTAAGTTTCTTTTTGAATGTTTTCGCCTTGCATACAGTTGTTTAGTGTTACCAGTTTCTGCAGATAGCAGCTGTGTCCCAATTTACTGTAGGGCCCGTGAGGATGCAGGCCCTAAATTGGGACACAGCTATTGTTTGTGATGTCTGCTTGGCTTAATGTTAACTGATCAACAGGTTAGCTAAAGTAACGTTAGCAAGTTACTTAGCCATGGGCTCACCTACCAGCCCAACTTTCAGTTGGCTAAATATTGTATAGTGTGTAGTGGACAAGTCACTGTTTAAAGCGCTGTTTTTCATGTGGTCTACAGAGTTATCTGCCGACGAACAAGACGATGCTAACTTGGAGCTAACGTCGCCACTCCATTACAGCTCACCGACACCATCCAGCAGCTCAGGTCAAGGCCACCAGACCAGACCAGGTAAGAGTTGTTGTTCTGTTTATCCAGTAGTTTGTCTCACCAGACACTATGCAAACATGGAGATATACCTAAAAGTATGACTTGATAATATAAATATGTGCTGTGATAAATGAACATACATAATCCCCTACCACCCATGACTGCTGCCACTGAACCAGGGCAATATTCCAATCAGCAATACTATGCACAAACTGTTACTTTTATTCCCACATCCTCATTTCTATATGATGTGAGGTCTGTATACTGTGTCGTAAGACTAGTGTTGACTGTTGAGCTGATGTGTTTGTTACATTGTACTGCTGAACCTGTGCAGCCACCTATGACTTAAATTTTTTTTTAAACTGATTCTTCTATTCTTGTACACAGGGAAGAGGAAGAGAGACAGCAACGCAGGGCTGCTGGAATACCTGGAGAGGGCAGGTGAGAGGTTCTTGCAGCACAGCAAGGACCTGAATGATGCCCTGCTGCAAAAGCTGGACACCAACACCAGTGCGTTTCTTGGACTGATGGGGCGCATGGTGTCTCTGATGGAGGCCCAAGCCCAGAAATGAGCAGCTCTGTTACATGGACAGTTTGTTTTGCACATTCTGTGCACACTTTTCACTTTTGTCTTTAACTTGTTTTTTGTATTTAAATAAACTTTCGTTTTCTAAAGAGACATGTCTGCTTCTGTATGTTTTCACTCAATGATGTACAATTTAACTGTGTAATAAGTTCAAGTAGAGCTAGTAAAAACAAGTCAATAACTCAACAGGTTAATCATTTATGAAGATGCTTTTCATAATAAGTTCAAGTAAAGCTAGTAAAAACAAGTCAAGAACTCAACAGGTTGCCCATTTATGAAGATGCTTTTCATAATAAGTTCAAGTAAAGCTAGTAAAAACAAGTCAAGAACTCAACAGGTTACCCATTTATGAAGATGCTTTTCATAATAAGTTCAAGTAAAGCTAGTAAAAACAAGTGAAGAACTCAACAGGTTGCCCATTTATGAAGATGCTTTTCATAATAAGTTCAAGTAAAGCTAGTAAAAACAAGTCAAGAACTCAACAGGTTACCCATTTATGAAGATGCTTTTCATAATAAGTTCAAGTAAAGCTAGTAAAAACAAGTCAAATACTCAACAGGTTACCCATTTATGAAGATGCTTTTCATATAGATGTCTTCAGTCACTGTTTATAAAGAAATGAGAACATGACAGCCATAATCATTTCTATGAATTTATTGAAGTGAAGGATGAAACAATATTGGTGACATGTAGTCGTCCAGCAAACACAGGTAAAAGTCAGGTAAGCAGCAACACAACAGCAAAAACAATAGATAATAGACAGGGGCAGGGGGGCCATGGCCTGGGTAACTTTTGTACTCTGACATAGAGGGCTGCATTGGGATTGGGTCCTGCTGGGTCCCGTGGGACCCAATGCAAATATCGTGAGAGCGGGCGGTTTGAACTTTGCTGCAGGCGGGAACGGGCGGGCTAAAAAAAACACTGCGGGATCGGGATGTAGCCTATTTTTTTTTTTTTTTTTTTTTTTTTTTTTTAAAGGCGTAATAGTTATTTTGATCCACACTCCACCAGTTGGTGGTGGTAATGGACCAATTCGCTGTTTGCCAACTGCCATTAAACAGTAGAAGAAGAAGAAAAAAAAGAAGAAGAAGGTGTAGCCTAGTGACAGGATGTCAACACAGGAACTTTGTGCACATGCATGAGCGTTTCCACTCCATATTTATTCATAAATGGACGAATATGCCCTGAACCAGCTTTCATATCAATTTGCTGCTTGCTCCACCTGTCTGTCTGTCTGTCTGTTTGTCAGCTCCATCTGTCATGAGACAAACATGAAAGAAGACGTGCAGTTTATTGTGTTTCACCAGCAACGAGCTGTCATTACGCGCGACTATTACGCACGCCTGAGCGCTCTTTACAACTCACTGTGTGAACCTATGTTGCATAATAAAGATTTGCCCCCTCGTAATTTTTAACTGCCCCATCCTGGCGCCGGGATTGCCTTAACCTCAATCACTGCATGATTATATAGAGGTAGAAAAATAAATAAATACAGAGGAGGAGAATAGAATATGAAACAGCCTTTATTTCATTAAAAACTAAATGAAAACAATGAAATGAGCGCTATTCCTGACCAGTGCATCAAAAGACATGCAGACCAGGGAAACGAAACAAACAACCTCACGGACTGCATTTTTTCATCTGCGTAATATTGCGAAAATTAGGCCTATCCTGACCCGAAAAGATGCAGAAAAATTGGTCCACGCTTTTGTTACCTCTAGGCTGGATTACTGTAACTCTCTGTTATCAGGTAGCTCTAGTAAGTCCTTAAAAACTCTCCAGCTAATTCAGAATGCAGCAGCACATGTACTAACAGGAACTAAGAAACGAGATCATATTTCTCCTGTTTTAGCTTCTCTGCACTGGCTCCTTGTAAAATCCAGAATTGAATTTAAAATCCTACTGTTAACTTATAAAGCTCTAAATGGTCAAGCTCCGTCATATCTTAGAGAGCTCATAGTGCCTTATTATCCCACCAGAACACTGCGCTCTGTGAACGCAGGGTTACTCGTGGTCCCTAAAGTCTCCAAAAGTAGATCAGGAGCCAGAGCCTTTAGCTATCAGGCTCCTCTCCTGTGGAATCATCTTCCTGTTACGGTCTGGGAGGCAGACACCGTCTCCACATTTAAGACTAGACTTAAGACTTTCCTCTTTGATAAAGCTTATAGTTAGGGCTGGCTCAGGCCTGCCCTGTACCAGCCCCTAGTTAGGCTGACTTAGGCCTAGTCTGCCGGAGGACCCCCCTATAATACACCGGGCACCTTCTCTTCTTCTTCTTCTTCTTCTCTCTCTCTCTCTCTCTCTCTCATTCTATTACTGCATCTTGCTAACTCGGCCATTCTGGATGTCACTAACTCGGCTTCTTCTCCGGAGCCTTTGTGCTCCACTGTCTCTCAGATTAACTCATATCACAGCGGTGCCTGGACAGCGTGACGTGTGTGGTTGTGCTGCTGCCGTGGTCCTGCCAGATGCCTCCTGCTGCTGCTGCTGCCATCATTAGTCATTAGTCATACTTCTACCGTTATTATACACGACTATTGTCACACATGTATACTGCCAGATATTAATACATACTTTCAACATATTGTACCACAGTAGCCAGAACTATAATATTATTACTTTCAATAATGTTGTTGTAAGCTACTGTCATTACCTGCATCTCTCTCTCTCTCTCTCTCTCTCTCTCTCTCTGTCTCATTGTGTCATGTGGATTACTGTTAATTTGTTATGCTGATCTGTTCTGTACGACATCTATTGCACGTCTGTCCGTCCTGGAAGAGGGATCCCTCCTCAGTTGCTCTTCCTGAGGTTTCTACCGTTTTTTTTTTTCCCCGTTAAAGGGGTTTTTTGGGGAGTTTTTCCTTATCCGCTGCGAGGGTCATAAGGACAGAGGGATGTCGTATGCTGTAAAGCCCTGTGAGGCAAATTGTGATTTGTGATATTGGGCTGTATAAATAAAATTGATTGATTGAATTGAACCCCATGAATCTCTTTATTAATAGCCTATAAAATGACGTGTTTTCTCCTGCGGGACGGGAGAAGACACAAGTTTTGCAGGAGCGGGTGGGAGTGTAACACACACGTTGCAGTTGCGGGTGGTAATGGTCAGAAATTCAGCGTTCTGGTTACTTTTCAGCAACTGCACAGCTGCGCTTGTTTTGTTGTTGGGTGTGTGTGTGTGTGTGTGTGTGTGTGCAGCTCTGCACATCAGTCTGATATGAGTGCTGACTTGTGATGATAATGAATATGATGTTGATTTAGATTCAAGGCAGCAAGATGAGTTTTGGTTGTGGTTGTGGACTGGATGTACTGTTTGCTATAGTTTCATCTGTGCGTTTATGTGTAAATAGGCTTGGCCTGTTGCGTGTGAATGTTAGAGTGGGATCAGAGGGGTTAATCTGTGCAAGCATGTGTTCGTGTTCATGCGTGTACTGTAGATGTGACTGTGTGGCGTCGGAATAAAAAAAGTGCTCCGCAACATTATTTAATACATCAGTAATATTGTCTGTTTCAATGCATATGCCCCCCACCCCCTCTGCGTGACTTGAAATTATGGCGCCCCCTTGTTCAGGTGCGTTCCTCGGTCCATGGAATACACAACCAGAAGTGTAGTGACTAGTGTTATACTTAGCCGCTACCGGCTGACAGTGGCATAAATGGCTGTTAGGGCGTGTACTCAGTTTAACACAAAACAAAATAAAACCGAGCACAGTCGAAACCTGTTAGCATCCTACCACTTCAGCAAACCTTTACAAAATTGACACAAATTTAAGACATCTGTAGCCACCTTCCGCCTTAGCTACGTGACACAACACTGACCTATGGTGGCTCGGAGGAAAATAATCCTCAAAACAAATAATGAATACATGGAAACAAAAGTAAATACATTGCTCTTACAAGACATTTGAATGGCAGGTTCAATTATTCCCTCTCTTAAAATATGCCATTAAAGCAGCTCTAATGTCAGCCCCTTCTTGGTTGCCATGCTCTGGTAATGCCTGAAGAGGAGGCTGAATGTTGGCCTGTCTGTCCTGGTGCTCCTCAGTGAAATTGTGAATTAGCTGTGCTCTGCCGTTAGCTTACAACAAAGGCTAACATAGCAATCTCACATTCAGTGTTAGTAAGAGACAAACCGTGTATTATTCTATGCGATTTGGCTGTTTGGCCAAACACAACTGCACTTTTGTGCCCCCGAAACCGCATTTCTTTGAAACCGGAGTCCAGGGAGAAGTTTTTGGAAGTCTCCGGTGCCAGATAGGATAACCGCAGTATTTTATTGTGTTTATGTTTACATGCATTTCAAATGGTAGAGTTCATTTCACAGAGCTAAGCATCCTCTTTTGTCCAACTGAAACTACAATAAACCAGCCCTCAGTTGTCTAAATAAGTACACATACACATTTGCGTTGTGAATTAGCTGTGCTCTGCCAGCTAACGTTAGCTTACAACAAAGGCTAACATAGCAATCTCACACTTCACCCTCCAGCATATGGACTTCCCGGGAACCTACGCCAGGATCCTGTTTGTGGACTTCAGCTCTGCTTTCAATACAATCATCCCGGCCCTGCTACAGGACAAGCTCTCCCAGCTGAGTGTGCCTGACTCCACCTGCAGGTGGATCACTGATTTCCTGTCTGACAGGAGGCAGCACGTGAAGCTGGGGAGACATGTTTCTGACACCTGGACTATCAACACTGGATCCCCCCAATGCTGTGTTCTTTCTCCTCTGCTCTTCTCCCTGTACACCAACAGCTGCACCTCCAGTCATCAGTCCGTCAAGCTCCTGAAGTTTGTGGCAGACACCACCCTCAATGGACTCATTTCTGACGGGGATGAGTCTGCCTACCGGTGGGAGATTGACCAGCTGGTGACCTGGTGCAGGCTGAACAACCTGGAGCTCAACGCTTTCAAGACAGTCGAGATGGTTGCAGACTTCAGGAAGAACCCAGCCCCGCCCACCCCCATCACCCTGTATGACTCCCCAGTCGACACTGTGGAGTCATTCCGCTTCCTGGGGACCACCATCACCCAGGACCTCAAGTGGGAGCTGAACATCAGCTCCCTTATAAAGAAAGCACATCAGAGGATGTACTTCCTGCGGCAGCTGAAGAAGTTCAACCTGCCAAAGACAGTGATGGTGCACTTCTACTCTGCCATAATTGAGTCCATCCTCACCTCCTCCATCACCATCTGGTACACTGCTGCAACTGCCAAGGACAAAAGCAGACAGCAGCATATCATTTGCTCCGCCGAGAAGGTGATTGGCTGCAATCTGCCCTCCCTCCAGGACCTGTACGCCTCCAGGACTCTGAGGCGTGCAGGAAAGATTGTGGCTGATCCCTCCCACCCTGGACACAAACTCTTTCAGACTCTCCCCTCTGGCAGGAGGCTGCGGTCCATCAGGACCAAAACCTCGTGCCACAAAAACAGTTTCTTTCCATCTGCAGCTGGCTGCATCAACAAGACCAGAGACCCTCACCTACTCTGCCCCCCCGGTAACACACAGTTGGGCATCTCTTCATCATCTTGGTCATTCACCTGTCATACACTACATTCTGTTGATTTTGCACATCTGTACTTTGCACAACTGTTATTTGCACACAACCCTATTCATGTTTACAGTGTACATATTTTTTCTACTTTTTATATTCTATTATTATTGTTATTTGCATTCAGATTTTATATTTAATTGTTTATAGTATTTCATTTTTATACATATGCTTCTAATTACTCCATAATTTTTATATATTTTATATTCTTTGTTATGCACCAATACACCAAGCCCAAATCCTTGGAAAACCTACGTGGCAATTAAACCGATTCTGATTCTGATTCTGATTCTGACAAACAAAAACAATTTGGGTAATATTGTTACTGGTAGCAGTAGTTTTCTATTCCAAAGTCTGGCTAACCTGGGGATTTGTTTCTAACCAGTGTGATTGTATGACTGCTCGTGTTTCTTGAATTGTCAGATTTTTTTTCTCAGAGATGTCACCAGATTCCCAAATCTAAGCATTAAGCTGAGTACTATCTTATGAGTACAGATAGGACTGCACAGGCCTGTTACAGGCAGACAGAAAGGACAGCAGCCTTTGATTTCAGAGAGGGCTCAGCCATAAATAATCATGCAGAACATCTGATTGGCTAAGCAGATGCAGGCCAGTTTGAATTTAAATCAAGTCAGAGCACAGTGGATACAAGAGAGAGCAGAGGCGGAGTTAAGGTCAGGGAACCGAAATAACCGATAATGCATACACAGTAGCACTGCAAATCACATCATGAAATGTCTGCAAAGGGGCAGGAGAGTGTGAGCTGTGTTGTGAATGAGAGTATATGAGATTCTGAGAAAGAGAGTTCAGGTAGATAGAGAAATACTAAAGGAGAAAGATTTGTACAGATAAAGCAGGCAGTTATTGCACAGTATGTATGGGGTAGAGAAAGCCAAAGATGTCTGGTGGAAGACAGATGATCAGAGGCAGAGAGGACCAGCAAGAAAATGATGTAATGGTAAAGGTGATGATAAATACATGCCTATCAGTACTACTAAAATACTACAGCTTCAGGCTGTCTTTTTTTTTTTTTTTTTAAATAAATGTTGATCTTAAATAGAAACCAGAACTAGCTTCACCATTTGCTCTTCATTTTTAGTTGAGATGCATGTCTGAATATATTTCCTGTCTTTGTATGAGTTATACTTACATGATCACACATTTTCTTAGAGACATTGTTCTTTGATCATGATTACACCTAAAATGTATTTTCTATTGTGAGAACATAAGTTGAAAAGTTTATATATTTTTGTGCGCAGTTACAAAAATACAGTAACTTAAAACAATGGGAATGGTGGACCTGTCTGCAGTCTTTGCTGTAATTTCTCTGTAGTGATCATTCCAGTTGAGAGCACTTAAAGAACCATTGTAGCTGAACATGTGCAGCACTTCACAAAGTAGTTTGCCCCAAGTTCATTTTGGAACTGCTGGTTATTATATATCTACATCTGTTTCTTTAGATCAAAACTTCCATTTTGGAGCTGTCGATGGAGATCATATTAGTAATAATAAACCCCAGTTTTGGGGGGTGGGCTGACACCCACATGTCAGTGTGGTGATCTTGTCAATTTGTATCATACCTTATTACACATGATCATATTGTACAGTGCTGTATTGCATCAAGTTGTATCGTATTGAATTATATGCTGTAGTGTTGTGTCATATTCTATGGTATCATATTGTAGCATATTGTATTGAATTACACTATTGTATCGAGTTGAATTGTATGTATATCTCATTAAATTGGGTGCTGTAGTGTATCATATTGAATATCACATCACTTCATCACATCATGTTGTATCAGCATAGGCCTTTCCTTTGTTATTCTGTTACTAGGGCAGCTACAGCATTACTAAACACTCCAAAAGAAAATACAAAGCGACCCATTTAGAATGTTTATGTTGTCAAATTTGACACGATCTAGTGTATTGTACTGTGATATACTGTATCAAAATGTTGTATTGAATAATAAAGTAACCTACGGTAGCGTATTGTATCACATTGTTGTATAGTACAGTATACTACAATATATTGTATTGCTGTGTTGTATTGTATAGTATTGAATACTATGATATTGTTTTGTGTCACAGTGTGACATGATACTATATCCTCTGGTATTGTATTTTATCACAGTATTGTATTGCATAGTATTGTATACTATGGTATTATATTTTATCACAGTGTTTTATCCTGCTAGGGCTGCAGCTATCGATTCTTTTAGTAATCAAGTATTCTATCAATTATTCTGGCTATTAATCGAGTAATCAGAAAAGAAATACTGCATGTTTTCATTAAATTACTTTAGCTTTATTTAGGGCAATGATAATATATAAAAGAGAAAATAATAAAAGTGAGAGAGATAAGCAACACATTTGTTTACTCTTGAAAATTTAACATTTGTATTGCTTTCATTGCTAAAACATTTGTCTGCAGTGTGCACTTTAACAGTTGTGACAGATCAAATGATGAATCTGCTGTCTGTAAACTCAGCTGCTTGCTCATTTGAACATGGTGGAACCCTCTGCATAAAGCTGTCCAAAGTATGACTCTGCCACTTACGAATATACTTAATTTTTTAAAATATTTTCAATACCTGGCCTTCATAAATATAATACTTTAAGTTCCTGTGACTGGCTAGTGTAGACTCATTCACTGTGGTCAAGGGGTGCCTTCCACCTGCTGACCCTACTTACTGCTATCCAAGTTAATATGTCTGCTCTACTCGTTTTGTGCATTTAGGCTCCAATAAACACTGACTTTTTCCTTTCCTTTCTAACTTGTAATGATCCCACACTCCTGGCAATTTCTGTCATTTTCTTAAGTGTGTCTCCTCTTTTTTTCTCTGGCTCTTTTCTTGTACCTTTTCCTCCATTGTTTTGCAATCTGTGCTTCACATCCATTTAACAGCTGCATAGGCTATCAACAGCAAAAGTAACATGAGCACGTCGTGCAACAGAAATAACCATCCATGCCCACAACCATGCTTTATTACAGATGCATCACTATGTACCTATCTGCCTGTATGTATCTTCACTTAACACATATAATGAGAATTTATGATACTGTATAGACTATTATAGCATTTTATGAGTCCTTATTACAGTTGATTGCTGATGTGTGTATAGGTGAGTATAGATATTCATAATGCATTATAAGCCCCATCAGTCAGCCTCTAATTTATAACTAGTCAAAAGCATCCATAAGACACTTATCATTTATTATACAATGTATCTATAATGCTGATATAATGCATCAGTAAGCATTATGTGAATGTATTAGTGTAGTCATAAAGCATTATAAATGCATCATGCCTTTGTAGTTGCTATGGATGTTTTGACACTCAATATGTTGGTGTTCAGATTTGCTGTCTGTAAAATATTCTAAAATGGGTGTAAAACATTGTTGATAACTAATCACTAAAGTATGCTGGTCATTCAATATAATGCAAAACAAAACAAAACAAAACAAAACATAATGTGGGGCAGCATTTAGTATGTTATCATTCCACAGACTTTCTCTCAGCACCCCCAATTTCTAGCGTCCTTGGTGTGTGTCCACTAAGTCTGCAATGACTGCATTTTCAGAAGCATAAATATGTATTCATTTTCCCAGCAGCCCACTGGACTGTGACCACTGCATGAATAAACGGATAAGTGGGGGTGTGGTGGCAGATCAGATGCATTCATTTCCATGTGAAGTTTGATTCTGACGAGCAGCAGCAGAGTGGAGCTCTGAACCAACATTATTTTCCATAGAACAAAATGAGAAAGCACATCGTCAAACAACTTGTGTGTACAATGCTGTACAAATGGAAGTACTGCATTAGGGAGATAGAGGTGTGATCATTATACATGCTACATGTTGTATGCACCTACATTTCATTTAATTTCCGTCACAATACATTTCCTGCCATTAAGGCCCGAGGAGGACGGGGCCCAACAGTCCCTAGCACTAAAAATGTGGGGAACCTATTGCTTTTGTAGGGATTATTATTTTGCTGCACAATTGCATTTTTGAGGAGCTTGGGGTGCTCGAAACTCACAGAATTGGCACACACCCTTCAGAACTGGAGAAATTAAACAGTTCTGCAGTGATGGGGCTGTGGTCAGTATGGGGTAATATTCATGCTTTACCATGACACAGAAAGCTGTTGTAACTTAACTTCACTTAATCCAGTCTACCCCATATTTTACAAGCTGCATAAGACTCCAGGCCTGAAGACATCTACATGCCCATACTGAGTCATAGCACCACCTATTGACAACAGGAAGTCAACCTTTTGTGACATAGATCATACAATTTACATGAAATTTACAAGATGTGGTCTGCACATGATATGCAAATAACATTAAGTATGATTAGTGTTTTCTCTAGCACCACATTGCGGACATGGGGAATGATACAAAATTTGCAATATGCATCTCTGACACCTCACACTCTGCACAGTGTCCGATGGATGGTCGCAAAAATCTACAACCACTTCAACTGTCTCCCCACCTGTACCCTTGACGTGCATGCAGCTGCTTTAGAATTTCAGTGTCTTTATAAATGTTCATTGTTCCTTTAACATTTTTAAAAATCAGCCTATCAATATATTCTTTTCTGTAAAATGACACCTAAAATTGATGCTGGACATTGTGATTTTGTTTTGTAACATTGTGTATTACATTATGTACATTATGTATAGTGTACCAGCTGGTGAGTAGCTCTTTCTGTGTAGAGGGGGGCAGGACTTTAATGGCTGCAGAGCAGAAAAACCTTGACTTTTGTTTGTCTGATTTATGGATCTGAATAGAAAAAATACTGCTGATTTGGACCAGTTATCACTTCACAACAAAGGCTCAGCTCTGCAGTTCTTCAAACATATGGCTTGGGCTTGAATTTCTCACCAAGAAGTACCATTTTAAATTATATTTGCCATTTTTGGACATCTCACAAACTACGTAAAAGCAGACTGCGATAGATACTTTGCATTTGGGGAGGATCAGACATATTCTCAATGACAAAAAATTGTGGCAGCCACTACTTTTGCATTTGAAAAGGAACAGATAAAATTGAGCTGTGTGGATTAGTGGACTTAAACGGCATTCCTAAGGAAGGAAGGAAGGAAGGAAGGAAGGAAGGAAGGAAGGAAGGAAAATATGCTTGTGAAGCTCAAGTGTGTTTTATTTGTATTTTTTTTTATTTAGAATTGCTTATTTTATTATTCCATGTATGGTGTATGCATGCTTTTGAAAGCTTGTGTTAAGATTCTGTTGTCTTTGTATTTAATCTGTATTTTGCAAAGTCTTTTCATATATTTTGCATTTCGCATACATATTTTAAGCTATGAAAAAAAAACAACTAGAATAACTGCTTTGCGGTTACCTCCGCGAACCCGTCAAGTTGCAATTGCAGTATAATCCATATCTGTGAAAACAGACAGCACAGTTACAAGGTGGACACCCAAGATTAGTGTCACCATTTCACCTTTGGCCTCCATTTTCTAATTAGTTTATTAGAATTAGTCCAAGTGGACGTTTGTGTCAAATTTTAAGATATCTGGACATATCACATTCATGAGAATGAGACAGATGCAAGGTCACATTGGTCTTGACCTTTGGCCACCAGAATCTATCCAGTTCATCATTAAGTCCAAATGAATGTTTGGACGGACAGACAACCCAGAAAACATAATGTCTCCGGCTACGGCTTTCACTGGCCACGGCTATCGCTGGCGTGGAGGCATAAAATCAGCATGATATTACACTGCTATATGTTACTGGCATTTACTAAAGCCATAAAGGCACACATACCAGCTTTGGTTTTATTTTTAGCTGTGGCTCATAAAAGGGGATTTTTTTTTCTTTCAAAAAACATTCAAAATGGCACATTTGACATAATACATAATACCATCATCACATCATTTTTTTCTGAGACAACTGTGCAGTCCCTATCTGCTGAGGAAGATACAAATCAGATCTGAATCAATCTGATACACCTCATCAGAATCTGTACTGATACTGTCTTTGTTAAGCAAATCAGTCATGACATAACCACTCCACAGTTTGATGATAAAGGTTCGGGCATATGTATCATTTAATTCATTCATTCAGTCATAGCAGGTTGCCATTTCTGACCTCATGTTAAAATTAATTTTTGATTAAATTGATTCCAGTGTGATCCATACAGGGAGGCATAAACATTTATTTTTGTAAATAGAGAGCACTGGTGAAAGCATTGGTGCGCTGTACTGGTAGATACCATGAGTACAGGTGTATGAATCAGATTCAGAAGAGATAGAGTTGTTGCATCTCTAGAGGATAACCGCAACATGACTGACAGCTCCAGAAAATTGACTGAGTGGATCTTTCTACATTTTTTAACATAAATCTATGTTATTTCAACATCATATTACCATACAAAAACAGCCCTGTAGAGTGTGTATTACAAACTGTATTTTCCTGTACTCACTCAGCAGTATGATGGCACACAGGAGGATGGCGATGAGAGCTCCAGTGCTGAGACCAGGAGAGCTGCTCAGAGCCTCAGCGTTGCACAGCTCCATGTTGCCTTCACGGTCACAGGTGCACACCCTCACAGTGAGAGTGCTGGTGCTGCTCTGCATGGGATAGTCGCCATCGGTAATCACCACAGGAACCAGGTAGACGCTCTGGTGAAGGAGGCTGTAGCTGGCTCGACGTGTCAGGATGCCAGCAGTGTTATCTGAGAAGGAGAAAGTATCATTGTAGCATGCATGCAGTGCACAGTGTGTCTGACACTTTGTCAAACAGCAGCGTGTGAATTAAAAACACTTTATTACCAGGTTGGAAAGAAAAATGTGGGTTGTACAAGTCAGAAGTCATTTGTTGTATCTCACTAAGGAGACAAAGCATGGGGACTAATCTGTTCTGCATCTTCAGGCAAAGCAACTGTGAGGCAAGGCTGGGTGACACAAAATCTATCTATACTTTTCTCAGTACAAATAGTTTTACAATATCAAAACTAAAAACTGCTTGACAACAGGCAACCACTACCAATCACACTGCAGGAAAAAAAGTTATTTCTTAATAATGATGAGTAAAAGGGTCACCTTCAAATCTCAGATTAAATACTTTCAAATCTTGCTTCAAATTACAACCCCAATCAAGAGTTAAGTCTGTAGTTATGGTTCTATGAATACTGGGTTACTACCAGAGACCATATGTAATACCTTGCCACTGACAGTTGTGATTGGGAAGAAGTAGTCTCCACACCCTCATTAACTGATTTCTCTTTTTACATGGCGTGATGGAGGGATGTGACCCACATTGGACTAAACAGGATTTTCTCCCTTACTTTCAATTAGAAAAAGGCCATTGCAATGGGCACTACAGAGTGACTATAAATATAATTTCTTGATTTAAAAAAAAAAGTCTATTTCATTACTTTAGGAACAAACAGCCCACACGTAAATGTGGAGAGTCTGTCAGATAGACAGCACAATTTAAGACGATCAACGTAATTGAACCAGATTATGAGCTTTATGGCTACAAACATATGAAGTTATGATAGTAATACTGACAAGATTTTAGTTATTTATTCAAAAAATATTGTGTTGTAGCTCTTAGTCATTTATTCACCCTGAATCTTCTACGAGAGAATCATAAGATTAAAGGAGTAATTCAACGTTTAGGAAATACATTTGTTCACTTTTTTGCAGAGACCTAGATGAGACGATTGATGCCGCTCTTGTGTCTGTCTACTGAACATGAAACTACAGCCAACAGCCCTCCAGCTTAGCTCCGAATAAAGACTGACTTTGTCAAAATGTAACCGGCTGTTTCTAAAGGCACTGACACACCAAGCCAACAGTCAGCCATTGATCACTGTCGGACCACCTCGTCTTTGAGGTGTGTCTCGCACTGTTAGTTTTCAGTCGATTCAGCTTGTGAAATTGGTGTTGAGACAGCGGAGCTAATCACTGACAAAATCACTTGCTTGGTTAGTGACTTCCAGTGTCAGACAGCGTTGAAAAAGGTCTGTTCTTAGTGCACTTATTTTGAAAGAGACTGTATGCAAACTGTTCATTTTCTGTGAGAACAGAAGAGAGAAAACAGCTTGTTAACGTCAGCTTGCCTTGGCGTCAGCTAATGGGGATCCTATTTTAATAAACAGTAAACAATAAACATGGCATCCAAGATGGCAAGATGGCGCTATAGGAGGCAGCAGCCTCTCCAGTTGCTCTACAGCACCAAGTTATTTATTCCTTTTTTTTCCCTTTATATGCCATGGATATTTCTAACTTTAAAACACTACCGGGAGCCAGTCATCTTGTTTATTCAAGAGAGGAATTACTGGGCTTAAAGACAACAGCACAAGACGGAATACGACACCATATACCGGCAGAACTGAGGAGGAGATACAGCGGCTGCAAGGCAGGCGCTAAGCTAAAGGCTAAGCTAGCGGAAAACCGGAGGCGTTTTAAACCATCGATCCCCACTATAATAATGGGGAATGTTAGCTCACTGCCAAACAAGTTTGACGAGCTATCTGCACTGAACAACCAGCGGATTTACCAAGAGAGCAACTTGTACATCTTCACAGAGACGTGGCTAACCCACTGCAGTGAGAGCCGACAGAGATGCAAACGCTTGTGGAAAACTCAGAGGTGGAGGGCTCATCATATATATTAACAACTGCTGGTGTAGCCCAGGACATGTCACTGTGAAAAAGGTCTTATGTTGTGGATTTGGAACTGCTAGCTATTAGCCTACGGCCATATTACTTGCCAAGGGAGCTCAGTCACATAATCGTACTCTGTGTTTATATCCCTCCAAGCACCGATGCAGCCACTGCCTGTGAGAAGATCCACACAGTGACAGCAAGGCTGCAGACGCAGCACCCTGAGGCGTTCATTATCATCTCTGGGGATTACAATCATGCTACTGTTGACTCCACTTTGGCTGCCTTCCACCAGGCTGTGGACTGTCCCACGAGGAACAACAAGACAATTGATCTACTGTATACCAATGTGAGGGATGCATACAGAGCCGCCCCCCACTTGGGAAGTCTGATCATAACCTGGTCCACCTACAGCCACAGTACACTCCCTTGGTACAAAGGCAGTCTACTACAACATGCTCTATCAGGAAGTGGTTGCCTGAAGTGGAGGACGCCCTAAGAGACTGCTTTGAAGCCACGGACTGGGATGTGCTGCTGAAATCACTTGGTGAGGACATAGAGGGGCAGACACACTGTCTGATGGATTATTTAAATTTCTGTTTGGACGTGGTCACCCCTGCTAAGACTGTACGCTGTTACTCAAACAATAAACCCTGGGTGTCCTTAACAGGAAGAAGGTGGCTTTCAGGAGCAAGGACAGGGCGGCAATAAAATCAGCACAGCGGGAGGTGAAAAAATGTCTGAAGGAGGCAAAGGACATCTACAGGAAGAGGGTGGAAAAGAAGCTGAGTGAGAGTCGCATGAGGGAGGTCTGGAATGGTATTAGTACCATCACAGGCCACAGGACAAAGTGAAGTGAAGTGGCACAGTGAGGGTCCTTTTTCTGGACTTCTCAAGTGCCTTTAACACCATCCAGCCCCTTGTGCTCCAGGACAAACTGGTGAGGATGCAAGTGGACCCCTGCCTGGTGTCCTGGATCTCTGACTACCTAACTGATAGACCACAGTATGTGAGGCTGAAGGACATCACGTCTGATACTGTGGTCAGCAGCACAGGAGCACCTCAGGGGACAGTGCTGGCCCCTCTTCTCTTCACCCTGTACACCTCAGACTTCTGCTACAGCTCGGAGTTGTGTCACATCCAGAAGTCTGCCGATGACACAGCCATCATGGGGTGTATTAGGGATGATAGAGAGGATTGGAGAGTACAGGAGTCTGGTAAATGACTTTGTTGCCTGGAGTCAAAAGAACCATCTGCAGCTCAACACCTCAAAGACTAAAGAGCTGGTCATAGACTAGTCCAGCCCATGTCCACGTCCAGTGTTGATCAGGGGTGAGGAGTTAGAGGTCGTAGGCAACTACAAGTACCTCGGGCTGTGGCTGGACAACAAGCTGGACTGGACATGCAACACAGACCACCTGTACAAGAGGGGCTAGAGTAGACTGTATTTCCTGAGGAGGCTGCGATCATTTAACATCTGCAGGAAACTCCTGTGGATGTTCTACCAGTCTGTGGTCGCCAGTGTCCTCTTTTATGCTGTGGTGTGCTGGGGTGGAAGCACATCCAAGAAGAACTCCGCCACGCTGGACAAGCTGATCAGGCAGGCTGGCTCTGTGGTCGACATAAAGATGGACTCTCTGGTGACAGCTGCAGAGAAGAGAACCCTGAACAAACTACTGGTTATTATGGATGATGCCAATCACCCTCTGCACACTGTCATCAAGGCTGCTTCTCCCCAGGAGCAAAACTAACAGACTCAAAGACTCCTTCATCCCTCGAGCCATCAAACTGTACAACTCTGCACTTGGTGGGATGGGAGGGGATGGGGAAGATGGGGAAGATATTACCTTTTTATTATTATATTTATATTATATTCTTATACTTGAACTTGCTTTTTATATTTGAATCTGTGTGCTTTTACTGTACTAACGGTGCTGTGCCGCTGCTGGAACCTCAATTTCCCTGAGGTAACCCTCCCAAGGGATTAATAAAGTACTATCTTATCTTATCTTAAGAATGTCAACAACCAACACACACACGGTACCTTGCACGTCATATCTTGACATTAAAAGTCCATGACCAATCATCAATATGCGATGAGGCTGAAGTGAGAATGTGTTGTACCACTCTGACACATGGTACGTGAGGCGTGTCAGCTTTTGTCACCGTTAGTTCTTTAATGTTGGTTTGGTGTTTCAGGGCTGTTAGTCAATTGACTTAACGGGTGACAACAAGACTCCAGGAAGCCACCTGCACAAACAAGCCCCTGTTCCATGTCAATTATATCATTCATTTTAGGCACTTATATCAAAAGGCAGTAATCAGTGAGCATGTATCTGGTCATGTGTTGCCTACCTCCATTGTCTCGGACAGTGAAGTTGCTGCGGTGGGTCCCCTCAGGAGCCAGGCTGAAGAAAAACTTGTGTCCCGTTGACGGCTCATCAGCATCGATGGCACTCACTGTCTGGATCCGCTGTCAGAGACACCAACAGCCGTTAACATTAACATACCAGTATAGATAAGTGAACTGAGAGCAGTCAATAGCCCCTTTTACACTGCCAGATTTTTCACGAATGTTGGGCCGATTTGCCGGCCAGGTGCGAGCGTTTATACACAGAGGCGAAAAGGCGAGTTGATCCGAGGCGCCCAATTTTCCACCTCGTAGGGTTGTCATATTGGCGGAACCCTTTCAGTTTTAACAGACTGAGGCGGCCTCTGCTGAGACTGGAACCCTTAATTGGCCTAAAAGGTTCTGCACTGAGCTGGTTTAAATCTTATTTATCTGATCGTTTTCAGTTTGTTCACGTTCATAATGAATCATCCTTACGTACTAAAGTTTGTTTTGGAGTTCCGCAAGGTTCTGTGCTTGGACAAATCCTATTTACTCTATATATGCTTCCTTTAGGCAACATCATTAGAAATCACTCTATAAATTTCCATTGTTATGCGGATGATACTGAGTTGTATTTATCGATGAAGCCAGAAGAAAGCAATCAATTAACTAAACTCCATAACTGCCTTAAAGACATAAAAACTTGGATGACCACCAATTTCCTGATGTTAAATTCAGACAAAACTGAAGTTATTGTTCTTGGCCCCAAACAACTCAGAGACTCTTTATCTGATGACATAGTTTCTCTAGATGGCATTGCTCTGGCCTCTAGCACTACCATAAGAAACCTCGGAGTAATATTTGATCAAGATTTGTCTTTTAATTCTCATTTAAAACAAACCTCACGGACTGCATTTGCGTAATATTGTGAAAATTAGGCCTATCCTGACCCGTAAAGATGCAGAAAAATTGGTCCACGCTTTTGTTACGTCTAGGGTGGATTACTGTAACTCTCTATTATCAGGTAGCTCTAGTAAGTCCTCAAAAACTCTCCAGCTAATTCAGAATGCAGCAGCACGTGTACTAACAGGAACTAAGAAACGTGATCATATTTCTCCTGTTTTAGCTTCTCTGCACTGGCTCCCTGTAAAATCCAGAATTGAATTTAAAATCCTACTTATAAAGCTCTAAATGGTCAAGCTCCGTTATATCTTAGAGAGCTCATAGTGTCATATTATCCCACCAGAACACTGCGCTCTGAGAACGCAGGGTTAATCGTGGTCCCTAAAGTCTCCAAAAGTAGATCAGGAGCCAGAGCCTTCAGCTATCAGGCTCCTCTCCTGTGGAATCATCTTCCTGTTACGGTCCGGGAGGCAGACACCGTCTCCACATTTAAGACTAGACTTAAGACTTTCCTCTTTGATAAAGCTTATAGTTAGGGCTGGCTCAGGCCTGCCCTGTACCAGCCCCTAGTTAGGCTGATTTAGGCCTAGTCTGCCGGAGGACCCCCCTATAATACACTGGGCACCTTCTCTCCTTCTCTCTCTCTCTCTCTCTCTCTCTCTCTCTCTCGTATTCTATTACTGCATCTTGCTAACTCGGCCATTTGGATGTCACTAACTCGGCTTCTTCTCCGGAGCCTTTGTGCTCCACTGTCTCTCAGATTAACTCATATCGCAGCGGTGCCTGGACAGCGTGACGTGTGTGGTTGTGCTGCTGCTGTGGTCCTGCCAGATGCCTCCTGCTGCTGCTGCCATCATTAGTCATTAGTCATACTTCTACTGTTACTATACACATATGATTATTGTCACACATGTAGACTGCCAGATATTAATACATACTTTCAACATATTGTACCACAGTAGCCAGAACTATAACTATAATATTATTACTTTCAACAATGTTGTTGTAAGCTACTGTCATTACCTGCATATCTCTCTCTCTCTCTCTCTCTCTCTCTGTGTGTCTCATTGTGTCATGTGGATTACTGTTAATTTGTTATGCTGATCTGTTCTGTACGACATCTATTGCACGTCTGTCCGTTCTGGAAGAGGGATCCCTCCTCAGTTGCTCTTCCTGAGATTTCTACTGTTTTTTTTCCCCGTTAAAGGGTTTTTTTGGGGAGTTTTTCCTTATCCGCTGCGAGGGTCATAAGGACAGAGGGATGTTGTATGCTGTAAAGCCCTGTGAGGCAAATTGTGATTTGTGATATTGGGCTTTATAAATAAAATTGAATTGAATTGAATACCTAACAGACACCGTAAAGATGAGCAACTGAGGAGACAAGGAATGGTGCGCCCTCCTTGCCCTCGCAAACGAAGAGACCATTAACCGTCAGATGACGAGGACAGTAAAGAACGGGCTGATTTGCGAGAGACTCGCCGCCTGACTAGCGCCACCTGACTAGCCGCGGCTTCCTTCCCATGTCACTGTTTACATCACATGCTGAGCTACACGTTTTATTACTTGCTCATGCCCCCCATTGCCCCGAAAAAGGCACATTCTGTATAAACAAAAGTAGGTAGGCAGCAATTTTCCGCCCTCCCTGATTTTGTTTTTATACTGCCAATGCTGAAAAAAGACTGATTGGGCTTTCCTGGAAATTTGCACAACTCCCTCCGACTCGCAGGGTTAAAGGTTCCGTTCACAGTGACAGTACACACTGCTGTCCTTGCTGTCTATGCTGTAAAGCTGCCAACAGAACAGCCTTAATATTATCAGCATCACTGGTGTCTGTGCTCAATAAGCCATCAATATCTATCCAAATATTAAATATTACACTGAAATAGGACAAAAACGTAGCAGCTGGTTTTATTATATCATGCACAACAACCAACTCAATGACTGCTGCCTCACTTGTCATGCTGTTGCTAATCAACATTTTTCTCTTTCCTGTTGTTGTATGTAACATACAAAATTATCTACTGGAGGTTGTTATATTACCACATAAAAGCCATTTTATTATTACTATTCTGATTTCTTTGCTATCCTTCAGTATTTCACGTCCAGTATTTGTGTTAAAATGGGACTAAATAGCCTGCCTCCAGTGGAGCTTTGAGGAGTGAGACAGCAACACATGAAACCAATGTATTTGGGCAGAACAATTAGTGTTTGGATTGTACTGAGTGTATTGGTTGACAGTGGACGAGTGGATTATGCTACAGTAGTGGTTTGCTTTAAGAATTTTCTTTGGGTGTTTTGATACTTTTTCCCCGCTGTGTAAACTTGTCACCACTGGGATCCATTGTAGCTGACTGAATTCAAGCTGAGCACAGCTGCTGTTCTCTGTGAAGAAGCACAATACAAAACTTCTTAAAGCTAGCTTTCAAGTCTACAGGGACGAAAGCTTCATACTCCAAACATAGACTTTGGGTGGGGAATCACTTAAAGCCTCAGTGTGTAAAAATGGTGAGTAACAGTGACATCAGTGGTCAAATTCTAGATTGCAGGGCTCACTCGCGCTCACTCGCTCACCCCTCCCGTCGGGTAAGTGACGGTGGCCTCGTAGGACAGAAAGCCTTGCGCAGACAGAGATGGCATCATCCACGAGTTTTTCAAGTTTTTCAGGAGTAGGCCTATCTAGCAATGAGGTGATTATTTATTTAGGAATCTAAACCATGTTATGATATTGTAGTGACCCTGCAGTAAATGTTCTGTTTTAATGTCAATGTTCTGTGAGTTAATGGCATGTTTGGGATTGAATGAGTATAGGTAGGGGGGCGAGGTGTGAGTGTGACAGGGATGAGAGCTGTGTGAGTGCGCGTGCTGTGTCTATGAGCGAGCTGGAGGAGAGAGCAGGAGTGCACAGTTGGAGTTACAGCTAAGTTCTTGTTTGTTGGTTGTTTTGGTGTAGTTACGGCCAACAGTAACCTGTACTGTTCAGTAATAAACGGTGGTTTGCCGAATAACTGCATCATCCTTTCCACACGTCCTGGCGGACGCTACAATATGTTATAGCTTACCAGTGAGATATAGGTTATCTGTGAGATATACCGTTATGTTAGGAGTGTTTTATCTCTAATTGTTTTGGTAACATGAGCAAACATTAGCACAGTAATGCTAAAATAACACGTTTTATGTGATAGTCACGGCACAGTGCGGCAAATATAATTATAATATATGCGTCTCCAGATTGTTCTTCCACAGGAGTTTTTTCCACCTGGAATAAGCAACGCCGATATTCACTTGCGTTTTGTCCCGTCCTCGCTTATCTGATCTTTTTCTTTTATTTGGTGGCATGGTTTCCCTCTTATGGAGCAAAACATGTGTGTGGTCCTCCATTTAAAGTGCGACAGAATCATAAAAGTACAAAGCAGGTTCACGCAGAAGCGCCCCGGATTGAGCTTCACCTTCTCTGTCTCCAGTGACGGCAAGTTCTAGATAAACCCATCTCAAGGCAATTGAATCGAACGCAACTGGTATGGTTTGTCTTAGAAGACGTTTCACCTCTTATCCAAGAGGCTTCATCAGTTCATGCTTCTGTGACTAGGCTGGAACTAGTCTGACAAACTGGTGTGGAAGCACCCAGGTCTTTAACCTCTGGGGAGGTCTTCACAAGGCCAATGATGTCACTGGTTCGTTAGTGCTCCAATGGTGTGTCAATGACAGTTGAAACTCCTGCTGCAACGCTGCAATTGGAGTCTTTAGAGTCACATGAGGCCATTTGTGAACGACCATTGTTTTTAGAGGTTAAGTTGTTAAACCTCCTGGGCAAGGATGAAAGGACAGCATTATAGGTGGGGGATAGGTGGTGTCGCAGACCTCCTCCTCTATTGAGAGATGGCTTTTCCAATTTCACATAGATGGCTTCTTTTTTCTGCGACACCACCTATCCCCCACCTATAATGCTGTCCTTTCATCCTTGCCCAGGAGGTTTAACAACTTAACCTCTAAAAACAACGGTCGTTCACAAATGGCCTCATGTGACTCTAAAGACTCCAACTGCAGTGTTGCAGCAGGAGTTTCAACGACTGTCGTTGACATACCATTGGAGCACTAACGAACCAGTGACATCATTGGCCTTGTGAAGACCTCCCCAGAGGTTAAATACCTGGGTGCTTCCACACCAGTTTGTCAGACTAGTTCCAGCCTTGTCAGACAAGCATGAACTGATGAAGCCTCTTGGATAAGAGGTGAAACGTCTTCTAAGACAAAACCAAGTCCAGTTGTGTTCGATTCAGTTGCCTTGAGATAACTATGACCTGGATGAATGAGAATATCCACAGGCATTCTAGATAAACACGAAAAGCGAAGCGCGTGTATCTCTTTCAGCCACTGTATTCAAATATGGTGACGCAAGAAGGCAGCCCCCAGCATACCGCGTCCTGCCTGTGTATATACAGAGAAATCATTCTAAGCCTATGAGAAAGCTTCTATTTGTATGTGAATAGCATTACACTATAGTAAATATATATTTATGAAAGCAATTGTTGATATTTGCTAATAAACAACCACGTAAATTACACATTGTAACTTTAAAAAGCCAACCAAAACTGACAAAAGAGCTCAATGGAATCTCAATGGGTTTCAGGGTGTTGGATGGATTCAAATTCAGAGCCTATGAGTTTAGTGTGGATTATAAGCTTCAATGATGAGTTAAAAAACATTAGGGCTGGGTAACAATATTGATGCAAATTCCAAGTTTCAGTACCAATGACTAAACAATATGAAATTTTGATATCTCAGTTTAGGAAATTCAAACATGTTTTGACCTCTTTCTCATTAACATAACATGCTAACCTACTTAAGTCATCCTTGTTACCTAAGAGATGTTAGCTAAATGAGGCCTAAGTTAAAAAATATTTCTTTGGGGTTGTCGGTGGCTTAGTGGTAGAGCAGACGCCCCATGTACAAGGCTGTTGCTGCAGTGGCCCGGGTTCAACTCCAGCCTGTGGCCCTTTGTTGCATGTCACTGCCTCTCTCTCTCCCTTTCACGCTTGTCTGTCCTATTATATAAAGGCTAAAAATGCTCCAAAAAATATCTTTAAAATAAAACAAATAAAAAAAAATATTTATTTGCTTTATAAGATATATGCTTAAACATGCTTAAACAAAGTCGCTGTAAGTCCTTCATTTTCACAATCTTGTGGACTGAGCACACGTTTGATAAAACGGAGTTAAATCTCTCGGCATCCATTTTCAAGCTCTTGCGGACGAGAAAAGGGGGAGCGCACATTTCTGGGAGGGCGTGTCCTTTTGAAGTGTGTTAAACACACTTTAGAAAGGAGTGTCCCCAGACTATCAGAAGGCGGAGCTCTCTGATTGTCTGGTGGCGAGACTAGTTTGAAGCAAATTTCCATTAATTACAAAACTTGTATCCAAAATTCAATTTTGGAAAACACTACCCATTTCCCTCCTCGGTAGAGTAAATGCTATAAAAATGATATTTCTCCTGTAACTGTTATACTTATTTCAGACAGTACCAATTTATCTTCCCAAATCATTTTTTAAGAAACTCGACTCCATTGTCACCAACTTTATTTGGGACTACAAGACCCATAGAATACATAAACAACACTTATGCAAACCCAAAGAGATTGGAGGGCTAGCTCTACCCAATTTTCTCAATTATTACTCGGCAACAAACATCAAAAACTTAATCTTCTGGTTGGATGAATCATGTCAACAAGCCCACTGGGTAAAAATGGAGAAGGAGGATTGTTCACCCTTCACTTTAGGCGCAATTATCATGTCCCCCATACCACTAACTAAGTCAATATACAATCATAATCCCCTAATACACAATGCCATTCATACCTGGAAACAGCTGAAGCTCGGCCTCAAACTGAGAAACGTGTCTTTTCTCCTTCCAGTTGCAAACAATCCCTCCTTCAAGGCCTCTTCATTAGACAGTACTTTTACCCAGTGGAAAAACCAAGGGATCAACACAGTGGGCGACCTGTATATGTAAAGGGGACCTTTGCTTCTTTCCAAGAGTTGCAGGAAAAATACAATCTGAATTCAAATAACTTTCTCAGATTTCTTCAAGTTAGGGACTATGTGAAGTCACACATGCAGGACTGCAGTACTGCACATCCAGACAAACTTGATGATTGTTTGAATAAACAGGCAGACTCAGAGAAATTGGTATCATCTATTTACAAAGTTTTAGATAACATCAATCCCAAACAATCATCACCTTCATCTGAGGTCTACAAGCTGGCATGGGAGGATGAGCTGGGACAGCAAATTTCAATAGATAAATGGAACAAAAGCCTACAACATATTCATACCTGTTCCATAAATGCTAGGTATTGCCTAATACAGTTTAAGGTGCTTAAGAAACTAATACTCCAGTATGACAGGAGATGATGATCACAAACCACTATACTTAGACTTGTCAAATCCGGACTAGATTAACATGGAGACTCCAGAGACTCACTAAAACACAGTTTCTGATTTGTGAAACCTTTACTCTATTTGTGAAAATGCAAAAAAATTAACATTGAGATCAATTAAGAAAAAAATACATTGAGATCATTAAGAAAAAATACTACAGTAAAATGAAAAAAACTCAGGATTATGATACCCTTTGACATCTCCTGTCATACTGGAATATTAGTTTCTCAACACCTTTTAATACAGAGCAAACAAGACCACAGCAAACAGGCAGAAATAGCAAGACTGAAAAGCAGTTTACCATGAGTAAGGACAATAAGAAAAATATGCTACAGTTAAAAATCTCAAAATTTAGGACAGCTGCACTCTACTGATCATTCTCATTTCATCTTCCCCGCATTTGTTCAATTTTTCAGTTCATGAATTAGCTTCAAAATGACTGAATACCGCCATCTACAGGTCTTATGCAACATTTAGCCTCCAAGAGCAATGGTGATATTACAGGGTCAAAGTTTACGTCGCAGCATATTTGAAAAAGAAGTAGAAATCTGTTTTTTGTTGGACATTGAAAAACAAATAATAAATAACAAATCGTTTTTCCATTTTATTGTTTTTCGTTCTTAATTGAAATTCAAATGAACAAATGGTACATGGACCGTGTAACAATAGAGCCAATTCATAGTTTCTGCATCCACGTGTCTGCAAGGGTCAGCTTTGGTCCCCATGACGTAAATTTCATCAAGCACCCATGTCCACAAGGGTATGCATAACTCCTATGCGGAAATCTGTGGGCAGCCCATTTTTGTGACCGTGCAGAATGTGTGCCAACTGCACGTTCTCCAAACTCTTGATACACACTCCAGTCCAGTCCAAAACACTGCGGTCAAGCCAGCCACAGCAGCCACACCTTGTTGAAGTTAGTTTTAACGTGGAATTCAACATTCACTCTGGACCCAGCAGCATCTTCTTTCTATCAGCTTCAATAGATGTTGGCAGTACGAAGACAGTAAGCTTTCCTTCCAGCCCCCCCATTTACTGCTGGGTGCTGAGGCAGACCCTTAGTTCTACTATGAATGGAGCCACGTGAGTGTCTGCATGACTGCAGCTGTCCACACATGTTCAATGCAGAAAATGTATCTGAGCCATTTTGATTCTGACTTGTCATTTTGGCGTGATTCCCACATGTTGTATTTTAACAAACTAGTCCTAGGGATTTCATCCAATCAACTTCAAATTTTTTACAGATCATCCAGAGACTATGCTGATCAAAAGTTATTAAAAGCTTTTCTCTATATCAATGGTCGTGGCCGCTATGGCGCCTCCCTCTCCACCAAATACATTTGGCTTCTTGATGGCTTCAGCGACCTCATATCCTCATGAAAATTAATACACAGGTCAAGAATGGCGAGCTCTTACATCTGATAGGGGCGTCGCCCATGAGGGGGGCAAAATGCCTCTATAGCGCCCCCTTGAAATTTTCAAAAACCCCTCCCCATAGGGATGTTTTTGGAGAAGGAAGATGAAACATCACACCACGTCAGGGTTAACTTACTCTGAGTTTTCACATAACCGTTTCATTGATGCGTGCTGCTGGCCCCCCGAGGTGGCACGGGAGAGTGAGGGCCCGATCACAGCTGCTTGCAGCTTTAATTATTATTATCTTCTTTGTTTTTTGTTTTTATTACCATTTTACCACCTGTTGTCGCTAAATGGCATCATACCTAAATTTATATCTATTCTATGTGCAAAAGACAAATTAACAATCTCTTAATTTCGCATCAGCTTTAAAGCAAAAGCACATATACAATTAATTTTTTTATATAATTGTAATATATTCAGGCATCAAGGGGATATACGTACATACATATATATATATACAGTACAGGCCAAAAGTTTGGACACACCTTCTCATTCAATGCGTTTTCTTTATTTTCATGACTATTTACATTGTAGATTCTCACTGAAGGCATCAAAACTATGAATGAACACATGTGGAGTTATGTACTTAACAAAAAAAGGTGAAATAACTGAAAACATGTTTTATATTCTAGTTTCTTCAAAATAGCCACCCTTTGCTCTGATTACTGCTTTGCACACTCTTGGCATTCTCTCCATGAGCTTCAAGAGGTAGTCACCTGAAATGGTTTCCACTTCACAGGTGTGCCTTATCAGGGTTAATTAGTGGAATTTCTTGCTTTATCAATGGGGTTGGGACCATCAGTTGTGTTGTGCAGAAGTCAGGTTAATACACAGCCGACAGCCCTATTGGACAACTGTTAAAATTCATATTATGGCAAGAACCAATCAGCTAACTAAAGAAAAACGAGTGGCCATCATTACTTTAAGAAATGAAGGTCAGTCAGTCAGGAAAATTGCAAAAACTTTAAATGTGTCCCCAAGTGGAGTCGCAAAAACCATCAAGCGCTACAACGAAACTGGCACACATGAGGACCGACCCAGGAAAGGAAGACCAAGAGTCACCTCTGCTTCTGAGGATAAGTTCATCCGAGTCACCAGCCTCAGAAATCGCAAGTTAACAGCAGCTCAGATCAGAGACCAGATGAATGCCACACAGAGTTCTAGCAGCAGACCCATCTCTAGAACAACTGTTAAGAGGAGACTGTGCGAATCAGGCCTTCATGGTCAAATAGCTGCTAGGAAACCACTGCTAAGGAGAGGCAACAAGCAGAAGAGATTTGTTTGGGCCAAGAAACACAAGGAATGGACATTAGACCAGTGGAAATCTGTGCTTTGGTCTGATGAGTCCAAATTTGAGATCTTTGGTTCCAACCGCCGTGTCTTTGTGAGACGCAGAAAAGGTGAATGGATGGATTCCACATGCCTGGTTCCCACTGTGAAGCATGGAGGAGGAGGTGTGATGGTGTGGGGGTGTTTGCTGGTGACACTGTTGGGGATTTATTCAAAATTGAAGGCACACTGAACCAGCATGGCTACCACAGCATCCTGCAGCGACATGCCATCCCATCCGCTTTGCGTTTAGTTGGGCGATCATTTATTTTTCAACAGGACAATGACCCCAAACACACCTCCAGGCTGTGTAGGGGCTATTTGACCAAGAAGGAGAGTGATGGAGTGCTGCGGCAGATGACCTGGCCTCCACAGTCACCGGACCTGAACCCAATCGAGATGGTTTGGGGTGAGCTGGACCGCAGAGTGAAGGCAAAGGGGCCAACAAGTGCTAAACACCTCTGGGAACTCCTTCAAGACTGTTGGAAAACCATTTCAGGTGACTACCTCTTGAAGCTCATGGAGAGAATGCCAAGAGTGTGCAAAGCAGTAATCAGAGCAAAGGGTGGCTATTTTGAAGAAACTAGAATATAAAACATGTTTTCAGTTATTTCACCTTTTTTTGTTAAGTACATAACTCCACATGTGTTCATTCATAGTTTTGATGCCTTCAGTGAGAATCTACAATGTAAATAGTCATGAAAATAAAGAAAACGCATTGAATGAGAAGGTGTGTCCAAACTTTTGGCCTGTACTATATATATATATATATATATATATATATATATATATATACACACATGGCGCACGTGTTTAAATTAACAGTCCCTTTATTCCAAAAGTCATAAAGAAAGCAAGGGAAGAACATTTAATAAAGCCCTGGAGGGTGGGAGTGGATGAACCCGGTTAAAGAGTACCTGCCTGGACGGGATGCTCTAAAACTAAAGCGAGTGCGCCTGCAAGGAGGTAGGGATCATTTCATTGGTCAACAATAAACCTGACGTTCTATTGGTTGGGGGATTTTGACAGGGTTGTTACACAAAAAAATCCAAGAGCAGGGTAGAAATCTGAGAGCAGAAATTCCGCGAGCGCACAGAAACAGTTTGAGCGTGAGGAGAAAAGCCGAAGCTCGAGCAGGAAATCTGTGCGAGCAACATGGTATCTGAGTGTGAGCAGCATGGTATCTAAGTGCAAGCAAAATGGTATCTGAGTGCGAGCAACATGGTATCTGAGTGCTAGCACACAGTTTGAGCAGAAACAGAGTAGATCCAAGCGCAAGCAGAGGCTATTTGAGTGCAAGGGCAGGGTTTTTGAATGTGAAATCAATCAATAATGCTCTCAAACTGATAAACCACTCTCTTGAATAAAGATAGGGATAGAGCTCCATAATATAATACTATATGTTTCGGTAGTGACAAATTTTGGGAGAGGAAAAACATTCCAAAACAGTCTGAAAATACAATATAAAAATGTACAGTCCTTTTACTAGATATGTGACCTTTACATATGGTACACAAGGGACAAAGTTTTGGAAATAAAACATACAGAATTTCAAAATATTTCCAGCCTAACTGCACACATTCGATAGAATGCCCCATATATATATATATATATATATATATATATATATATATATGTATATATATACCATTGCAACTGGTTTCTACAAATTAAACTTAGGGGCATTACCAGTCGGCCCCATATTCTCTATGTCATCGCAGGGGATCTCAAGCTACGAGCCCAGCCAGGCTACGAGCCCAGCCAGGTGACGAAAGGGACCTGTCACGGATCGGTCACGGCCCCACCACGGACCAAACAGAAATTTGGCTGCATCATTCACCACAGGACCTCAAATATATGTTACTTTCTGTTTAAAGTTTCCTGAAAGACCATGAAAGTCACAGTTTCATGGAAACTGTCTGCAAGTACTCTAACACCCATATAAAATTATGCACAAAACACTGATGAGTTGAAGAATAATTTTATCATTGCACAAGAAACTCAAATCTTACCACCAAGCACAGGCAACAGAAGGAAACCAGAATTACTCAACTTCCTAGCTCATGGTAGTATGCCTTTGCAAACTTGTAAAGTTGCACTTAAGGTTTACATCAATGCCTGTGAAAACATGAATGCTTCACACACATTCACCCCCCATGCACTGTAGAAAAGCGCTGTGCATGTGCAGTCCATTTACTATTTTACCGGCAGCAAAAAAGATCTATACAAACAGAACGGTTTCAAGGTGGTCACCCAAGATTAGTGTCACTAATTCAGTATCTGACCAAATGTCACCCCCTCTGTTCCTGAGATATGACGTTGAGTAATGACCAAAAAACTGTTTTATGTCACAGTGAAGTTGACCTTTGACCTTGTGGATATAAAATGGCATCACTTAATCATTATATTTGTGTGACATTTTGTCATAATTAGCATATGAATTCTTGCCCTATGACCAAAAACATGTTTTTTGAGGTCACAGTGACCTTGACTTTTGACCTTCAACTACCAAATTCTAATCAGTGGATGTTTGTACCAAATTTGAGAAAACTCCCTCAAGGCCTTTTTGAGATATTGTGTTCCCAAGAATGAGACGGATACAGGGTCACAGTGATCTTGACCTTTGACCACCAAATTTTCATCAGTTCATTGCTGAGTCAGGGTGAACGCTTGTGCCAGATTTGAAGAATTTCCCCAAAGGTTTTTTTGCAATATAACACTCACCAGAATGAGGTGGATGACAGATGACACTGACCTTGACCTTTTACTTCCAAAATCTAATTAACAACGTGACCTCATGCTTGATGCTAATTATTTACCATAGTTGCAGTAATTCTGAATTTGTATTTCTCTGTTTCACTGATTGCTAGCTTGACTATTGGTTGCAGAAAAACAGAAGCAAGTAAGAAACCATAGCTGGTGAAAACAATAGAGTATTTAGCCAACACATTCTCACTCCCAACTCATCACATATGGCTGCTTGGTCAGTGGACTTGCACGTCTCCTTATGACATGCTAGGTATCTTGGGTGCATCTGTTGTCGACGTTCTGGGATGCTGTGTCAATTTATGCCTGTTGGATGCATTGTGTCTTTTCAAAATAAACAACACAGGAAATATACAGCTTCTGCTCATTAGATGCATTGTGTCTTTTCAAAATAAACAACACAGGAAATATACAGCTTCTGCTCATTAGATGCATGCAGTCTTTTTCAAAATAAACTTATGTCAGTAAAAGAAGTTCGCTGCATAGATCAGCCTCTCATTAGGCGGAACGAGCCACCCACTGAAGTCTCGCCCTACCACCTCCGGTTGCAGTTTTCAACACGTCCTTTACTAACTTTTGCGGTGTTTGATGTTGTGGGGACGTAGTCATTTTTCTGCCCTGGTTCGTGTCCTGTAGGCAATATTTTTGTGGGCATGTTACACCAAAACCTGTTTCCCCCTGGCAATATTTTTACAAGCGCACCATTGCTGTGGCACCGCCCAGAACGATTGTGATTGGTTGAAAGAAATACAAGCAGCCGGGACTTTTTTTTTTCCAATCTTAAAGTGAGAGTCAGCCCAGCCGGTCTGGTGAGCAAGACTAAGGTTTAGGCAACAGAAGCATATAGTAAGGTAGTAAGGCCGACAGACGCTCACCAACGGTCCGACTTTGGTCGATGGCCAACCCGCCGGCTTGGTGTGTCAGGGCCTTCAGAGCAGAAGCCTTCAACAGAGGGTCCGCGACCAAGGTAACCTACTGCAGAGGGATTGTGACATTTGTGGTTGATTAGACAATTTTTTTTTGTATTTTTCTCTCCCAGGTTTTTTCCACAAATTATAATGTCTTTAAATACACATTAACATTAATCCAACATATTGTAGCAAATGGATAAATGGAGGTAGAAGATGTTATCTTTCAGTCAGAAATGCACACATTCAGCTACACACAGGAGCTCTCTCAAATTGGGCACCAGTTCACTCACAGCCCCTATCGCTGTTCTGCCAATCACGCGGCCGCATGTTATGTGCTGGCTCTGACAGGTTCCCCGTGATTGGCCGAGAGCCTATTCAGTCCCCAGTAGTGTTATCAAAAGATACTAAAACTTAGTATCGATTTAGATATCAACTTGCACAGGTATCAATACTGAAAGTGCCATCCTTTGATCTGCCGGTTCGCGCAAATATCAGGATTCTGACCATATTACACAGGCACCGCTGCAGACAGGCAGCCTCTCACCTCATAGCAGCAGCCCGGACCTGGACGCATACACATACGTGACATGAATACGGCAAGTACAAGCAGTAAAGCTCCCGTTTAAACATGTAAATCGGGGCTATTCAATTAGCGGCCCAGACGCAACCTCTGAGCGGCCCGGGCAGGGATCGGTACAGAGGCCCAGTGTTAAACGGCCCGGGGCAAATTTAATCAAGACCATGATACTAGTAAGTTCCGACGTTATCGGCTCATATTGTCACTTTTTAAAGTAAACAGAGTGAAGTCAGACATCAACAATGAGGCCGTGGTGCTGATGAGGGGAGTATAACTTGCTCTTGTCAACAACAACTATGCTTGTTATTGTAAGTAAGTGCAATAAAACCTCTGCCAATAAAAAGCCAATACTTTATCAATACATGTGATAAGCATGTAGAAAGCCACATTTTAATCCGCTCTGTCTGCAGTCTCTCATTCACCGCTATTATGGTTTATGATCACTTTTGCGGGGCTAACAGCACACTGTTAAAGACAAACTAAAATGAAAGATGCTGGTAGAGAGATAGTGTGTGTGTTGATAGATATTGTTAATGTCACTTATTATGCTTCTGTGCATTGACAGCTCTTTTTTATTCTGTTTCTGCATTATGTTGAGGAGGGCCATGCATGAATGTCTGTCTGTCTGTCTGTCTGTCCATCCATCTGTTGTGACAAAAAAAGTGGCAAAAAAAGTAGACAAATTTGTTGCTCATTTCTCTCACATTTATTATTTTCTCGTTTATATATTACAATTGCCGTTAAGAGAGAGAGAGAGAGAGAGAGAGAGAGAGAGAGAGAGAGAGAAGCTCCCTTTACACTGCCTGGTCAAGGTGGGAATACACACTGTTATACCGCCTGCAATTCAAAAAATTGTCGAATAGTTGCCATGATTTTCGAATAGTGTTTTTGCTTGTGCTGCCCATCCTTACTCCTTACCCACAGAGCAGAAGACGAGATCAGCCACCATTTAACAGATATGGTGGGACTGTTTATGAAGCACTGCCAGCGCATGTCTTATTTCACATGAGAGGCCAATGCTGCTGTGTTACATGTCACGCCCGTCATGCCCATTTTGATTCCTCGATGCCAGCATGCTGTCTAAAATCACACACTGGAGCGGCATGATGCCACTGTTGTTTGGTCCAAATAAAAATGCAAAGGAGGCATAAAGGGACTTAGTAGTGGGTCTATAGATCCATCTCTGTGTAAAAAGGGCTAGAGGTTGATGAAAGCCGCAAACCACTGTTTGTCAAAATGAGTGTACAAAGAATCATTCATTGAACCAACATAGTGTGATTATTTTGAAAGAGACTGTATGCAAACTGTACATTTCCTGTAAAAACGGAAGTGCATTTTGAAAACAGACAATGCATGTAACAGGCTGAAGTTCACATAGCATCGCAGAATCCCAGAAACAACAACCAACGCAACCAGGGTACCTTGTGCATCTCAACTTGGAAAGTCCATGACCAAACGTTGATATGTGACGAGTTTGGAGTGAAAATGTGTTGCGGAGCAAGCAGCCAGAACATTTATGCCATAATGCTGCTTGACAGTTGTAATTGTAGAAAAAAATATGTCTAAATGAAAGTTTTATACAACCTGTCACCTTGATTCTAATTTCTGACACCTGTCTTCACCTAAATAGATAAATTACATTTACATTTATTTACTTATTTATACAGGAAAGGATTCAAAAGTAGTGATGTGTTGCTGTCTTGTGTTGTGACTTGGAAGTAGTTCAGTAAATGTGGGATTGGAGTTGTTGGGCTCTAGTTTCCCGGCGCAGAGCAGGGTGGCGCAGGGTGGCGAACCCCGCGCAGAGCTAGTTTCAAGCAGCACAACCTGAGGCGCGCTCAGTTTGGTAGTTTGGCAGACCGAGGTGCGCTGAGATGGGTGTGGTGGCGCTGCAGGGGGAGGTGTTGACAGATCCAGCTTGGCGCAGTGACAGTTTCGTGCCAAAAGGCTTCGCCGAAGGTGCGCTAAAAGCTCGCCAGCTGAAACCACATCTACTGTCAGTAAGCCAAAGTTTGGCTGACCAGCGGACAGTGCGCACACGTCACCAAAACCTCACAGGCAGGTTTCCAGAATATCAGGCACATTAACGATGCAATAAATACCCCAAAAACCACTATTCAATGGACCTCCCGGACCAAAACATCAGTTTCCTCCTGGGAGAAGTTTGGCTGTCTGACGCTGCTGCTCTCTTCTGCCATGGCGAATTGAGTAAACTCTCATTGCACCTTCGTGCAGCGCATTTAAGGGCGAGGAGAGGGGCTCATTTGATTGGTGTGATGTGTGTAAAACCCACTCCACGCCTTCTCTCCTCCCTCTTTCCGACTTGCGCTGGTAGGAGGGAAGGAGGAGGAGTAGCTGTGCCAGGGTGCACGGTGTGCCAAACTTACAAAATCCGCCTGGCCACACCCAGTTGGCGAAGCGCAAGTGTGCTGCGCCTCCCCCGCGCCCGGTCTGAGAAACTAGAGCCCGTTGTGTAGGATCTGAAAATAGAATTTAACGGCTAGATTATTTGTGTAGTTCTGAAAAGTCAGGGCTGTAGAATGGGAAAGTGTGATGCAGTGATGAGTCCAAAGAGGGAGGTTACCATGGATCTTGTAAGCTTTGTTGTATATTCTTGCTATGGGTTCAATGTTTTCCTTGGTGGTGAGGGACCCTATAGGGAGACAGTAGGATATTTGCGAGAGAGTGATTGCATGTAGGTATATGTTTGAAACAGCATATGGTCTGATCTTGAGATGTACAGTTTCTGGTTGAGCTCCTTTGTTAGGTTCTGAATGTGGTGTCGATAAGTGAGATGTGAGTCAAGATATACTGCAAGATATTTGTAGATTTCTGTGATGGTTAGTGTTTGATTTGAAAATGGAGTAGGGGCCAGACATAGATGCCGCAGATATTGTCTTTTTAGGGGAATGAAAATACATACATTTTGTTTGACATTGATAGTTAAATGATTATGTTGAAATGAGCTTAATTTATTCAACAGAATCTGATGATTCACTGTATCAAAGGCTTTGCTGAAGTCAACAAAAATGGCTCCAGTGACATGACCTTTGTTGAGTGAGTTTCGTATTTGTTCTGTGAATATCAGTAGAGCAGACATAGTTGATCGGGTGTAACGGAAACCATACTGGAAGTCTATGAGGAGGTTATTGCTCTCAAGGTGAGTGCTAAGCTGGTTGTAAAGGACTTTTTTCCAATGATTTTGATAATACAGGAAGAATGGATATTGGCTTGTAATTTGAAACCAGGGTTGGATCATCAGATTTAAAAATGGGTGATTTGAGAGAGCCTGACAGGGTGATTGATCAGATGGTGGAGAAGAGGCATAGGGTGTTGGCATGAGTCTTTAAGAAATCCATGTTTAAGCCATAAATATCACAAGCACGAGAGGTTTTCAAGGAGTTCAAAATATTAAACATTTCATGCTGTGTAACCTCAGAGAAGGAGAACTGGGGGGATGTAGAAGAAACAGGTGTGGTATGTTGTGGAGAATCAAAGTGAGATGCTAGTTCTTTAATAGACGTAACAAAATAATCACTGAAAGCACTTGCAATCTTTTCAGTGTCAGTAATAGAAATTTGAATGTTGTCGTTGCTTTTCATGTTCACCAGTGATAACTTTGAGGGTCTGCCATAGTGTTCTGGGTTTTGAAGCAGTTTGGATGATTTATGTTTTGAAGTAGGCAGCCTTGGCTTTGCGCAGTTCAGTACTGCATTTGTTTCTGATCTCTATAAATTGTGTTTTACTTTCTAAAGTTTTTGAGGATCGATATAAATTGAGGGAGAGAGTCTTCAATTTTAGTAGTTGCAGAATTTCATAATTTAACCATGGTAATTTGGACTGTTGGGATTGTATACTGTAAGCAGTGGTATATTTTTTGTGAGTGGATTCCACTTTGTGATAAAACTGATGCAGGATATGTTCTGGGTTTTTGGATGATAATTCATTGCTCCAATCAATGTCTCTCATTTCAGCATTAAATTTTGACAGTTTAGACTTTGATGTTTTTGAGATGAAGTGGCGAATGTGGCTTCCCGGGCCTTCAACAGTTTTTCTTACAGTATTACAGTGTGTGTATTACTCCTGCCATTGTGTATTTAGAGGGTTGATTAATGAACATAAGGTCAAGGACTGAACTGCGAGTGTCACTAATTCTGGAAGGCTCCTTGATTAATTGATGGAGACCAATCTTTATTGCAGTTGCTTTCGATGATTTTGATGAGCTGTCATTCCAGTCCTGGTTAAAATCACCCAGTAAAACCACCTCCTTTGTTTTGATTGATTCAATTAGATCAGTGAGCTGTGATAAGAAATCACTTGTACTGGTACTGGGGGGCTTATATGTAGGTGACAATGGCTGTGATTGCATGTTGATGTGTGAAATTTACCACCAGCTGCAACGACTCACTTTCAGTAATAATTTTTGTTACTGAGTGACCATATTTTTGATTGACATAGAAGGCAACTTCACCACCAGGTTTATCAGTGCGATATTTATATTAGAGAAGGTAACTCTTTATCAAGATTAAAGGATCAGGGATGCTAGAACTTAACCACGATTCCGAATTTGCCATTATGTATGCTTTTGATTGCCAAAGTATGATCTTAATTTCATCCAGTTTAGGTGCTAGACTTCAGGTGTTTAGATGGCAGATTTTGAAACCTTTTATTCTACCTAGGTGGGACTGGGCGGATGGGTTTTTTTCTGGAGCGGGTTAATTTGGTTATTTGTCTCTGTTGTGAAGTAGCCTCTCTCATACAGCACCAAACAACTGAGCCTAAATTAGCCACTGCTCACCTGCTTAACAAGCTAGACGCTAGCAAAAATCAATAATGGATATAACATGATGACCACCACACAACCAATGTCGGTAGATTTGTCATTGGTATAGCATGTGAAGCTATCATTATACTTTAGCTGAATATTTTGTATTGTGTAGGTTTACATTAGGCTACATAATTAACACTTGGAGTAATTTATTTGCTAAATGACAAACAGGCAATTCCCAATTGCCTGCAGAAAAAGTAGCCGTCTGCCTTGTTGTAATGTCACCAAGCAGTCTTATTCATACTGTTGGTCTCTTTTTACTTACTAATTGCAGCATAATGCCTAGAAAGGAAAGGCTAAGAAAAGAAAAAGAAAGGGGGCTACAGCAGGCAGCCCAGGGAAGCAGCTCTCTGCTCCTAGTGTCAATCTGCTCTCTTGGATAAAGCCATCTACCAGCAGCAAGGAGGATGAGGAGGCAGATGAACCTCCTCAACCCATTGATGAAGAAGAAGCAGTAATCTTGTATTTACCTTAATAGGCTATTATTAAAACTTTGACAATGACAAAAAAATTTGTCTGCAGAAGACAGCTATGTAGTACATACAACATGTGCCTGTAATGTTTTTTGTTTTTTTTTTTTAAATCTCACACTGCTATAATAAGGCAGCCGGTGGTTCCACATGCCGCACAAGGGGCCCTTATTTTTCACTGAGCAACTGCCCCCCAAAATGTCTGTGCATGCCACTGGAGATGGGCAATTCCAGAATAATTTGAATTGTCAACAAAACTAATGGCATTGGTACTGCAGACAGAGAGAAGCCATAAGTTACGACTAAGGGTTCTACTAAAGTGCCCAACTCCGCGACCCAGTGTTGGAATTGGACCGGAGATGAAGACCGACTTTTCAGTACCGTTAAGCAGGTCAAAGAGACGAACGAAGTCAGCTTTCGTAAGCTCAGATTGCTGACAGGCAGTGTCATTAGTGCCAGCGTGGACTATTATTTTCTTGACTGTCATCGGAAGTGAAGCCGGGAGACCAGGGAGTTTTCCAATGATGTCGGGGGTCGTGGTTCCAGGAAAGCAGCTTGTGACCGTGTTACCAAAGCAGATATTTGTAATTATGCAATCTCCATCTATCAACGTAGTAGGTAGGATGAGAGGAGGCGGAATGGCTGGGCGTGGTAAGTGCCATGGTGGAGCCCGTCTAGGTTGCGTTGATTTCCCAATGATGAAGCTGTGGCTGACGGGGAGCACCTCACAGTGGACACCTGCGGGCAGCCTGGCCTGAGCCAGGGCAGATATAGGAGGGGAAGAGGAAGAGGAACTGGTCAGAGGGGGAACTCGTTCATGTCCTGGATGTCCAAATAGTCCACAGGGGGCCGGGGGGAAGCAACCAGCGAGGCCGTAGGGCAGCCATCCAGGTCAGGTTGGACAGGGGAAGGTGGACAGCCTGGTTCACCCAAAACCTGAAATCTGTTCCCAAGGCAGAGTGGGTCCTGTGCTTGCAGCTGGGAGATGTGTCCACGTCCAGGTTTTCCACTCTTCACAAGGGTCCACAGTTCTTGGGCAGACAGTGTAAAGCAGACTTGGTTCCTGTGTTTCGCACAAGGCTGAGCCAACCTTCCTCCCCCAGAGTTGAGAGGCCAGCAGGGTAGATCGGCTCGTCTCCCGACCACGGGATAGTGTCCTGGATCAAGGCTGATGGGCCCGGGAAGCAGTATTGGCTGCCATGGCCTGGTTCTCCCAAGAGGGAGAGATTGGCCTGGGCTGTCTCCACTGCTGTCTTGGCGGACACAAGCCGCCTGTAGCGGCTGGGAGCCCCGATGCTTGACACAGCTGAAAGCAGAACTTAAAATACTTTAAAATCCAGGTAAGATGACTAAAATCCTTTATCCAGGAAAAAAGATGCAGTTAAGACAGGCCAGCGTTTAGTGAGCAACTCGTAAAAATGCAGCTAAAAACTGGACAAAAGCTGGATAAAAGTCAGTATCTGTCAGGGCTTCTTGTAGGAACACAGCAGACGCCACACATGCATATTTGCATTATTAAAATAGAAAAACACATTTTGACTAAAAGTTGAAAAAAAAAAGTCATGAATTTACATTGACTAAAATGTTTTGAGTTGCTGTTGACTGAAACTAGAATAAAACTAAAAAGAAAAAAAAAATAAAATGTGACTAAAACTAATAAACATCTTCACTGAGACTGGTGAGACTAAACCTAAACAGCTTTCAAAATTACCACTGTCAGATGCTTGTGTTTCTTGACTTCTTGTTACTGTGGTTGCTGTGTTTTCAAACCTCACCAATTAACTAGGTGAATGAAATGTTGTTATAACTAATAGAAATGATGATCACAACTATGAAAATAAGATTATTTGATTAATTTTGTTGCAGAAACACTCTAAAATGAAAACTGTTACAAACAGTGTTTATCTAATCAATGGCAGCACCATGCTCAGCAGCAGCCACAGCTACAGCAGGAAAGGGTTTTACAGCTAGTGCCTATTTATTGTCTTTAAAATGATGTTAGTGTTTCTTGTATGGGATTTGTAGAGTAATGTACTCATTCAATGAAGTGTTTATGCTCTGCCTTCAAGATGACTTTAAAAGATACCTGTTAAAGCACTGTAATCTGTACACTTACAGTCACACACTGGTTTATTATTTCATGTATTTTCATGACACACACACTCATTGAGCACGTAAGAACTGTGGTGGAAAGTACCTAGGATTCGATGTGCATTATTTTTTTAAAAATAGCATGAGGCTGAGCTCAAACATTTTGCTGGGAAAGTTAGGGGAATTCCAGCTTGGCCTAACATGGCCTGGAAATATGAGTTGGGCCCAGACTGCCCGGGAAAGCATTACACAGTTAAAACTGGCATAACTGGCGAAAAAGGGAAAAACCATGACACCATTATGTTCGGGCTCAAGTGGGTAGGATTAAAGAAAAAAAGTAGAGACTCAACAGAATCTTCACCAGCATAAAAGGGGATGCACAGAAAGAGAAACTTCAGTCCTGCTCCGGAGCTTGACTCATTGAGTTGTATGTGTTGTTGCCTGCGAGCACATTAAACTCAGTTGCACCTGATTCTACATGTCTCCAGTGATTCTTTGACCTCTGAGTATTTGAGTTTGAATTATGTAATAGACAGCTAAGTTAGTTTAAATCGTCTTATATCTTTCCTTAGCCTTTTTATTTGCAAAGATAAATGAAGAGAACATGCAGGACACTCAGTATTATATCACTCTGACTGTTGCTTGGTGTTGGTGGTGCTGGTGGCAGATTAAATCAGATGGCGCTAATTAATGTAAAGTCTGAGTAACTTGTTTGGTTAATGTGCTCTCTGAGAGACAGTGTCTGCACTTAGTCAAGACCACTGGCTAGAGAAGAAACACCAATATATAATAATGAGTTTACTGAACAACCAACAAAGTGATTCTTGTCTTCTCTGGTGAAACCATCTCACTTCCAGTTAAACCTTCATGCATATTAAGCCTGGCACAGTATCAGAATTTCACTACACAATTATTGTAGTTAACAATAACAATATTAGTATGATATCCACATAAAATTCTAAAATAAATAAATAGATATGGTATCAGTCCAACCTATTCTCATTCCCAGGTCATCAAATACTGACAAACTGTTAAACCCCTCAGCGTCTCATAGCGACATACAGGGCATACTTTAGCGTCTCTACAAGATGTACAGCTGAAACCAGTGTTGGGCTTGTTACTCTAAAAATGTGACTCTTTTGGAAAGTAATAACATTACTTAACTTATTACTCCCTGTCAACAGTAATTCGTTACACCACTTGTTATATTACTTTTCTATTACACCCCATTAAAGTGGTAATTGCGAATCTCACCAAACTTCAGATGTGTGCCTCTGTGTGAATGTCGGGGTAATCAAGTGTAGCTAAGGCTAGATTGCTTGCAAATGAGCTTCAGTTGCCTGTAACTGGTATTTTCTCAAAGATCTGCCTGAAAGATGGAGAGTCACTTGTGAAGCAACATTTTATCCACCACATATCCAGCTACAAGCTTGATTACTTCTTTGTAGCCTGCAGCTGCCTATGAGTAAAATCTAAAGGGTGCCTTTGGTGTGGATATCACAGTCCAAGAGGCGTGACAAAACATCAGTGTTTGATGCCCTCAGAATGAGAATGGACTGATCAGTAAAATTCATCTTTAGCTTTGTTTATTGTGCATTTTGTCTCTTTTTTTGCCAAATGAATTCACTCAAAATACACACATGTGGAGAGGTAGAGAGAGAGTCTGTAATCATAACTGTGCAAAATTGCACAAAAAGAGCAATTCACTGGCAAGGACCATGCCACAACAATATGTCATTTAAATGTTTATTGTAATTGAGGAGGTGTTGGTTGTTGAGGAATGGTGAATAAATGTAAGTACTGTTAACATGGTCTGGGAGGATGAACTGGAGATCGGGTGGAGGGAGACTCAGTGTGGGGGTTCCATCTCAGGCATTTTCCCACCTGAGCTGATTACAGGCCCCCACAAGAGTCAGAGTTAAAGTAAACTGAATTGAACGTGAGCTTCAAGGAGATCGTTGAGATTATTGCGGATGTAGGAGCGATATGCCTGTGATGACCAGCGGCCAAGGACCTGGATTGTTTGATCTGAGATGCCCAGTCTGGCAGCTGTGGATGCAGCGCCAATGCAGAAAGAATGGCTTGAGTAGTGTTCTAAGGATATGCCTGAAATGCAGAGGACTTCGTGAAAATGTTTCTGGAACCTTGTGAAGCGTTAGAGGGGTTTCTCAGCTGAGGAGCTAGTCGAATGTCATGGCTGAAAACTGTGGGACTGGTGTGGGGTGGAGATTTGATTTTGGGGCCAAGTGTCTGAATTTCTGCAATGAGAAACGAGAAAGGTCTGTTGTGGTAACCAGAAATGTGGGCTGCCCTGAGAATGAACAGGTGTTGAGCTGAGATTAATGTGAGTCTGCGCATGAACTGCATGATGGCTGGGGAACGAGATCGCCCTTTGTTAAGGATCTCTACAACTGCAGTGTTGTCAGAGTGTATTAGTATGGACTTCCTAGACCATTCATGCCCCCAAAGAATGGCACCTATGATGATCGGATATAGCTCATGAAGGATGAGGGAGAGTGGGACTTTGAGTCAAGGGCTTTGATCTCTGTGGGACAATGCGGAAGCGAACCATTTCACTTCATAGTAACCACCGAAACCTACGGAAGGAGCTGCGTCCATGTAAAATTGAATGTTCTTCGGTTGAGTCATGAAGTGGTCATAGAATAAAGAAATGCCATTCCAAGATGAAAGGAAATGTTGCCACAAACCGATTTCCATTTTGCATGCATCCTCCAAAATAACTTTATCATGGCTGCGGCTTTGGTTTAAAGATTGGACAGGAAAGATTTGGGTTGAGGAATTATCTGTCAAACAGAAGATAGTTTGACAGAAGCAGAGTGGTGCTTTATCTGTGGGCAAAGATGCCTGAAAGAAAATGGAGTCCAGGTTGATGCCTAGGAACTCCATGGAAGGGCTAGACCCTGGGGTTTTCTCTTTAGAGAGAGGGACACCAAGTTCTGAGAAAGCTTGTGTAAGAGTGGTGAGTCCGTGGTGAGGATGGTGGAGTGACAATGAGGAAACTGTCGAGAAGATGAAGAATGTAGGGGAGTCTGTGATTGTTGGTCAGGATCCAGCACAGGGCTTCTGAAAGTGAGTCCAAGATCTTGGGACTACTTCTGCAGCCGAAGGTAAGGCGCACAGAAAAGTAATAAGCTCCCTTCCAGCAAACCCCGAAAAGACGCCTGAAGTCTGGGTGAATCGGCAAGACTTTAAATGCGCTTGTGATGTCTGCTTTAGAAAGCCAGGCTCCGTGGCCTGCAGGGAGGGTGATGTATGAAGGTATTATTGGTGAAAAAGGTTTGAGCACCTGCAACAGTAGAATTTGTAGTTGTATACAGTGATTTGTATGTGTGTAAGTATGAGTTGTGTACTTGTACAGTGATTTCTATGTGTCAGTATGAGTTGTGTACTTGTAGAGTTTTTTTTTCTCTCTACAAATACAACACGACACTTACACATTCACAAATTCTTAATTACCGGTGCACAAATCATATTTTACAAGTCACAGATTAAAAAACTGACATGCTCACAGTATATTTGGTGCAAAACATATTTGTGCACCTGTATCAAACAATGTGAATTTGTGGACAAAATCTGAATATGTGCAAACCTGAATGTGAACTTGTACAAAAAATGTTCAATGTATGTAAAATAATTTCTCAGTAAATTATTTGTGTGCCTTTAAAACACAAATACAAATCGATAATTACAACTGCTCGAATCTTCCCCACGAGTCACAGATTCTGTTTCCTTCCCTATGAGTCACAGATTCTGTTTCCTTCCCCATGAGTCACAGATTCTGTTTCCCTCAACTACAAATCACAAATCACGCCTCCACTGAGATATTTGGTGAAAAACTATCTGTGCATTCAGTCTATGGAGAAAAAGGCGGGTGCCGATCTGAGATCGACTGATTCCACAACCAATCAGAGTAGAGGGGCTTTTGTCCCACAGCCAGTCAAAGGAGAGTGACTTTTGTCTGCATGGCGAAGGCCTGCCGGTGGTAGATTGTATTCAGAGATAGCGATTTTGTCAACATTCAAGGTAGGTTGTATTTTTAACCACATTAATAAATAAACTGCGACGCGAAGCTGAGAAATTTAGCGTCCTGTCACTTTTATTCTGTTTTGCTAACCCTCCTCCCTGCCGTGTGCATTTGTTTTCAATGACATTGTTGAGAAATCAATCCGTGGAGCGGTTGATTATCATACACATGTTACGATGTGTGTATTGTTGTAGTCTTATTTGTCATAAACTGTAACAAGAGATTACAGGGCACGTGTGTATAAAAATAATATAAAAATACCAGTTAATATCTATGCTTGAGAGATGATAATGTAGTAAATTGACAATTACTCGTATTCTCCTCTCTCTGTGTGTTGCTCTGAGGTTTGAGGTGGAGCTGCAGGGTTGGGTGGAGGTGTGTGGGGAGGTTTGTGCTGTTGAACGTAACTGTCGTGAAACAATCAGAAAATAACGTGTTATCGATCTGATTCGGCGGCTTTCTTACTGTCACCGCTCCCTCTCTTCATTCACTCTCTACTCTCTACCAGCGTCAGTGGATCCGGTGTTTCGGTCGTGTTAACTAGTGACTTTCTCACATTAGAAGATAATTTTTGCGTAACTTAGATATTAAACAGAGACGTGTATGTATTTAAAAATGATTAAACTACTAAAGGCTTATGAGAACACCTATGTGACCATATCAATCAATCAATCAATTTTATTTATAAAGCCCAATATCACAAATCACAATTTGCCTCACAGGGCTTTACAGCATACGACATCCCTCTGTCCTTATGACCCTCACAGTGGATAAGGAAAAACTCCCCAAAAAAACCCCTTTAACGGGGAAAAAAAACGGTAGAAACCTCAGGAAGAGCAACTGAGGAGGGATCCCTCTTCCAGGACGGACAGACGTGCAATAGATGTCGTACAGAACAGATCAGCATAATAAATTAACAGTAATCCATATGACACAGAGAGAGAGAGAGAGAGAGAGATGCAGGTAATGACAGTAGCTTACAACAACATTAATGAAAGTAATAATATTATAGTTATAGTTCTGGTTACTGCGGTACAATATGTTGAAAGTATGTATTAATACCTGGCAGTATACATGTGTGACAATAATCATATGTGTATAATAACAGAAGAAGTATGACTAATGACTAATGATGGCAGCAGCAGCAGGAGGCATCTGGCGGGACCACGGCAGCAGCACAACCACACGTCACGCTGTCCAGGCACCGCTGTGATATGAGTTAATCTGAGAGACAGTGGAGCACAAAGGCTCCGGAGAAGAAGCCGAGTTAGTGACATCCAGAATGGCCGGGTTAGCTAGATGCAGTAATAGGATACGAGAGAGACAGAGAGAGAGAGAAGGAGAGAAGGGGCCCGGTGTATTATAGAGGGGTCCTCCGGCAGACTAGGCCTAAGTCAGCCTAACTAGGGGCTGGTACAGGACAAGCCTGAGCCAGCCCTAACTATAAGCTTTATCAAAGAGGAAAGTCTTAAGTCTAGTCTTAAATGTGGAGACGGTGTCTGCCTCCCGGACCGTAACAGGAAGATGATTCCACAGGAGAGGAGCCTGATAGCTGAAGGCTCTGGCTCCTGATCTACTTTTGGAGACTTTAGGGACCATGAGTAACCCTGCGTTCTCAGAGCGCAGTGTTCTGGTGGGATAATATGGCACTATGAGCTCTCTAAGATATGATGGAGCTTGACCATTTAGAGCTTTATAAGTTAACAGTAGGATTTTAAATTCAATTCTGGATTTTACAGGGAGCCAGTGCAGAGAAGCTAAAACAGGAGAAATATGATCGCGTTTATTAGTTCCTGTTAGTACACGTGCTGCTGCATTCTGAATTAGCTGGAGAGTTTTTAAGGACTTACTAGAGCTACCTGATAATAGAGAGTTACAGTAATCCAGCCTTGAGGTAACAAAAGCGTGGACCAATTTTTCTGCATCTTTTCGGGTCAGGATAGGCCTAATTTTCGCAATATTACGCAGATGAAAAAATGCAGTCCGTGAGGTTTGCTTTAAATGAGAATTAAAAGACAAATCTTGATCAAATATTACTCCAAGGTTTCTTACGGTAGTGGCAGGGGCCAGAGCAATGCCATCTAGAGAAACTACGTCATCAGATAAAGAGTCTCCGAGTTGTTTGGGGCCAAGAACAATAACTTCAGTTTTGTCTGAATTTAACATCAGGAAATTGGTGCTCATCCAAGTTTTTATGTCTTTAAGGCAGTTATGGAGTTTAGTTAATTGATTACTTTCTTCTGGCTTCATTGATAAATACAACTGAATATCATCCGCATAACAATGGAAATTTATAGAGTGATTTCTAATGATGTTACCTAACGGAAGCATATATAGAGTAAACAGGATTGGTCCGAGCACAGAACCTTGCGGAACTCCAAAACAAACTTTAGTACGTAAGGATGGTTCATTGCGAACGTCAACAAATTGAAAACGATCAGATAAATAAGATTTAAACCAGCTTAGTGCTGAACCTTTTAAGCCAATTAAGTGATCCAGTCTCTGCAGTAGAATTTGATGGTCAATTGTGTCAAACGCCGCACTAAGATCTAATAAAACAAGTACAGAGACAAGTCCTTTGTCCGAAGCAATCAGAAGGTCATTTGTAATTTTAACTAGAGCTGTCTCAGTGCTATGATGCACTCTAAATCCTGACTGAAATTCCTCAAATAAATTATTATCCTGGAGAAAATCACACAGCTGGTCTGCGACTACTTTCTCAAGGATCTTTGACATAAAGGGAAGATTAGATATTGGTCTATAATTGGCTAACACCTCTGGATCCAGGGTGGGCTTTTTTTAGTAGAGGTTTAATTACAGCTATCTTAAAAGACTGTGGTACATAGCCTGTTAATAAGGATATATTGATCATATCTAATATATGAGTGTTAACTAAAGGAAAGACCTCCTTAAGTAGCCTAGTTGGGATGGGGTCTAAGAGACACGTTGATGATTTGGATGAAGAAATCACTGCAGTCAATTCTTGAAGAGAAATTGGGTAGAAGCAATCTAAATATATATTAGATTTTACAGCTGTGTTTGAGGTTAGATAGGTACTATCTGAGGGCAGGAGGTCATGAATTTTGCCTCTAATAGTTAGAATTTTGTCATTAAAAAAGCTCATAAAATCATTACTGCTAAGGGCTAAGGGAATACAAGGCTCAATAGAGCTTTGACTCTCAGTCAGCCTGGCTACAGTGCTGAAAAGAAACCTGGGGTTGTTCTTATTGTCTTCTATTAGAGCTGAGTAATAGTTTGCTCTGGCATTGCGGAGGCCCCTCTTATAAGTTTTGAGACTGTCTGTCCAGATTAAACGAGATTCTTCCAGTTTGGTTAATCGCCAATTCCTTTCAAATTTTCGCGATATTTGTTCTAACTTACGGGTTTGACAGTTATATATAACCATATAACACGGTCACCACTTAAACCGAAACACCGGCTCTGTGTCTACCTGTGTAGCCGCTTACTGACGGAGCAACTCTGTCCCCCGTTCAGTGTCCAGACCTTTTATATAAATAAATAAAGTAGCAACCGGAGAGAAATGACAGTAAACTGCAACAGAGGCTAATAATAATGGTATAATGTTTGCCTCTGTCTCAGAGGGCGGAATTGAGTCTCTGTGTTCATCAGAGACAGAGACACAGGAGGATTACATAGAATGTGGGCCACCACAGTCTATATAAGTAATGGGAAACATTGATAATTCATTTATTTTTAGGGGTGCTGGAACACCCCTAAAATTGATCTAACAACGCCCCTGTGCACACGGCAGGGAGGAGGGTTAGCAAAACAGAGTAAAAGTGACAGGACGCTAAATTTCTCAGCTTTGCGTCGCAGTTTATTTATTAATATGGTTAAAAATACAACCTACCTTGAATGAATGGATGAATGAATTGAAAATCACTGTTTCTGCTGCTGTTTGTTTAAATCCAATCCACCACCGGTGGGAACTCTTCTACTTCTCACTCCGCAATGTAGCCAAAAGCCCCCCTCATTTGATTGGCTGTGGGACAAAAGCCCCTCTCCTCTGATTGGCTGTGGAATCAGTCAATCTCCGATCAGCACCCACCTTTTTCTCCATAGACTGAATGCACAGATAGTTTTTCACCAAATAAGTTTAAGTTTATTTACTTTATTAATCCCCCTGAGGAGAGATTCAATGTTTTCACTCTTGCTTGTCAATTACACACAGGTCCGAAAGACACACACATGCACAAACAGGACCTATACATGCACAAAGTGGAGAGATGTCAGAGTGAGGGGGCTGCCCTTGGTGAGGTGCCCCGAGCAGTTGGGGGGTTCGGTGCCTTGCTCAAGGGCACCTCAGCAGTGCCCAGGAGGTGAACTGGCACCTCTCCAGGCACCAGTCCATGCTCCATACCTTGGTCCAGACGGGGATTTGAACAGACGACCCTCCGGTTCCCAGCCCAAGTCCCTATGGACTTGCACATTGGTAGTAAGAGGCTCTAGCCTTGGACCAAGACTTAACCACAAATGTGCAATACACCTCCCAACCGCTATAGAGGCGCTGTGGCGCAGTAGAAAGCCGGTGTACTCATTCATCGCAGGACGAAGAAGGGGTGAAGAAAATTTCAAGACATCCCGAGATAAAATGCATGTTTATTGAGCAATAACGGATATACAAACACACGGCAAGCCCCGTACACCTTCCTAACATCTGTGCCTACGAGGTGAGTACATTACATGTTTGATTTGAACGTTTATGGAGACGTGAATCGGTCTAGACCAGGAACCCCCAAACGAAAAACGGGGTTCGTTTTCAAGACGTTCATGCAATGAACCCATTGCTACCCAGCCCCCAGCTTGACTGTTCAGACAGCCAAACCTGATGCTGCTCAATATGGATTAAGTTTGGTTGTTTAATTGTCGGAGGGACAATGTATACTGTCCCCCAGTACATAGTGACTTGATTAAAAAAATCATCACTCTTCCTGCCATTCTGTTTGAACTACACAGTAACATATATCTGCTTCCAAAGAAAAGTGAAGTGATGAAGCTATAGTACCTGACCAGCCTTAGTCTTCTCACAGACAAAGGTTTCATACACTGTGGCGAAGGTAGGAGCATTGTCATTGATGTCCAGCAGGCGGATGTAGACGGGAACATGGCTGCTTTGATGGGGATTATCTGAAAGGCAAACACAGGAAAACTGAATACCCTGCTCCTCTTTCACACACTTCCACACCTACACACAAACTATCTTTCTCAATCAATCTACTGCCAGCTACCACTGAGCAGCTCACTGCCTGGCTTAAGGGCACCGTGTCATTAGCAGATGGAAGAGAAGTTAGTCATTGTGTTAGTCACCCACTTTCGTTAGCTACATTTACCCCTCTTCCCTCCTGTGTCTTTACCTTCTGAGCTCACACACAGACAAAAAAGATTAAATATGGAAACATGAAAAAAAAAAAAAGTTTTCAAGGTGTTAAAAAAAGCCATATTTTTAGAGCCTGTGTCCAAGCAGTTGGTATCTACAATCATTTAATTTTCACAGCATGACTCAGTTCAAGCCAGGAAACCAATCAGGCTTCCATTTCACACTTGTGGCTCAGTCAAACTGTTTGTGGAAGCTGGTGTTATTTGATGATAATAAAACCTGAAATCAGGAAAATAAATTATTAATTCAATAAAAAGTAAATAAAACAATATTTTCAAGGCTTCTGTTTTGATTACCAGAAAATCATCAGTGTCCAACGGAGAGTCGGCACTCAGCTGCTCAGTGTGACCAAAAACTACACAGCTTATTCTCTTTCAGCAAATTCACAAATATAAAATGGAACTGATGCCTTACTGCTTCATGTTTTGTTAATGTCATTTAACTACAATATTACTGTTTCTTCTTTTTTTCACATTAGCTTTACACTGGCTGTAGTGTAAAGCTTGAATGACAGTTGTGTATGCAGCCTTATAGTCTCATCAGAGACACAGGGAGCTGCATGGTGGGCAGAGTTATTCCAGAGTTATCCCTTTTTCACTGCCATTTCAAGGCGGGAATATTGCGCAGTCTCTATAAGGTACGATCACAGAGTGGGGGGACAGAGTGGCCTTTAGGCTGACATGGGAGGTAGTAACAGCGCTTAAATGGTGTCTGTAAAAACAGGATGGCCAACAGGCCAAGTAAGTTCAGGAGCTCCTTACCCTCTAGGCGGAGGGCGAGTTCAGCTGCCATATAACAGAAATGATAAATGATATTGTCATGCTAATGCCGTTCTTATTGTTAATAAAGTGCTGCTCATGCGTGTGTTTTCTGTCACACTAGAGGCCAACACTGTGGTGTTACATGTCACACCCATTACACCTCTGTATTAAGAGACCTGGATACAGCATTGGTGGTGGGGACCTGTTCATTCCTATGAAAGTTGCTCTGTGGCGCATGAAGCCAAAAAAGTTATGTTTTTGCAGTATGAAATAACCCAGATGATTGACACTGCTTCTGCATCATTGGGCCCATAGAGACTTACCGCGGCTGAACAGGGTTGAGTGTGGCTAAATGCCACCGAGTGACTAACTTCCACCAGCCAAACGAATGACTTCCGGTTTAGTGCTCCCCCATCTTAAATGGGGTTCAAATAATTTAATCTTGTGGCTCTTTTGACTTTCCAAATGTTATCAGCTCCAATAGATGAAATCTTGATAGTGGAATGACTCTTTTCGTGGGGGTTGTGATGCTCAAAAAATGTCTCCACTGACTTACAGAGTTCGAATCAGCATAACAGGTCCTCTTTAAGTAATACATGCTGTTGTGAATGAGAATCACGATAAAAGTCTTAGTGCTTGCTGTGTTAGTTAATTTCTTTTGTCATAAGGTTTTAAGACAAGCTTTCACCCTAGAAGAAGAAGTGAGATGTTTCTGCTCCTCATATCACTTAGAAAGGGACATTTGTAAAACTCGACAGACAGTGTCTTTCTCTAACAGTGTCTCTGCTATTCAGACAATATTAATAATGGATGCAAATAATAACTATTTCTTCTGTGGAAAGTACAGTCAAAACTGTTTATGTTTAGGTCTGTGAATTGCTGTTAAGATTTTTAAAATGTCATTTTTAGTTGCTCTAAGTAGCACAAATGACACTCCAGTAGAGCTGGTGGAGACCGATATCTCAGAACTATCTGTACAATAACAGTGACTGATACGTTGTGGTACCAGACTTTCTGTCTGGCTCCATACATTTATATTCTACATCAATACATCATATCATCTCTGCAGATAGTCCTGGCTCCTGCTGGACTTACTGAACTCTGTGGCGATGACTGAAATATTATGCCAGGCAGTCTCCTCTCTGTCCAGGCTTTTCTGCAGGAACACAGATCCGTTCCCTGGATGGACGTTGAATAGGCGGTCCATGTCAGTGCGACGGTCGATAGAGTACCTATAACAAGCCAGTAAGTGAGAGGGTGAGAAGGGCTAAGTTAAGCCAGTGGTTGTGATGAACTATAGTAACCTTTGTATCTGTGCAGACCTACCTGGGAGTCACCACAGTGGGCAGAATAATTGATTTTGCTCAATCTGGAAGTGGTGCACTGTGGAGTTAAAGAGATAGTTTGACATTTTGGCAAATTCACCTATTGCCGTAATCCCTATAGTCATATGAGTAGGTACATTACCATTAATTGTCAGTGCGTGCTGTTCTGAGATCGGTGGGGCAGAGCTGCCTGCTTAAATGGAGGTGAACAGTACAGGTCCCTCTCTCCCTCAAAACTAATCAAATACACCATCAAATGACTCCAAAACGCTCTTGTGGACAACTTGTAGCTTACACATTCACCACGCTATGAAATAATAATGTAATATTACGAGACAGAGTTGTTTTGAAGCCAAATGTAGAGCTGGAACTACATTCCAGACATACAGTACTTGCTGGGCGGAGTGATTTCAAACAGCGTATGTTTAGTGCAGTTACTCCCGTCATCAAAACAACAAGTTTGTTGAGAAGAAGCCAGAATATACAGAGGAAGAGTTACAGGTTTTGGAAGAAGAGAGCAAGAAGAGAGGTTGAGGCTGCTGAGCAACCAGGGGCTGAGGGGAGACCCAGAACCGGTGGTGTAAATGTGGGGCTTACTGGTCACTTTATTAGGTACACCTGTGCAATATAAATATAGAGTATGCTCAAAATAATCAGCAGAACATGGGGAGAACATGCTAATTCCACACTCATAAATCACCACAACTCCTGAGGGAACAACAACATAAAATGTTCCCTAGCAGTCTGTTTATTCCCAACAATGAGAAGTAATGCCAGTCACTTCACTATATGCTCTGAGCAAGCACTTATCCATAATATAACCACAACAACATTTGCATTTTAGCCTTATTTACCATGCTTCGGTTGTAGGCTAATGTTACTCAACATGGAGGTAACGTTACAGCAGAGAGATTGCGGAGCAAAATACACAACAATCACTCACCACGTCTGCTCGTTTTGTGATGCCAACAGATGGTGTGACAGTATCTTTCAAGAAAAGCGTTTGAACCATTCCTGAGCTTCTGCGCTCCATCCTGTCACTGTAACGTTAGTCCTCTGGTAAAAAATAGTTGGCGTAAACAAACATTTTCCGGACCGTTTCCACAGGCGTGTGGGGGTCTATGTCCAGCACAAATGGCCATTGTTTTATCCTGTCCATATTACTGGTTGGAACTACGTGAAACTTCACTTTGCTCCATGTCTTCGGCTTGTTACTGCAACCTTTTACAATGCATGTGTAAACCTTGATTTACAAAAACACTTGTAAACTTTCCTCAGACCTTCTGGTGTGTCCAGCTGACGATACCGCAAATGGCTACAAGCAGTAGCACTGTCTCAGCTGCGCACTGTGTCACTCTGCCCAGTGGTTTACTCAAGAAAGTAGTTCCGAGTATTTGCTTCATGTGTCGTCATGTTACTTAATTATACATTATTATTTCATAGCGTGGGGAATGCGCAAGCCATGTGTTTTCCACTAGAGCGTTTTGGAGTCATTTGATGGTGTATTTGATTAGTTTTGAGGAAGAGAGAGACCTGTAGCGTTCACCTCTATTTCAGCGGCCAGCTCTGCCCCACCGATCTCAGAACAGCATGCACTGACAATTAAAGGTAATGTACCTACTCATATGACTATAGGGATTACGGCAATAGGCGAATTTGCGAGACGGGTATGGCTGCATGGAGGAATTTGCCAAAATGTTGAACTATCCCTTTAAGTCTTTAAAGCTGTGGAAGGTACAATGGGAACTCATAAACTTTCCATTTCTCTGGGCCTGAACTGGTGTATGGTGGACTCTGTGGCGTAAAATGTGCTAGGTTTGTGATTGCCAAATTACAGTGCATCAAAATGTTTGACTGTAAAAAAAAAAACATATTTGTTACAGAAATATTTTTATAGAGGTCTTGTGAGCTTGTGAGTGTAAATAAAAGATATTGTTTGCCATAATAAGATGCAATTAAGTGTCTTAATTAACAAACATTTTCTCTGAAACCAGAATCTGGCACTGAAAACACATTATATTCATAAGGTCACAGTTACAGGAATAGTTTAACATTTTAAGGAATTATCTTTTTTTCCCAGATTGAGATGAAAGATAGCTATCAGCCTCATGTTGGTGTGTTAACTACAGAGTTGAAGTTTAAAAATATGCATACCAACAGAAATGTAAAAAAACAATTTTTGGTTTAAACCTCTAACCCTAATGGAATGTTTTTATTGTCCAAAAAGTGGAATTACCACCAGTGTTGTCGTACAGTTAACATCCATTACTATGAAAACATGGATGCTTCACACACATCTTCCCCCCAACAGCACAGAAGATCTATACAATCAGCAAAGTTTCGAGGTGGGCACCCAAGATGTATGTCACCAAATCAGTATTTGACTAAATGTCTCCCCTTCTATTCCTGAGATATGATGTTGAATAATGGCAAGAAATTAGTTTTTGCAGAACATTATGATGTCACAGTGAAGTTGAACTTAGACCTTTTTGCATCTGACACTGCCAAGTACTGCCACAGACTGTCCAGGGGATCACTGCCCGATGATCCCCGATGACAGTGGTTCCCAACCTTTTTCTTGAGGGACCCATATTTTTTATCATTGTAGACTTTGGTGCCCTCCCCCACCCCACCCCCTTACACACATTACACATGCCCATAACCTTACATTTTTATATGTATCATACCATTCATATTTTTAAAAATTTCTATACTAATTTTTTTTTTTTTTTTAAATAAATGAATAAGCCTTTAATATAACCCTTAAATTTGTTTTGTTTCTGTTTTTTCTGACACATAACACATTAAAATTATTATACCCCTTAAAATCAAGAGGGCTTTGCAACTCCCTGTGGCTCTTTGGCGCACCCTCAAGGGGGTCGCGCCCCCCCAGTTGGGAACCACTGCCCAAGGACACCATCCGCTGACTCATCAGGAGCATGCCCAGACATTGTTGGGAGTGCAGACACGCGAGGGCCATACACACTACTGACTCATATTATGAGTTGTTGTGATAAAATTCATGCAAGTTGGATCAGCCTGTGATTTCAATTTTTTACTTTGACTTTCAGTGTGATTTTGAATCCAGCCCTCAGTGGGTTGATAATTTTGGTTTGACCATTGTTACATCATCTTGTTCTCAACAAATTATACATTGTGCACAAGCAAAGATTTTCAACTTGAATAATTCAGTCATCAAGATCTGATGTGTGTTTAAGTGTTAAGTCTCTTATTTTTTTTGATAAGTGTATATACTCTGAAGTGAATACTAAACCATAGAATTGATGCACAGGCTTTGATCTGCAAGGCTGTTCAGAAAAAAACAGACTTTGTACACCGGCCGACCTTGATATGCTAACAACTGGAATCACACAATTGTGCTGCTGCATTCTGTCCTCTCCTCCTATTCAGTCTAACAGCCTGTTCAAAACAGCGCAGCTACTTGAAAATCTCTTCCCACTGTCTGTGGACTGCTCACAGAGCATTCTCTATTTTTGAACTAGTTGCTGAACGAAGCTATTCACAGCTTCACAGCACTCCATAGATAATAGAACTGAGATGCCTTTGCTTCTGTCTTTTTCTCCTGCCTGTCAAAGTGGAGGCAAAGTGCTCTGTGAACAGGAACTGCACATTGTTCTGTATGTGAATAACTTCAGTGTCTGGATCAAGGCTGGTTTCACTATTGACTCCAAAATACAACATCAAACTGCTATCAGCTGTTAATTATGTACCACTCAATCTTAATTATTGTTTTCTATAAAGAGATATATAAATCTAAAAGAAAACATTCTTACAGTACATCCAGGATCATAATTAACAAGCACTCAGCAGTAATAATAGTTCAGTGACGCAATGTGTATTGATGATACAGTCACACACACAGAGGCACAAACACAGGAATAATTGGAATTCTGTGTGTGTGTGTGTGTGTGTGTGTGTGTGTGTGTGTGTGTGTGTGCGCGCACATGTGTGTGTGTGTGTGTGTGCGCGCACATGTGGGTGGGTGTGTGTGCCCCTCATGACACATCATTTTAAGAGCACTCCATGGTTCCATGCTTGTTTTAATTGGAACACGTTCCTCATCAGTTGCCTGCTTTAAATGTAGAGAAATAAGGGCTCAGTTCCAGTCTCCAGCTGTGCTCCGTCCTGCCTGCCACTGCTGTCATCCAGCCATCTATACAGCATGATTATTTCTTTTTAGCTTATCCTCGACTTCTCTGTGTTTACACTGCCCCATTTTCAATTCATTGTCAGTTTATATCAAATCCTTTGTGATGTACTATTCCTCTTTCTGGCAGTGACTCAAAGTGCCCTCCAAGATCTGGAAAACTTCAATACCTGCTGTAATGATAAAATCACCCTTGGCATCTTATTTTGTAAACATCAAAAATTTCCATAATGTATTGATGTCGTTTGAGTAATGGTCAATTACTAACAGCAGAGCAACAGAGCTCAAACTGTCCTAATGGCAAGCATCAGTATTGGGCAGGACTACAGTAAGCAGTGGGGTTGAGATACAGCCTGTAGGTGCAGGGTTCTGTTGTGTGTGTAGTCAGCAGTTTTCACACATTGCTGTGGAGTCCACAGACAGCTCCATCTATAATCTCAACAGTGATCACTATACCACCTATCCTTTAACCTACTTCTTATTTCTCCTCTGTTTCCCTTCTTTTCACACTCTTATCAGAGCTCCTTATGAGCCATTTGGGAATCCAGGGCCAATTAAAGTCAGTTTTCATCCAGCTTCAATGTAGTTTTGCTGAGATTTTTTAAAACAGCAGGACAGCAAGTAAAGATATGCAAATTTTCAAATGTATTAGCCCTGCAATGCAGAAACAGGTTCCTGTTTTCAGTCTGATATACAGTAAGGGATGACTGCTTTAAATTGAAATATATCAAAATAATGTCTAACTTATTTGTGAATGTATTGTCAATAGTTTTTCTCAACTGAATTGCTATCCTGAAGCTATCCAGACAGAGCGTAGGGTACAAACTTGTGTTTGTACTGTAGCTTACAAACCCTGGACAAATCACAATATTTTTTAGCAGCAGTATTGAAGAATGAGGACCAATTAGTGTCTAAACTGACCAAAGCTATCACTTTCTCCTATGTTTTGAAGCTGTTAAATGTGCTACAGCTGACTAGCTAAGTGATCTGGCGTGCAAAGTCATGTTAGCTTTTCCCCTGTGAAACTTTGTTTGGCGTCTTGTTAAGCAAGCTAAGGTGCAGAACATGACATGCCATTATTTGAAGATATGAAGGACAGGGGAGCAGCACCAAATGCTTGGCCCCATGCTGAAACAGTGTCTGTGGGCCCCCCGCCCTTCCACTCTTGCCCCATGTCTCTCTCATGCAGTTTTAACTTTTTTAAATCATATTTTGCAAAGTCTGTTTACTTTCAGGGGCAGCACAGTGGTGTGGTGGTTAGCACTCTCGCCTCACAGCAAGAGGGTTGCTGGTTCGATCCCAGACAGGGGATCTATGTGTCAGCCCTGCGATAGTCTGGCGACCTGTCCAGGGTGTACCCTGCCTCTTGCCCAACGTAGCTGGGATAGGCTCCAGCCCCCCCGCGACCCTCAAGAGGATGAAGCGGTTAGAAGATGAATGAATGTTTACTTTCAGTCCCTTTGCTATCTTTCTTTTCTTTTTTGGAACCCTGATTTGCCTTTCTTGGGGAAAGACATGACAGTTTACATTGGTGCCCCAGCAGCATAAGCAGTCATTCACTCGCCCTAGCTGTGTTTAGAGACAGATCCCATACCCCTGCACCACCAAAATTAGCGTGTGTACAAAAGTTTTTTTAAACACAGTTAAACAACTAAAAATTGGCTCCTTTCCCATTGCCAGTAGTCCAGAGCTGTCTACAGGGCTCTGCTGCAGACGAGTATGATTTTCTGTTTTTTAGGGGCCAGGCAGCCTAAGCTGCCAGGACCCTATTGTTTTGCTGCATATTCCTCTTCTTCTTCCGAGGAAATCATACTTCCCATGCGCGAAAAATCACCAAACTTTGCACAAAGGTCCAGTCCCATGCCAGATTGCCTCAGCTGCAAAAACAGGCCAATAGTCCTGATGGTGGCGCTACAGCAAGCCTCTAAAGTTCAAAATTTTGAAAATTCACAACAAATCAACCATATGTGCTACAGATTTGGAACTTTCACCAAATGTAGCCCCAATACTGAAAAAACTTTTGTACATTTAAACCTATTGCAAATTATGAAGTCCATCACTCTGTTTTTTTCAAAAACTGTAAAACTTATTAAACCTACCTCTTCCCACAATTTTTGCTCAATTGACACCAAACTTGCTACAGAGCATCTTCAGACTGTCCTTCACAAACAATCCACACAGATTTTTGATTTATCGAAAACTGAGCCTACAGTGCATCAAATGTAAACGGTATTGTAAACATATACTTGCAAATTCTTGCTAAATACATTTTCAATGTTCATTAAAAAAATGACAAAATTTTGGAGTCATGGTAGATGATGTTTGGAAAATATCAGAATTTTATCTCAAAAACTGAATTTTTTACAGCATTTTGAATTTCACTCTCATGCGAACAACTGGAGTCAGTGCAAAAATGGCATTTTTAAACATCAGTTTTTCACTTATGGAGCCAATAAATCATTGTTAAAAAAAAAAATTACCAACATCTCCATGCTGTCTAGATGCAATTTGTGTATTTTCGGATTTTTTTCTTAATAACTGAATTGCGAACAACTGGAGTCAGTGCAAAAATGGCATTTTTAAACATCAGTTTTTCACTTATGGAGCCAATAAATCATTGTTAAAAAAAAAAAAATTACCAACATCTCCATGCTGTCTAGATGCAATTTGTGTATTTTCGGATTTTTTTCTTAATAACTGAATTTTTGACAGCCGTTTGAAATCTGCCTTTTCACATTAAAAATTTGCTTTTCCATGGCAAGGAATGGCTACTGTCTGGCACCCTGATGCTTGGCTTAGTCAACATGAACTGTCACTTGCCAATTAGCTCAGTGAGATAGAACACAGCCCTCAGTCTCAGAAGTTGTGAGTTCAAGCCTCAGCTAAGGCAGAACGGACATTCTAATGCTCAGACATCATGCTATGTGGATTAGAGACTGGCTAAGGTTAAAATAATTATGATCTAGGCAGTTTTGCGGAGAGACAAATACTCTTTATCAACACTTTTCCCTGTTATCCCTTGTCTCTTTTCCCTGTTTATTTTTGCTTAGCTATCAATCAATCCAATCCAATAGCTACTTTTACATTTTAAAAAATGTTTTCATCTTTGTCACCATGGATAATGTTTAGCTTTATGCTAGATCAGGCCAGTTTGTTCATAACTGCTAGCAGTTAATGTTATTCTTTCAATCTTGTTCTTGAGTTTTTTCTTTCCTTTGTATATTATGAGTCTGATCACTTCAGCCACTCATCCACAATTTGAAGGGCATGCCATAATTTTATCATGTAACTTCTATGTTGTGATATGCTTGGTTTTAGTGTGTGTGTGTTGCTCAGAATTGCCTAATTTCGCCTCAAATTGCCTGGCCCCGACCATTGCTGCACAGCAGCTATAATTTTGTGTTTGTTTTTTTACTGGTGTGCTTGATGTCACGGAAAGGCCGGACAACAGTGAAAGGTTTTCACTGGCCTCCACGCTGCTTCCTACTGTTTACTAAAACAGTAGAAAGCAGTGTGGAGGCCAGTGCAAACCTTTTGACGGTTTCTTCTTCTCATATGTCACTCACTTATTCAGTCTCTCTTTCTAACTAAGGGCAGAGTAATTTGGATCAATGTTTGAGTGCTGCTTAGGTGGAGACTGAAGGTATTTTAGGTACCTGGTTGTTGCATTTCCATCTATTCCAATACTGTATCTACAGTACTATAAACAAAAAAAATCACACACAAATCATCACACATCACAAAATCAAAAAATGCATGGCTCCTTCAAAAACACACCAAGGCACACTGTAAAGTCTGTAAAGTTAAAATGCCTTTATTTTACATGGCAAAATGAATCAAAAAAGTGTTAAAAAATGACCAACGCGTATCGACCAACATAGGACTTCATCAGGGTCAGACAGGAGTAACTTGCACACCTCTGCTGTGTTACACTGGTTACAGAGGTGTGCAAGTTACTCCTGTCTGACCCTGATGAAGTCCTATGTTGGTCGATACGCGTTGGTCATTTTTTAACACTTTTTTGATTCATTTTGCCATGTAAAATAAAGGCATTTTAACTTTACAGACTTTACAGTGTGCCTTGGTGTGTTTTTGAAGGAGCCATGCATTTTTTGATTTTTTACTGAGACTGTTTGACCCATGCAATGAGCCCTTCACCTGAGGAATAAGCTTCCCCAAAGTTTTTGTACAAAGTTCAGTCTTTCAACTGATTTATTCATTCATTCATTCATCTTCTAACCGCTTCATCCTCTTGAGGGTCGCGGGGGGGCTGGAGCCTATCCCAGCTACATCGGGCGAGAGGCAGGGTACACCCTGGACAGGTCGCCAGACTATCGCAGGGCTGACACATAGAGACAGACAACCATTCACACTCACATTCACACCTACGGACAATTTAGAGTCACCAATTAGCCTGTCCCCAGTCTGCATGTCTTTGGACTGTGGGAGGAAGCCGGAGTGCCCGGAGAGAACCCACGCTAACACGGGGAGAACATGCAAACTCCACACAGAAGGGCTCCCAAGCCCGGGATCGAACCGGCAACCCTCTTGCTGTGAGGCGAGAGTGCTAACCACCACACCACCGTGCCGCCCAGTTTTAAATTAGTTGGCATTAATTGGCATTAATTACTGATGAAAAAAACTGCAAACAAAACCAAACTTTTCATTCCAGGCTTTTCCAGGCCCCCCCCCCCCTTGGTAATCAGTCCAGTGACGTGCACAGATAGATACTAGGTGGTGCTTTAGCACCTGCCCTTTGCCCTCTGGACCAAGCAAGTGCCCTTTTGAAAGTTTTTTTTTTTTTTTAATTTTTTTTTACAGTGAGATCAATTCTCGATTAAAAGCATGTAATCATAATGCCCCAAAATGCTGTTGTAATGTCACCAAGCAGTTTTATTCATACTGTTGGTCTCTTTTTATTTACCAATTGCAGCATAATGCCTAGAAAGGAAAGGCTGAGAAAAGAAAAAGAAAGGGAACTACAGCAGGCAGCCCAGGGAAGCAGCTCTCTGCTGTCCTGGATAAAGCCATCTACCAGCAGCAAGGAGGATGAGGAGGCAGATGTGCCTCCTCAACCCACTGATGAAGAAGAAAGGTCAGAGTCAAGACCAGAGTCATGTTAACTATTTAGGGCCTTTGTTGCAGCCGTCAAATTGAAGTTATTACTTTCGTATTTGTTAACTTAGTTTTACAGTGGAAATGAATTGTTTATTCTGCTTATGGTGGCCTATGGTATTGCTATGATTGTTTATATTATTATGTTTGTTTTTTATGTTTCCCGGGGGCGTGTTGTGCGTAATAGGAGGATATATGGGGCAGGTGATTGCGCGGCGGCGCATTGGAAAAACCTTAAATGTTTGGTTAAGAGGCAGTGGTTGGAAACAGTTTTTTGACCACGTAATTTAAGTTTTTCGTTGCCGCACAAGACCTTTTCGTTTTCTTTTGGATGTCTTGATAATTAAGCATGCAGGTTGGAACGGATTTAAGTTGTACAAATAAAAGTTAAGATTTGTTTAAACGGTGGCGAGCGAATGTTTGTGGAGCGTGAGTGAAACGGACCACCCCTTCAACACCACGGCTTTTAACAAGAAAAGCCGACACAGCGTGGGCAGCACGGTGGTGTGGTGGTTAGCACTCTCGCCTCACAGCAAGAGGGTTGCCGGTTCGATCACGGGCGTGGGAGCCCTTCTGTGTGGAGTTTGCATGTTCTCCCCGTGTCAGCATGGGTTCTCTCCGGGCACTCCGGCTTCCTCCCACAGTCCAAAGACATGCAGATTGGGGACTAGGTTAATTGGTAACTCTAAATTGTCCGTAGGTGTGAATGTGAGCGTGAATGGTTGTTTGTCTCTATGTGTCAGCCCTGCGATAGTCTGGCGACCTGTCCAGGGTGTACCCTGCCTCTCGCCCGATGTAGCTGGGATAGGCTCCGGCCCCCCCACGACCCTCAAGAGGATGAAGCGGTTAGAAGATGAATGAATGAATGAAGCCGACACAGCCTTTTAAAGCTCAGATTTTAAAGTTTAACAGTTCCTCTAATTTTATTGAAATAACTTAAAAGCTGCCAACGATTTATTTTAACTTCACAAAATGGTTTGGAAGTACTAAATCAGGCATGAAGCTATATTAGCTAATTATAATATTTTGTACTAACCATAAGTTATTTCTGCGTTACAACATTTGCAGTAATCTTTTATTTACCTTAATAGGCTATAATTAAAACTTTAACAATGACAAATAGCCTATTAAGATTTGTTTGCAGAACACAGCTATGTAGTACATACAACATGTGCCTGCAATGTTTTTTTTTAATTTATTTTAAATCTCACACTGCTATAATAAGGCAGCCGGTGGTTCCACATGCCGCTGAAGGTGCCCTTATTTTTCACTGAGCTCCTGCCCCCCAAAATGTCTGTGCACACCACTGAATCAGTCCCACTATTCCCCCCAGTGCAGCATGCTTGATGAAGGAGACATCATTAGGTTGTTTAAACTCTGGCTCTTGCTTTGCATTTTAGGCTACCTCTGATAATGCACTAACTGGTACTGCTTAATGAAATACAGTTTAAAATGATTTGATTGACAACAGGCTAAAAAGCTAAAAACACATTTTCCTGAAAAATGTGCAACTCATCAGGATGGCAAACTGGGACTGCAAGAGAAGAGACTTCCATCCCCACTGAGCGACACACCACAGTTTCATCTTATTTGTCCAGATCTATCTAAATCCTGACATCAGCAGGACACTGGCAGGCTCAAAAGGCTCAAATAATGTAAAGTTGGTCCAACAGCTGTGACCAGCTGACTTTTTTCTAAACTGAAAAATGAACAATATGTCCCATCTGGCCATACTGCTGTCAGGAAGCACCAACTTTGACATCACTAATCTTGTTTCTCCATAATTTACAAAAGAGTGATTTGGTCATTTAAATAATACATGGACTGTCAATTGACCACAAAAACCAAAGTATAAAATATATAGCTGACAGAAGCTGTTGTCTGTAACTGCAAACTAAAGCTGGAGTTTATACAGTTTGCTATAAGAATTGCTCACTTGGACATATGGTAGAAAAATCAGGAAATGTCTCAAAATATGATAAAAACACTGTAAATCTCATCTGTTGTCTATATAATGAACTTAAGTCCAGTGAAACTGGACTTAAGTTTGTCCTGGAATGCAATTATTCACTTTTTGGGATATTTTAACTGTATCATAAACGATATGTAGTCTACTGTATATTGACATTGGGCTGTTTTAATTATTGAAATATTTAGTATCACAGAGACATGGTGGTGTGGTGATTAAAATAACATCTGCACAGGGCTTTCCGAAAGCTACAATTCATCCAGTCCACAAAAGGCCTCCAGGGGACTTTCGGCAGACTTCCAGAGAGTCCGCTTGGGATGCAGACTTCAGCAGACTTCAGCAGACTTAATAACCCACAATTCATTGCAATATGGGCGTGACTTTGTGTGTTTTTCAGCTGCCCAAAACAAAAACAAACAAAAAAACCAACAACTTATGAGTGTGTAAAATAGTTAGTGATAGTTAGGTCTGTTAAAATGTTACTTGAATTGTGCGGTCCAGAAATAATATTCAACCACATCATGATACAGAACGAAGAAGAGGCTGTAGAGAGAATGAAAATGCATTTTACTATTGTGACCTATCAGGCTGGGCAATGAAATAGGCTAAAAAAATTGGCTGAAAAACAACAAAAGAAGGTCTTCTAATGGCAGCAATGAGTAAATAGTCCTGTCCTTATTTACAAACATTTCTGTTTTTAAACGTGTGTAGCCTGTATGTTATATAGAGGTGAATTAATAACATTTTGTTTCGTCACAAAAATGTGATACATGAGATTTATATTGCACAGACAGGGTGACATGATGTTAAGTGTATGGATTCTGTCACTGTTAAGAATTTGTTCAGCTACAGCAACGGCAGTTACTGAGTTTTCCGTAATGTCAGTGAACGTGTCACTCCCAGCATTGGGTTTTAGGTGCTGTGAAGCCTGTCAATTAATACTAGCACCTATGACAGTGACCTGTGTGAGATACCCATCTATGATTGGCAGAGGCTTGAGAAGGAGGGTTGTTGTTATGCATATTAGTATGTGTGTGGAATTTAGGAGCAGAGGGGTATTCCAGGTAGGAGGTTCAACAAACTCTGAGTCTAACCCTGAACTCTGAGATGATTTACCCTGAGATGGGAAACTCTGAGTTACCGGTTCCAGAACAGCTGATTTGAGTTAGTTCAGTCAACTCTGAGTATGTTCACTCTGAGTTAAAACGACAATAAAAAGCCATCATCAGTGGAGCTCCGACTCCACGATTCACCATGGCAACAGGTAAATAAAAGACAGCGCCTCCATTTTAATCCAGTGGATGTAGAAATATTAATGCATGTGTAGGAGACGGTGCACGTTTATCTTTAAAAGACAAGCCTGAGTCAGAGCGAGGAAAGTGTAAATAAGTTAACCATAAAGTTAATAAAAAAGTTTTATTCAGTGTTGTCCGTTTATTCATCATTTATCAGACTTACATTTCCTTAATGAAGATAAAGTGGTGGAATCTGACTGTGTATCAGGCTGTAGATACATTACATTATATTAATAATATGTAATAATATATTTGTTCAGACTTAATCTGATGGGGAAAAACACAGGAGGCAGCAACTGAAAAATAGGAAGATTTAAAACATATAGGCTAGGCTATAGATCAAAGACATAAAGACATGACTGTAAACTCACAGTCTGACCCAGTAATAATATGTTTAGTGATTTGCACTTGAAAAGACGTTGAGGTTAAAATACAGTAGATTTTAAAATGCTGGACATCTATTTGTATCTTGACTCAACAGCATTCAGTGACTTTATTTCAGCTACAAATGTAGTAAATTTAAAGACACTGAAATGCTGCACCATTGCTCACTCAGAAATATGAACATATAATCCCCAATATTAGGCTATAGGAATTATGTTCCATCAGTGCGACCAATAACATCAGTGATGGAGATCATTAGTCACTGATACTATGTGTCTAAGTCTTCATACCGATTTTTAAAATTTAAATAATTACACCTACACATTATGTGCAATAAACATTTGGGAGCTGCTCTAACAGACTGACAGTCTGATCCTTGTGCACAGTGTTATAAAAAATAATAAATATAAAAAGGACAGAGGTTTGATTGTGAGCTGAGGGTGAATTCTCGCTGTGTAATATTTGAATGTAAAGACAAAAACTGATGTCCAAAGAAATGACTGATGTGCATAAATTCAGTAACTTAAGATAGTCCTGAGTAACAAACTAATATCCAGCAGGATTTAGACTGTGACAGACGGTAAATCTCTTTGATACAAGCTTTGACACGGACTGAATGAATGAGGAAATGAAACAGCGTGTAAGAGGGAGGAGACAGAGAAAAACTCAGGGTTTACTGAAGAAAACCTGTCAGTGAGCAGGTTATGTTCACAGAGTCTGTTACCATGGTGACTGACTCAGAGTTTCAGAAGAGCAGAGAGTCTCATAGCAAGAGGTAGAGCTCAGGTAGAAAGAGAAAGCAACATGGCGGAGAACCCAAAGAAGTGGCCGAGACAAGGTTCAGAAGTGGGTCCTACCACAAAGAAAAAGCCTGGACGTTCGGCTGAAGGTCTATTAGCAAAGAAGGAAAGTGACCGACGGAGAAGACAAACAAGGCTTTGTATTGGCGTCACTTTTCCTCAGTGGAGAGCCCTGAAGGAAGAAATTGGGCTGAGGGCAGACACGGATGTTGCCTTGCTACTGTTGGATAAGTAAGTGACTTGGTTTGTAATTATATTATGAGTAGTATGTGTTGCTGTTACATGTACTGGACCTAGTACTTTATTATTTTCTTGGAAATGGTGCTATGAACGTAATGTAGTGTTAGCAGCCTGGTGTTCGCCACGTTGTGTAGCATTGTGTAGCATTGTGTACACAGTGTGTGGCGAGTGTTACTTTGTGTACACGGTGTGTGGTGAGTGTTACTCTGTGTACATGGAAGTGCCGGCTTATTTGTTGTAATAACGCATTATCCACCGGGGGGGGACAGAAGTTATGCGCTATAGCTTTAAGTAACCACTGATGCAAAAGACACTTTGTAAGCAGACAGGATTTTGTTTTGGCGTTGGTTACAGCCCACAGTAACCTGTGTTAAACTTAGGGAATAAAAAGCCGATGAGGTCATGCCTCATAGCTTCATTGTTAAGGGTCGCTACAATATCTTGTCATCTGCAGGAACAGATGAGTAGGCACTATTCATCAACTTATATGATGTATACGATTATGACAGCAGCAATATTTGAACGTCTCCACAGCAACGAGTCTCGAGGGCTGTCTATCAGCAGCTTGCAGTCTATGCCCTCGCAGACTTACGTGATGACAATAAATACATCACACTACATGCAGCTAAAGTCTGCGAGGGCTCTGTCAGCAAGTCCAGAGGGTGGACATTTGAATACAGCCTCCGACTTGACCGCAGTTTGTTGTCACCGCCTCTTGCTGCAGCTGCCTGCTCTCGTCCACTTTCAAGGCGAGGCACAGTTCATCTCGAACGATCCTACTGATGAGTGCCAATGATGCAATCCTTGCAGTTAACTAATCACTCATTTCAGACTCCCCCCCCCTCACACACGTTGGCCTACACTGGCGGACTTGCTCCCTCCTTTAATAAGAAAGAAAACTTATGCAAATGTGCAGGTCTCACACGAGCGAATAGTTGTAAAAAAATATTTGCACTGAGAGTCACAGTCTGGAGCCCTGTATTTATATTATATGTAAATAATATATAGTACCAGTCAAAAGTTTGGACACACTTTCCTGTTTATTTGAATAAGAAAGTGTGTCCAAACTTTTGACTGGTACTGTATATTAGGGCTGCCACTAACGATTATTTTCATTGTCGACTAATCTGTCGATTATTTCTTCTATTAGTTGACTAATCATTTCATCAAAAAATGTGTTAAAATGTTGAAAAATGTCGGTCTGTCTCGCCCAAACCCCAAAATTACGTCATCTAATGTCTTGTTTCATACTCACGCCAAAGGGTTTTAGTTCACTGTCAGGGGAGAGTGTGTAAAGCTGCCAATATCTGAATGTAAGAAGCTGCAGTAAGAGTATTTTGGGGTACTTTTATAGTACTTTTCTATGAAAAATGACTCAAACCGATTAGTCGACTACTAAAATAGTCACAGATTATTTTAATAGTCGATCGACTAATCGTGGCAGCCCTAATGTATATATACACATATATATGAATTTGTAATTCAAGAATGAAGAACCCTGCTTATTGTGAGTGATGGGTAACAGGTCGATTCTGGTACTGAGCTTTATGGGTATGGGTGGGCGCGCGTTTTCAAAAATTGACCCCTTCATAACTTGTTTGTAAGATAATTCAAAAATAAAAATTTGACTGAGGTTTCGCCTTACTTGACCATGCTGCGGTGTCTGTCAGGGTCCATGGCGCTGACTGAGCCCACGGCCATGCCCACTGCAGCGTCCTCCTTCACTTCCATCAGATAGCTGGCTTTGTCAAACAGTGGCGGCTCGTCCACGTCTTCCACGGCAATCCGAACTGTGGCCATGTCTTTGGAGCCTGTAGACATTAAGCGAGGGTCCACCTGGGTGTTCTGGACCTGGATCTCTACTGTGTACGACGGCTTCTTCTCAAAATCCAAAGGCTGCAGAGCCAAAGAGAAATAAACAGGAAACACAGGAGGTATTATAGAGGATCCTCTTTGTTGGTACAGTAAAGTAATGGTATCTGGGTGAGCTAAAGCTCATATTAACATTGCATGGAAAAGTGTCATTTCTGCTGAGGCCACCAGAAATCTTTTTAGTTGCTGAATGTCCATCATCCAGTTGCTAAATTTGATTGGCTGCTGTTTGGTGCTGAGCAGGTGGTGTACAGTGGGTCAGAGCTTTTTTGCTCAGCAGAGCAGCCTGCAACTTAATTTCATGCTGCCGGCAATGAGGCTGATCAGAAAACCATAACAATGAGCTGAAAGCATTTTAGCATCTTCCAATTTAGTGCACAGCCATTGTCAATATCAACTTATTGATTAATGCAGCTTTTTGGCAGGAATGGAATATAAAATTCATAAATATGTTTTCATTCATTTATAATCACCTGAAACTAAGAATTGTTGTGTTTTTGTTAACTTAGAATGAGCTGTTTATATCTACATAAACAGCTCACTCATAAGAAAAACAGATAAGAAAACTGTCATTCGAAGATTACAAGACTCTGTGGACCTCTTCTACAGAGTCTGCAATGTTGTTTCTACAGAACAGACAAACCAAGCACTGGCTCTAGATAGGGCCATTTGCATTTTTACAGGTGCATTAACCAACATAGTGTTCCTACAAGAAATGTGCATGAGAGAAGTTTCAGTTGGTTGCAATCTGCAACCTCATTCCCAGATGCCACTACATCCTATACACTAGAACAGGTGTAGGCAACCTGTGGCTCAGGAGTCACATGCGTCTCTTTAGCCCTTCTCAAATGGCTCACTGTGGCTTTGACAAAAAAATGATACGGAAATGAATGTTATTTTTTAACATTTTAATTTTCATTAATCATTGATGTAGCCATAAAGTGATTCTTCCATTTTCCAGTCGTATAAATGTGTAGCCTATACACTGAATACGTCTTTATATATCTACAGCCTTGTGCCTTTTCCTAAAATTTGCAGAATCTCAATAGCCATGGCTAGTCTTGTGTATCCTTAGCGAGGCAAGCTATTGATTCCAAATCCAAAAAAGGAAAACGTCTTGGAGGAGAACAGAGAATTTCTTACTGACTGGACAGCTTTGTTTGCTTTCACCACTAACACTGCAAAGTTTAAGTAACAAATAATCAGCCCACTGCAGAGTAGCTACTTAGTTGTAAAACACATTAATGAATGCTCATTTCAACCCATTAGCAATGTTTATAGGCTAATTTATAGTCAAAAGGCTGTGCTGCCTTTTTATATGTGACAAATATATATTGCAGCTCCAAACAGATTTTTTTTTTTTTTTTTGCCAAAAATGGCTCTTTTGATAGTGAAGGTTGCTGGCCCCTGCACTAGACCTATAAATATTGGTGACCTGTACTGACATTTAACCATCAAATATAATATTGTACTTTTTACTCCATTACATTTATTTGATAACTTTAGTTACTAATTACTTTGAATATTCATTTTATTGATATGAAATATAAATTAACTAATAAATAATAATGTATCATTAGATTAAAATAAGAACAATAAATTCACAAGTCACCAAGTGGTACATAAAGTAATTAAAATGAGCTCCACCTTAACCAGTTGCAACAATAAAGTGACGGAAACATTAATGCATCAATAATTATAATCCAATAATATGATGTACATTATTCTGATATGGGCTATTCTGCAATCTAATGAGTACTTCTACTTTTGGTACTTTAAGTGTATTTTGATGCTAATACTTTTGTACTTTTAGTTCAGTAATGTTTTGAATGCAGGGATTTTAACAGATTATACAGGTAACAGATTATATCTGCATGGTGGTATTGCTACTTTTACTGAAGTAGAGTACAGTATCTGAGTACTTCATACATCACTGTATGCAGTCCATTTATTGAAATTAAAATTGCTGTAGGATTATGACACAACATGTTAAATAAAGAAGATTAGATTAGATTAGGCTGAAATCCAGACTGCATTGCTATTACATGCTTATACATTCCCTATAGTGATCCAGGCGAAGACTGGACTGACCAACCAAAATACAAACACAAACAGTGTTAACAGAGTTTTTGTCATAGTATTAGTAGGCTTGATACCATACAGAATATCACATTTACTTGTGATCTAGCGAGGCAATAACTTTAATGTATGATTTAATTTGATAGCCAAGCAGTAAGGTGTTAAAGGTAGGATTTACGGAATGTGGGGAAATATCTCTTTTTTGTATGAGGGCTGTCTGGATGATAAAAGAATGAAAAGAACATCACATGCTGTTACAGGGTAAAGTTGAACATAAATGAAAATGTCATATATAGCAGCTAACACATTCAATCTGATAACAAATGATAACAGTTTTTCAAAAGTGCAAATAATGTGATGAATGAGTAATGTAATGAAATGTGTTTCTTGACATCAGCTGTGACAATGCAGCATGCTTGTTGTTCCAAACAAGAACAAAGATTCAGATTTAGATTTGTGAAGCTCTGCATGAGCTGCCTCTACACCCTTAAAGGAATCCTGGATATTGTCCTCATCTCATATCCTGCTGACAGAATGTCATTATTTCTTTGTTGAAACTTAAAGATTTTCTTAGGTTGTGCCAGCAACAACGACAAAAGAATTTCTAAATATCAATTGTGATTGTACATCAGTAAACACACACTGTGTGAGGACACTGTGATAAAAAGCACCAGCTCTGTGTGTTGGTGCCTGCTGCAAAGGCGAGGGCTCGGGGTTGTGAAGGTAAAGATGAATAAGTTTAATTTGGTTTCTTTCATCTGTCAAGCATGCCCAGGCTTTGCATATTTAACAGTATGTGTATAACAGACTACGTGGGCAGGATCCTTATGAGTAGAAAGTGTGGGATCTGCTGAATCACTGCTTTAGAATTCATTTGATTTAACCAATGTGAGAGAAAAATATCAAAATAATTAAAAGCTAGTCTCAATCAAGGGCAGAAATTCCATTTCAATGTAGAGGGAGACAATAAACAGAAATATTTCTCAAGAGCAATTTTTGGGGGGACCAACAAAGTTGCTGTCACAAATACTGTTGTAATGGAACCGGCATGTATTTAATGTCATGAACCTGTCAAATGTATTTAATAATTATATTTAAGTAATAATAATGTTTAGAACAGCATCCCTTATCAATACAGTAGCCCCACCATGCTGGTTATTTATAGTGGTAGGAGAGAGGCAATACCTGTTGTATTAACTGAATAACTGAATTACTGAATTAAAGCTAATATTTGCCTAATTGGATTTAATTTTCCCAATGTAGCAGATTTATTTGTTTTGCTATCAGTGTAAAAAAAACCAACAACACTCACATCACTGTGAAGGCTGCCAGAAACTTGATTTTTTTTTAAGTGTTTGCTGTAATTATGTCATTTTTTTTCAATGAAATCTTCATTTATTTTGAGGATTATGAACAAAATCACACCATAACAACAACTTTAAATGCAGGAAAAATATACTTGGAACTTAATTGTTTAAGGTACGTTGATTTAAAATATAGAATATAGAAATATTACAGTTACCATTTACAAAAGATAAAAAAAAATTGGTATGAGAATGAAGTTTTCTCTTTCGTAAACACACTTCTGTAAATTGTAACAATCTAAACTGCACTAAAATTGGTCCAAAATTCTCTGAGTTTGAATGATCTTTAACGGCTGGGCTGTTTGTATGAGTGCTACATTCACATAGAAGATTCAATCACAAGGTAATGAAGTGAACAAAACGCTGTCTGGTTACAACTGGTAACGTCTTTTATTCTGTTGAAAAGTAGAAGTAAATATAGGTGTCCCACATGTCTCTTGTTTAAAGTGAACTTTTGGAAGTAGTTACTTACTGGCGCTCAGTTTCCTTTACTCTAACACACTTCCACAGTCAGTCCTGCCGAGTGCTGCTGTGTGCCGGTGTATGCGGAAACGGACCAAATCATTGTAATGCAGATGAGGGGGAGGATGCAATCTTTCTAAAGTTAGAAATGCATCGTGAAAAACAATGGTATTATCTCTGCTCTTTACATATACATAACCGAGGCTTCTTACAAACCTCTTCCACTTAATAACATGGGGAGAAAGGACATTAATCGTTCTTCAGATCTTGATTGGTATACTATTTGGCTAAATAGAACCCTGTCATCCAGAAACTTAAACCATCAGATGATACATTACAAATTCATTCACAGATCCTGTATTACTCCTAAAAAACTCTATCAAATGAAGTTCAGAGATGATCCCTATTGATGTTTTGTTCAGACAATAAAATCTGTACCTTCATCCACATGGTCTGGCAGTGCCCGAAGGTTAACAAATTCTGGTTTAACATCTCAAGCATCCTGTCTAATCTTTTTGATAGAGTAGTCCCTCACTCACAGTGCCTGCTCCTACTCAATGATACTTCATCATTGAAGCTTACTATAAATGCCAAACGACTTGTTTTAGCCTGTCTCACAGCTGCAAAAAAAAAATATCTTGTTGCTGGAAATCACCACATGCACTGTCAGTGAGAGAATGGCTGTTGGTCTATAAGGAGATTGCACAGTTGGAGTTGTCTATAGCTCGATCTCAACATGCCAAAGCACAAAACATCTCCTGCTGGTCAAATCTACTGCAAAGGATATCTGCTCTATTGTAGTATCTATATCTCTGACGCGATGCTTTGTTTATCTAAGATTTTCTATGTGATATTTTCTTCTTTTTTGTAATTTTTTTTTCCTTTCATTTAAAAAAAAAAAACAAAACTTTTTTCTATCTATTGTCATTATTACTATTTGTGTTGCTGTTGTAGCTAATGTTACTGTTTTGTATACATCTGCATAGGCCTGCAAATTCTACCGTGTCTTATGGCCGGTATACACTGTGCGATTTTGGGCTGTCCCAGATGAAAGATGACCATCGTGGGAGAAACGTGGCGATATCTTTGGTCGTGGCTCTAAAACGGTGGTCTTACGTCGCACTGTGAGACAGGTTCAAGGACGGCCGTTGTCAACGTCTTGCGACCAAAGATAACCTGAGAAATTTCTGACAGTGTCAGAAATTTAGGATGACTATCTCACAGTGTGACAGCTGCTACGACCTACGTCTACTAATCAACCAATAGAACTGCAGCAGGAAATGACGCAATGGTCACCGCGACACCGGCGCTAAACCCAAACAAATAATCGCTTGCCATGGAAGCAAAATGCACAAAAAGAAGTCTGTGGAACTCCCAGAAAGAACAAAGTTTGGTGGAGCTGTGGCAGCAGAAGCCTTGTCTATTTGATGTTTCCTCCAGCTGCTATCATGACCGTGTGAAAAAAGACGCTGCATGGAAGGAAACTGCAGAGGAACTGCAACTTCCAGGTGAGCAAGCTAACGTTAGCAGCTAGCAAACACAACACACGTACACACACACACATAACGACCGCAATAGTGCCCACAAAACTTAGATAAATTAATAACGTGACCCTCTATGTTATGCTTCACAGTTGGAGAAGTTATAACGCGGGCAGCTCCCTGCGTACCCTGAATGTATTACAAGTTAACAGCTCGATTATTGCATGGTATAACTATCTTGTTACTTCATGTGAGTGGGGTGTGTTTACATAAAATGCTGTCCCATTTAGCGTGTAACTCAGTTAAATCATTTTAATCCTTGTGGACCGTTAGAAAACACTACCCTGATGTGTTGGTGGTGGCTGAAAAGATCCACTAAAAACAACTGCTGTAAAAATATATCAGATGAATATACCAGATAAATATTTTTACAGCAGTTGTGATTTAGTCAACGTTTTTGGCGCTGACTACACATTAGGGTAGTGTTTCGTGCAGTGTATTATTGACCTGTTGAAACTTTTTAAGTCCTATTTTCAAAATAATTGTAAAATTAAGGTTGCTCTCCAAAATCATTCCATTTGCTGAAATAGCAATAGTTGTGGCTTAATTAAGAGTAAGAAGTGACCCCAAGTGGCTGAAAATGCCCCCAACAGTACATAAATCTCAGTGCAAAACAGGTTTAACATGGGTATAGCTGTCTTTTAACAGGTATGATAAATGCACAATAACATTTTAATGCAAAGTTTCACACAATCTATGTTTTACCCTTCATTCAGCCAGATCAACTTTCAGCATCTGAAGTGACTGACAACAGTGCTGAACAAGACCTTCAAGAGAATGATGACCCTGAGGATGTTTCATCGCTATCCCCAGCACAGGACACACCAACCCTTCCAGTGTCCCGTTCATCTTCACCCCCACTGGACACTCAACAGGCAAAAAGCTGCATGAGCAGGCAAAGGAGCAGCAAGACAAGGGGGAGGGAGGAGTTAAGCCTGGGGCGAGAAAAAATTGAAATCTTCAAACAAGTTGTAGCAAATAATTCTGTCACCAGCAGTGAGGATTCTGACGACATATTTGGTAAACATGTAGCTAGTGAGATGCGGCGCATCAACGATCCAGTTGAGAAGATGCAAGCAAGGTGGTCAATTTCCAGAATTTTGTACGATGCACAGGAGAGAAGCATGTGCAAAACCCAACAGCCAACATATCACTCATTCTCACAACAACTTGCTACATCACACCGAAGCTTTCTCCCTTACCACCAGCCTCCTGCCACTGCCACTCCTCATCCACCTGGGAGCTTCATGGGAATGCTGACTGGCACTTCAGATCAGCAAGGTGAAGAGACTTATTAAAAACTGTTGTGTTTTAAAGGGATAGTTCAACATTTTGGCAAATTCGCCTATTGCCATAATCCCTATAGTCATATGAGTAGGTACATTACCTTTAATTATCAGTGCCTGCTGTTCTGAGATCGGTGGGGCAGAGCTGCCCACTGAAATGGAGGTGAACGGTACAGGTCCCTCTCTCCCTCAAAACTAATCAAATACACCATCAAATGACTCCAAAATGCTCTAGTGGACAACACATGGCTTGCGCATTCCCCACGCTATGTTATATTATGAGACAGAGTTGTTTTGAAGCCAAATGCAGAGCCGGAACTACATTCCAGACATACAGTACTTGGGTCCATGTCATTGGTTCGACAGCCCATTGGTTCGACATCCCATTAGTCCGACTGTCCGCGGTGCTGAACGGCTCGCGGCAGGCGTATGGTGCGCCGCAACCGGCTTGAGGTGGAGCAGGCTCATGGCTTATGTGTTTGTCACTTTCTTTTTCATTTTAACCTACACCATGATCTTTTTCTGACCCTAACCAAGTGGTTTTTGTGCCTAAACCTAACCAGACCTTAACCACAGGGCATTTTGATGATTTTGGAACGGACTTGAAAACAATGAGTTTAATATGGTCAGAACAATGGGATGTCGAACCATGTATGTATGTACAAACAGTACATGTTTCAAATGAAGGAGGGATTTTGCATTTCCTGCCAACTTATAGCATCCTTTTTTAAGCAACTTTTAGCATCTTTTTCCTTTACATTAGAGCATTTGTTCCTGCCAAGACACAGAACCTGCCGGTGAGGAAAAGTAGTCTTTCAGTCTGTCACGCTGCTCCTTCGCAGTTCTGGTAGTATTTCGATCTCTGCCAGTAAGCACTGACTGAAGGGTGGTGTCACTGCACCAGCTTCCAGGGGTGATGTGATGGTCCTCATCCTCTATGTCTACCAGAGCAGGGGGGATGTAGGTGTCTGTGGCTTGTGCTCGCAGGTAGTTGTGCAGGGACAGAGCAGCCAGGGTTATCCAGGACACTGCCTCTGGGTCTACAGGAATAGCTTTAAGAAAGACTTGCCATCTGTTGGCAAGTATGCCAAAGGCATTCTCTACCACACGGCTAGCTCTTGACAGTCTATAATTGTAGATGCGCTGCTCATGGTCGAGATCTCTGAAGGAGTATGGCTTCATTAAGTGTGTGTGTAGTGGAAAAGCCTCGTCTGCAACAAACATGAAAGGCATGACAACATCTGTGCCAGGTAGACTTTGAGCTGAAGGAACATTTAAGAGGGTGCTGTCCATTGCCTGTTTCAGGTCCGAGTGGGCATAAACACCTCCATCAGACACTTGGCCTTGAGTACCGACATTAGCATACAGAAAACGGTAATGAGCGTCTACCACAGCCATCAGGACTACAGAGAAATGAGACTTGTAATTCCTGAAGGTGCTCCCACTGTTGCTTGGTGGAAGGATGGCAATGTGTTTGCCATCAATGGCACCGAGACAATGGGGAAACTGCCATTTGTTCTGAAAGCCACTGGCCACCTCTCTCCACTCATCCTCAGTAGTTGGTGTCTACTCAAACAAATAGAACAAAACAGACAGAGGAGAATCATTATAGTAACATCAAATTATTTGTATATGTGATTTATTATTTATTATTTATTTATTTTATTTTACAAATGTAAGAATTATGTCTGACATATTGCCTTCTAGCTGCTTCAAAATAGATCTCACCTTCAGGTAATCCTTCCTGAGGACATGGTGCAACACCCTACAGGCCTTCTTTACAAGTACATCAACAGTGCTCCTTCCAATACGGTACTGGAAACTCAGTGAGGAAAATGACTCTCCTGTCAAATGGAGATTCATTGTAGCAAATTATTTTGTGTGTGTGTGTGTGTGTGTGTTTTGAGTAGCCTGATAATGACATTAACAATATTACCTGTTACTAAATATCTTAATGTAATGGACAGTCTCTCTCTGGCACTGATTGCCTGTCTCAGTTGGGTGTTGTTTTTAGAAATGTATGGAGCCAGATCGTTGAACTGGTCCACATCCATGCGGAGAAAACTTCTGAAGCTGCTTCAATCATCTGTCGATACAATACAAGAAGCAGACTTTTAATACGTTAGCAGTAACACAAACTCTCTCTATGAAGACACTGTTCAGTTGAGAAATATTGTTGTCATCTCAAGTACTCATTTTGTATGTAACGTTACATGTAGTGTGTGTTTGTGTCTGCAAATCACATCAGTAACCACTATAGAGGGAATCGCCTTGTTGTTTACAAATACTTCTGGGTAGAAAACCAGCAGAGTTTAGCTATATATATATATATATATATATATATATATATATATATATATATATATATATATATATGTAGTAGTAACTCAGTATCTCAATAAACCATCTGTGAAAAAATATATTTTCCAGCGGATGTCTTCTGAAGCTGCTTCGATCATCTGTCTATACAATACAACAAGCAGACTTTTAATATGTTAGCAGTAACACAGCCTCTCATGTCGTATTCGACAACAGGAGGCTTTTAACAGATGATGTCCAGATGTCAGCTTTGCTAACTGTCACTGTTAGCAGCAGCTACTGATGCTTTCTAGATATCGTGATTTCCCAAAACTGAATAAATACCACACATAGCAACACAAAACTGCTTTGCCAGCTCAATCATGTTGTAACTAAGATATCCGCTGGAAAAAAAATATTTTTTTCATGGACCGTATATTGAGTTACTGAGTTACACCGCTAACGGCTAATGTTAACAGCTAACGGTTAGCCCAGCTAATCTACGATGACCATGTTATTCATTACAAAACGTGCACACAGAAATAGTAATGTTTGTTCGATCATTCTGTTTATAGACTTTACAAACATCAGATTAGTCTAAACGATGATATAGTGACGTGAAAAATGTGATATATAGCTAAACTCTGCTGGTTTTCTACCCGATGCTAACTGCTAAATGCCAGTGGATGCTAATAAATACATACCTCCAACTCTCTTTGCAAAACTGGCATCCCAAGTTGGTCTCTTTTCCCGAGCCACAACCGCATCCACATTCTCCTCCTCCTTCTCCTCTTCTTCAGACTTTTTTCAATGTACATAAATGCCATGACAACAAGTGCTTCCTTCTTCATTTGTGTTTGTTTTGCTCATCGATCAGTTTTTCTCTTACTATGGTGGCGCAGAAGGATGACGTACGCTGTTGCGGTGCACGCTGATGACGTTGCATATTGACGTACGTCGTGACCGTGACCGTAGTAAACGGCCATCGTACAATCTGCACACATCAAACTTGACGTCGTACCAAAGTTTATTAGATCCACGTCGCACAGTGTGTCATGCAATGGTCTTATAAGATTGCTAAAATCGCACAGTGTATAGAGGGCATTAGGCATGGATTGGGGGGGGTTAGGGTTGGGGCAGGTATTGTTGCCATTGTAATTTGTACTGGGTCATGCTGGACACAGAATAACTGCCTCTGTAACTTGAAAAAGAACAATAAATAATTGATCTAAAAAAAAAAAAGGGAAATGCATCGTGCTACGTAATTGGCACAAGTGCTTTCAGTTTTTATTATTATATAGTTTAACATTGTATATGTAACTCCTAGTACCCGGAAAAGGGGAAATCTCTGAATTGGGAATCAATTTTAACAATCTAGATCTAAGACTGTATCTAGGGTTCTCTACACAAAATAATAAACTCAATCTGGGCACAGGGTTGTTAAGGAGATTGGCAGTAGCAGACTCTTAAAGGAGTAGTAAGACCTCCAGCCCACACACAAACACACATGCAACCAATGTTTATGAAAGGTAGAACATTATTTCAAAAGCTTCATATCAGTTTTATCCACAGTGCACATTTCCCTTAATGAATGTATGCTTAAAATTAAAATATCTCCTTCAACCAAAAAATGAGACCCAAATAAACAAATAAAAAAAGTAAACATCCAACAAAAGACTGTAAGGGTCCATTAAATGTTCAGAAATGTCCATACAAAGAAAATAACGTTATATCCTCTGAAATGTCTGTATTAGAAGTCTTTGTCCCTTTAAAGGTTGCTTTTTCCAGTTGTATTCCTTTAAATTGAAAAGTTCCCTTAACCCTTACCCCTTTAAGTTGCTTCACATTGGTTTGTGTTCCTTTGAAAAGGGTATGAGTTCTTGTGTTGACTTTGGCAAAAAAACAAACACTGAGATTTCAGAATTTAAAAAATGCAAATAAAATAAATTTCCTCAGTTTAATTCCATGTGACGTGCTTCCTACTGCCCCTCAAAATGGCATAGTCCACGAAGCAGTATTCAGATGACACAGCATCCATGTCACAAAAGGAGATCAGAGCAGTTCATAAACAGTCCTAAAGTCTCTTTATATAATATACTAGAGCTCAATTAACAAAGTATGTATTAACATAATAAACATTTATAACTAACCTGTCTCCAAAGTTCTTTGAACAGTTTTTCAAGGTATTTAAAAAATAACACAATTACACAGTAACCTCCACATTTCACACACTTCACTTTTTACAGTGTACACATATTGACTTTAAGCAACTCTTACCTTTCTTGCATTTCACACAGCACTGAGAAAAAATCTGAACATCCACAACTCCAAAGTCCCATCCCCCTCCTCCTGCAACTCCACCTCCCTCCAAAAGCCTACTCCCCCCTCCTCCATTATACGTCCTCATTACGTCTATGATAGACGTAGGTGTTGGCAAGGTAACGTTACACGGAAGAGGAGAGCGAGTGTAACACGCCAAGAGAAGAGTAGAAGAGAACGCAACACCGGAGTTTTAAAACTCAAGCGGAGTTAGTGGTGACTGATGAGTTTTAGAATAAGGTTACAGTGCTAACGTTAGATAGCAGCATTAACGTTACTAGTAAGTGGAATCGCACAAGGAAGATAACGTTAATGTTTCAGAGGCTACACTACAGTAGGCTAATGTTAGCCATTAGCATGGATGCTGTGTTGTCATATAACGTGGGAACTGCCCATTGGTTCAACAGCCCATTGGTTTGACATCCCATTGTTCTGACCATATTAAACTCATTGTTCCAAAGTCCGTTCCGAAATCATCATGATGCCCTGTGGTTAAGGTCTGGTTAGGTTTAGGCACAAAAACCACTTGGTTAGGGTCAGGAAAAGATCATGGTGTGGGTTAGAATGAAAAAGAAAGTGACAAACACATAAGCCGTGAGCCTGCTCCGCCTCAAGCCAGTCGCGGCGCACCATATGCCCGCTGCGAGCCATTTAGCACTGCGGACAGTCGGACTTATGGAATATCGAACCAATGGGCTGTCGAACCAATGACATGGACCCATATAACGTTATATGTTATATTAGAAGCAAACTAAACATAACGTTACTTGTCCTTCACAGTCAAACGCAAACCCGGGGGGATTTTACGTGAGCGGTTACATCAAGCGGCTTCCATGTGGGGAAGACAGACGGGACGTTCGGCCAGTGATTGGTCAAAATTTTCTTAGAACCATATGAGAATGGTATAATTATGAGTTTGTATCTCTGGTGGAATTCACTTACATTTTAGTATACCATAAGCCTATTAATAGCATTTTAACCTAAACAAAGACAAGAGTAAAATTTTCAGAAAGGTAAGTCGCTTTAACACATTACAACTACACACAATTACCTTATGAGCTCAACCGAAGCTACAGCAGCGGCTATGGATGTAGCATTTAGCTTGGCCTTTAGCATCTATGCCGCAATTAAGCTAACAATGTAGTCGGCTAAACTGCTCATTAATATCGGTCACAGTATACACAGAACTTCATTTCACATGTAATATCCTGACTGGTTTTTGCTCCATACATCATGAAATAAAATGGCATATTACCGAAACGTTAAACAAAGGGATTTTTCCCTAAGTAATCAGGGTATCCATAGGAGACAACTCCCAATGCAGCTTTTCACCATGAAATCCTCTCCCACACAGTAACTCAACACTCAGTAGCTCTGCCGACTTTCACTTCAATATTCGTGAAGTTATCTTGTCTCTCCGGGTCTAATTACATGTTTCTTACACTAAGTAGCTATTGGCTGTCCTAAAAGTCGCTTAAAGTCACTAAATGACGTCATCGCCTAATTTGCATAATTGTCCATATGCATGTAATTGTAATGAAAGCTGTAGGTGAGAGGAATAACGTCGTGGGAGAGACAAAAACTGAGTAAAAAACACCCTGAATATGTTTAGAACTACAAATGAACCTTCTTTCAGTGATTTACATTAGACAAAGAAAATTTTACATTTACATCCCGCCCTGACTGCAAGCCAGGTCGGGATCAGCCAGCGGTGGCTCTGCGCATGCACGATTCACTTGGGGTCTAGACACGGAGGGGTTAACATCTCCTGCTCTGACTGCTGCTGGGAGGGAGGATTGGTCCGCCTGTAAGTGCTTTAGGGCGGGGGAGGAGCCCACGGCAGCATCTGCTGTTCGTTGAGAAGAATAAGAACGATACATGCTTTCACGTCAAAGTCTCCAATAACATCAGAAAAAGTCGCTAGATTTGTCGCTAGTCGCTTTTTGAAAAAGAGTCACTAAAGGGGTCTGAAAGGTTGCTAAATATCACAGTCACTAAGTTGGCAACACTGGTTTGTTAGACACCTGCCCTTGCTTCATGCTCTGCCGTCAACATGGGGGAGTTACAGTTGGGAGGAGTTTCTTTGCGCAGCCAGTAAGTCTGTCTACCTTGCTCACGATGCCTTCAAGGAAGAATTGAAAGTATGTAAACTCCATAACTACTGAAAATAACCTGGGTTACATAAAGTTTTCCCAAATTATATATTGGGGTGGGGGGTGGGGGTGGGGCCGTCCCCCCGTGATTTCCGCCTATGGTCTCAATTAAAGGTAAGCATCAGAAAAGCAAGAGATTTCATGATATTTACAAAAGATGCAGTTTGAACTCTGCATTTTATTCTGTGCTATTCTGTACACTGCTGCTAGAATTTAATCTGTTGCTATTCAATTCACTATCTTACATTTCATATTAAGGTGTATTTAATGCATCATTTAATTTATTCAGACTGTTATTGTGTTTACTTCTAATTGTTCCTGTTTGTAAATCTGGCTTTCACATTAATGCAACACAAACTGTTTATAAATGTGATTAGTACTCTGACACTGTCCACAGTTTAGATATCTTCCCTCTCACCTTGCTGACGCTGATGACTCCCTCCTGGGTGTCTTTGTCAGTGGAGATGTCAAACATGTCCATGCCATCTCCACTGACGATGGTGAAATACATCTCAGCGTTCTTGCCGATGTCTCTGTCTGTGGCTACAATTCTTCCAACTGAAGTCCCAGACTTGGAGGACTCTGGAACTCTGAATTGGTAAATACCTGAAAACACAGAAAATAAGACCATTAGTTGCTTGATATATAACTGATGCAAGGTAATGCTGGGAGCTGAGTTGTTTGTTTGTTGTCTTTTTTTCACACTTTGTTGCTGCTAGTATCCTCCATGTGTAAAATAACTTATATATTTAAGATATTTTTTGGGGCTTTTTAGCCATTAATGTACAGGACAGACAAGCGTGAAAGGGGGGGGAGTGACATGCAGCAAAGGGCCACAGGCTAGAGACGAACCTGGGCCGCTGCGGCAACAGCCTTGTACATGGGGTGCCTGCTCTACCACTAAGCCACCGACGCCCTGTCCTGGTGTTCTTGAGATATCACATTCACAAGAATGAGATAGATGCAAAGTCATAGTGACCTTGACTTTTGACCTTTTGCCACTAAAATCTAATCATTTCATCTTTGAGTTCAAGTGGACATTTGGGCCAAAATTTAAAAAATTTCCTCACAGGCACGCGGATGCAGAGGCTTATAAAACCAACAATGTGCCAGGTATCAGCTAATCCTCCAATTTGGTTGGGAAAGCATCTGGACTGGGCCACTTCCCACACTGCATTACTTTTAGGGCCATGCCAAATTTTCAAAGGTAAGTCCACAGATAGAATGACTTGTGAACTTTGTGAAAATGTGTAGCCCTCTCATTTATGTAAACTGAAGCAGCCTCAATGCAGTGCGTAAGCCAGTGCAAATGACTCAAAAACAAAAAGTTGAACTTGATTCAAGTTTTGCTGTAAAGAAACATCATATCATCCAGCAAGGTGCTGTGCTGGCCAGTCGAATACATGCAAGCATATATTCCCAGTAAATTACATTGTAACATGAATGCACAAAAGGTCATTTTTAGCTACAAAAAATGCTTCATCAAAATGTTATAAATTCATTTATTCATTATCTATAACCACTTATCCTCTTCAGGGTCACGGGGTATTAGAGCCTAACCAAGCTGACATTGGGTGAGAGGCAGGGTACACTTTGGACAGATTGGCAGACTATCACAGGGCTGACACACAGAGACAGACAAACAATCTCTCTCATATTCAAACTTAGGGGCAATTAAAAGTCACAAATTGACCTAACCTGCATGTCTTTGGACTGTGGGAGGACCACAAGGGAGAGAAGGATGGAGAGCCCAGAGAAAAGTCACGCTAACATGGGAAGAACATGCAAATTCCACATAGAAGGGCTGGCTGGTTTGAACCTGGAGACCTTCTTGCTGTGAGGCAACAGTGCTTACCACTACACCGCCATGCTGCCCCCAGGTTGTAATAATTCTCAATAATTTATCACTTATAAGTCTGGGTCTGGAAGGATGGTATATAGGTTTGGACCCCCGGGGAGGGACACGGATGGCAAGTTAACATGGGGGACACATTATGGTCATTTTGCTAACAAGAGGGATGGTGCCACTCAAATTGCCTAGTGTGAATGCCATATAGCTGGGTCATGTCCAGTGATTCCATGATGGTGAAAAGCTGAGGTTTGCTTCTCAATGGATTCTTTAATCTATTAAAGTAAGAAAATTTCTCTAAATTTGTGAGATCTCAAAATCCAAAATAGCTACCATCACTACCATATTATAATTATGATTCTGGCTATTGTGGTACAATATGTTGAAAGTAAATATTAACATCTGATTTAGTTTATGGATGTGACAATAATCATATGTGTATAGTAACAGTGGAAGTATGACTAATGATAACAGCAGCAGCAGGAGGCATCAGGCAGGACCACGGCAGCAGCACAACCACACATGTCACAATATCCAGGCACCGCTGTGATGAAAGTTAACCTGCGAGACAGTGGAGCACAAAGGCTCCAGAGAAGAAGCTGAGTTAGTGACATGCAGTATGGCCGAGTTAGCAAGATGCAGTAACAGGACATGAGAGAGAGAGAGAGAAGGAGAGAAGGAGAGAAGGTGCCCGGTGTATTATAGGAGGTTCCCTGGCAGACTAGGCCTAAGTCAGCCTAACTAGGGGCTGGTACAATGCAAGGAAAAAGGAGGAAAGTCTTAAGTCTAGTCTTAAATGTGGAGACGGTGTCTGCCTCCCGGACGGTAACAGGAAGATGATTCCACAGGAGAGGAGCCTGATAGCTGAAGGCTCTGACTCCTGATCTACTTTTGGAAGACTTTAGGGACCATGATTAACCCTGCATTCTCAGAGCGCAGTGTTCTGGTGGGATAATATGGCACTATGAGCTCTCTAAGATATGATGGAGCCTGACCATTTAGAGCTTTATAAGTTAACAGTAGGATTTTAAATTCAATTCTGGATTTTACAGGGAGCCAGTGCAGAGAAGCTAAAACAGGAGAAATATGATCTCGTTTCTTAGTTCCTGTTAGTACACGTGCCGCTGCATTCTGAATTAGCTGGAGAGTTTTTAAAGACTTATTAGAGCTACCTGATAATAGGGAGTTACAGTAATCCAGTCTAGAGGTAACAAAAGTGTGGACCAATTTTTCTGCATCTTTTTGGGGCAGGGTAGGCCTAATTTTCGCAATATTATGCAGATGAAAAAATGCAGTCCGTGAGGTTTGTTGTTAAATGAGAATTAAAAGACAAATCTTGATCAAATATCACTCCGAGGTTTCTTACGGTAGTGCTAGAGGCCAGAGCAATGCCATCTAGAGAAACTATGTCATCAGATAAAGAGTCTCTGAGTTGTTTGGGGCCAAGAACAATAACTTCAGTTTTGTCTGAATTTAACATCAGGAAATTGGTGGTCATCCAAGTTTTTATGTCTTTAAGGCAGTTATGGAGTTTAGTTAATTGATTAGTTTCTTCTGGCTTCATCGATAAATACAACTGAGTATCATCCGCATAACAATGGAAATTTATAGAGTGATTTCTAATGATGTTACCTGAAGGAAGCATATATAGAGTAAATAGGATTTGTCAAAGCACAGAACCTTGCGGAACTCCAAAACAAACTTACAAGTATGTAAGGATGATTCATTATGAACATGAACAAACTGAAAATGATCAGATAAATAAGATTTAAACCAGCTTAGTGCAGAACCTTTTAGGCCAATTAAATGTTCCAGTCCCTGTAGCTGAATTTGATGGTCAATTGTGTCGAATGCCGCACTAAGATCTAATAAAACAAGTACAGAGACGAGTCCTTTGTCTGAAGCAATCAGAAGGTCATTTGTAATTTTAACTAGTGCTGTCTCAGTGCTATGATGCACTCTAAATCCTGAGTGAAATTCCTCAAATAAATTATTATCATGGAGAAAATCACACAGCTGATCTGTGACTACTTTCTCATCTTCTTTGGATCTTTGAAAGAAAGGGAAGATTAGATATTGGTCTACAGTTGACTAACACCTCTTGGGTCTAGGGTGGGCTTTTTTAGGAGAAGTTTAATTACAGCTACCTTAAAAGACTGTGGTACATAGCCTGTTAATAAGGATATATTGATCATATCTAATATATGAGTGTTAACTAAAGGTAAGACTTCCTTAAGTAGCCTAGTTGGGATGGGGTCTAAGAGACACGTTGATGATTTAGATGAAGAAATCACTGCAGTCAATTCTTGAAGAGAAATCGGGGAGAAGCAATCTAAATATGGTCTTACAGCTGTGTTTGAGGGCAGATAGGTACTATCTGAGGACAGGAGGTCATGAATTCTGCCTCTAATAGTTAGAATTTTGTCATTAAAAAAGCTCATAAAATCATTACTGCTAAGGGCTAAAGGAATACAAGGCTCAATAGAGCTTTGACTCTCAGTCAGCCTGGCTACAGTGCTGAAAAGAAACCTGGGGTTGTTCTTATTTTCTTCTATCAAAGCTGAGTAATAGTTTGCTCTGGCATTGCGGAGGCCCCTCTTATACGTTTTGAGTTTGTCTGCCCAGATTAAACAAGATTCTTCCAGTTTGGTTAATCGCCAATTCCTTTCAAATTTTCATGATATTTGTTTTAACTCACGGGTTTGCAAGTTATACCAAGGAGCGAACTTTCTTTGCTTTGTTAACTCCTTTTTAAGAGGTGCTACGGAGTCGAGTGTTGTTCGCAGCGAGCCTACGCCGCTATAGACAAGATGATCAATTCGGGAAAGGTTAAAGTCGGTATGGGAAACCTCTGTTACTGAAGGACATGGTCAAGTCAAGTCAAGTCAAGTTTATTTCTATAGCACATTAAAAACAACCTCAGTTGACCAAAGTGCTGTACAGGCAAGGAAGTTAAATACACAAATATAAATTAAATAAATATAAACATCCCTCTCTAAAAACACATGATAAAATAAAACAATAAAACGACATGGTATTAAATTTAACAACGGAGGAATCATTTCCTTAAATTTTGCGACAGCAGTAGAGTAACTGTTGCTGAGTGGCGTGTAATCAAGTAAAAAGAAATCAAAAGTAATCAAATAATGATCCGATAGGGAGGGATTCTGTGGAAAGTTAGGTTATCAATTTCAATTCCATACGTCAGAACTAGATCGAGGGTATGGTTAAAACAGTGAGTGTGTTCATGTACACCCGGACTAAAGCCAATGGAGTCTAACAATGAGATAAACACGGTAGCCAGGGAGTTATTATCAACATCAACATGGATGTCAAAATCACCTACAATAATAACTTTATCTGATTTAAGAACTAAACTGGATAAAAACTCTGAGAATTCAGATACAAATTCAGAATACGGGCCAGGAGCACGGTACACTATAACAAATAAAAGTGGCTGCAAGGTTTTCCAGGTCAGATGTAAAAGACTAAGAACAAGGCTTTCAAATGAATTATAATCTAGTTTAGGTTTAGGGCTGATTAACAGACTAGAGCTAAAAATGTCTGCAACTCACCCTCCTTGGCCGCTGCCTCGAGGAATGTGGGTATTATTATGACTGGGAGGAGTGGATTCATTTAGACTAACATATTCGTCTTGACACAGCCAGGTTTCAGTGAGACTGAGTAAATCAATATGATTATCTGATATTAATTCGTTTACTAACACTGCTTTAGACGATAGAGACCTGATATTTAACAGTCCGCATTTAATTCTCCTGTTTTGTCTTTCTGTCACAGAAGAGGTTTTAATTTTTATGAGGTTGTTATGCACAACTCCTCTTTGTTTAATTTTAGATTTAGATAATTTAGGTGGTCGAGGGACAGACACCGTTTGTATAGAACTATGGGTGGATAACTGCACTAGAAGCTCAGAGAAGCGTATAGGACTGCGACTCTAAGTCCTAATCTCAACTCTGGGTTTTCAGGGTTTTGGATTACTAATAAACTTTGCCAGATTTCTCGATATGAGTGCAGCTCCATCCAAAGTAGGATGAATGCCGTCTCTCCTAATAAGACCAGGTTTTCCCCAGAAAGTTTGCCAATGGTTAATGAAACCCACATTGTTTGCTGGACACCACCTGGACAGCCAGCGATTAAATGATGACATGCAGCTAAACATGTCATCAGTGGTCAGATTTGGGAGGGGTCCAGAGAAAACTACGGAGTCCGGCATAGTTTTTGCGTATTCACACACCAAGGCAATATTAATTTTAGTGACCTCCGATTGGCGTAACTGGGTGTCGTTGCCGCCGATGTGAATAACGATCTTACTAAATCTACGTTTAGCTTTAGCCAGCAGTTTTAAATTTGATTTGCTCTGGCCCCAGGGATACATTTGACTATGGCCACTGGTGTTGCTAACTTCATGTTCCTCAGAATAGAGCTGCCAATAACTAGAGTTTTCTCCTCAGCGGGTGTGTCGCTGAGTGGGGAAAAAAGGTTAGAAACGTGAACAGGCTGGTGGTGAACTGTGGACTTCGGCTTGGAGCTATGCTTCTCCTGGACAGTTACCCAGCCTCCCAGCTGCACGGGGGCTACAGGGGACTGGCTAACTACCACAGCTACCGAGTGATTTTCCATGGTGCAGAGCCGTGCTTCTAATTCACTGAGCCTCACCTCCAATGCAGCAAATAAACTACACTTATTACAATTACCACTGTCACTAAAGGAGGCAGAGGCATAATTGAACATTTGGCACACTGAGCAAGAAAGAGCAGGAGAAGGAGAAGCCATCGCTAACTATTAAGCTAATGTAGCTAACAAGGCTAGTAACGTGCAAACAACAGCTAAGAGATTAGCAAGAAAGTCGTAAAAAAGAGGAGAGCTATGAGTACTTAAACAGAACTAGTGTGGGTTAAGACTTGAATTAGACGTTAAGCAACCGAAGTGAGGAAAAGCAGAAAGAAAGCTGGTAGAGTTCACTAGAGCAGCACAGAGACGCTATCACAGAAACACCGGAAATGACACAACACGCTTACCGCAATACGTCAGCATGTCAGCAACTCTTGTTGCAACTCCCCCCCGTTAAAGGTTTTTTTGGGGGAGTTTTTCCTCATCTGCTGCGAGGGTCCAGAAGACAGAGAAATGTTGTATGCTGTAAAGCCCTGTGAGCCAAACTGTGATTTGTGATATTTGGGCTTTATGAACAAAATTGATTGATTGATTGATTGATTGATTGATTGATTGATTGTAATGCAAACTAGAATTACTGCCTCCTGGTTGTATGCCTCAATGAACCTGTCAAGTTACAAAAACATGGATGCTTCACACACATCTATCCGACGTCACTGAAGATCTATACAATCAACACAGTTCCAAGGTGGGCACCCAAGATTAGTCTCATCAATTCAGTATTTGACCAAATGTCTCCCCTTCTGTTCCTGAGATACGAAGTTGCGTAATGGCCAGTAAAGTGTCTTATGCAGAACATTATGATGTCAAAGTGAAATTGACCTTTGACCTTTTGGATATAAAATGTCAACACTTCATCATTATATGCTAATAGACATTTGTGTGAAGTTTTGTTAATTAATGTAATTAGTGTAAGAATTCTTGAGTTATAGCCAGAAAATGTTTTGTGAGGTCACAGTGGCCTTGACCTTTGACCCCAGGCCACCAAATTCTATTCACTTCATTTTTAAATCCAAGTGGATGTTTGTGCCAAATTTAAAGAAATTCCCTTGAGGTATTCTCAATACACCGTTTTCACAAGAATATGACAGATGAGGTCACAGTGACCTTGACCTTAGACCACCAAAAACTAATGAGTTTATTGTTAAGTATAATTGGACATTTAAGCCAAATTTGAGGAAATTTTTTTGGGATACCTGTTTGGAGAAGTAAAAAAGATCAGGTTGCAGTGACCTTGACCGCTGACTATCAAATTCTTTATCTTTGATTCAAAGTGGATGTTTGCACCAAATTTGATGAAATTGGCGTTCTTGAGATATTGGGTTCATGAGAATGGGATGGACATATGGACAGACAGATGAACAGACTTACATACGTACAGACAGCCTGAAAGCTTCAGCTCCAGATGATGTTGGTAAAAGCAAGTCTGATAGTCCCTCACTCATGCCTCCAAACTATACTCCTATGCACTAGAATAGTCTCCCGTCTCACATTAAGTCCTGTTAAAAATTTTAAATCACAATTAAGACACATCTTTTTTCACTTGCCTTGAGCTTAGCCTGAGGCTAACTTTTTTTTTAACAACCTTTTAGTATTGTTTAATTTTAACCTTTCCTGACATTGCTCTTGGTTTTGTTATGTGAGTTGTTCAAAGCATTTTTCATTTTACTCCTGCCTTAGCTATACAGTTATTTTACTGCATTGCATTATGTATTGCTGCATTTTAAGCACCTTTTACTTCTTTTATCATGTTAACCTGTGTTGGAGCAGATCCTAATCCATCTGCCTTGACTGGAAAGCACTTTGGTTAAAAAAAAACTTTGTTTTTAAATGTGCTAAACAAATGAAAGTGACTTGATCTGACAAATAATAAAATTTTGAACATGTGCATCTAGGACTATACTGGCCTTAAAATGCAGGCACACATAAACGCACCTCAAGGACACTTAAATGCCCCCCTATCAAAAACATTGCTGGTGCCCTGGCACATTCTCTGATTGCCCCCTGGGGTGTAGTACTGTCTCTACTGAGAAACCCTACTCTAATTACAGCTCTGCTCATGCTGACAGACAGTATTATGGACAGTAAAACTACAAGTTAGTTCACAGATGCCATCTCAGAGGTACAAGAAAAAAAAAAACCTTTACTCTCCACGGTCATGGAAGAACTGCACATGACCTGCAGGTGGGCCAGTGCTTCCAAGTAGCACAAACTGAGAAAAAGTGTAAAATCTGTCTCACACCTGACAATGACTCACTGGATCAAACTATGCATTGCCAGCGACATCAGGCCTACAACCTGCAAAAGCGTCCTTCTCCTATGCAGTGGCGCCATATAGGGGAGAAAAGTTAGGACGATTCCAAGGGCCCCTGATTGACAGGGGCCCCAAAAATAGGTAAAAATTAATATAAAATTATTAAACCATCATCATTAAGATTTTTTTTTTTCAAATATAGTAATAAAATGAATAAATGATGTCTTTGTTTTTACTTATTTTTGGCAGTAAAAGTCAAATATCCCCATTGATCAAAAAGTAAACATCCATATTTACTGACTGAAATGGTTTGGTCCTGCCTTAGCGCACTGACGGTGACAGTGCCTAGTAGCAGTCAGCAGTTACGCTAGAACACTACAGTCATCATCATGCTACCCAGTACTAAAATCTCTTTCTCTCCCTGAACACCTACCTGCCAATGGGACAAGGGATGGAAATTAGCCGCTTGGCTACAGTCTCTTACATATTTACATTGTTAATGTTCATTAATATGTTCTGTCCCATTTTTAAAAATAAACAAATAAATAAAATAAATAAATAAATAAATGCTACCCAGTACTAAAAGAAAATCCGGTTTTCAAAAAAAGGAAAGAGAGAAAGGAGAGAGAGGAGAGGCAAAAGAAAGGGTGTCAATATGTGACCCAGTTTTTCTCCAAGAAAGGTGGGTAGCCTATAGTCTTTGAGTGGTAGAAATGAACCTGTTAGCTTAATGTCCATAGTGAAATAAGCTAGCTACAGACTAGTGTTAGCCTACATTTCACTCCTTTTTAACCTACATTTAATCAGTGCAGGTAAATGTTTAGCAGGATAATCATATTAAATCAGTTGTCCCTGCCCCTTTTACCAGACTCAACAACAGATGAGTCAGAAGCAGCAGCCCTGTCTCCCCATAACTTTACCCCTCCTCGTCCCAATGAAGAAGGTGAGCAACATTGTGTTGAATGACATGCCAGTTAGCATCATTGCAGGGAATTTATCTCTCTCTCTTGCTCTTTTTTACCATTACAAAACAAGAAAACGAAATATTTTTTAATGACAGAAATTCAAACAAATTATTTTTCCACATAATGATTATTATGAAACAAAAACAGCCACAACTGTCTGTACTGGATGCTGGGCAGTTGGGAACATTAAGTAGCCTAACTCTGCCTGTATTAAAGTTATAGGCAATATTAAAATAATCCAGTTAGATGCTTTCATTTAGATTGAATTATGGCTGTTAAATGACATCTATAGATACAGACTTTATTATTGCCATGAAGGACATTTTATTTGAGCAGCATACACACACATATAATGTATATTTAAGTTATTTTTTTAAGTCTTTCATTAATGGGATTTTACAATAAAAACTACATTTAGACTGTAAAAGATGGCCTTTAGCACATTTTTTTATTGTGGCTTTTAATCTTGCATCAAATAGTGAACTGCATACTGTATGCAGACTGTTACATGTACAACTCACTAGCAGTAAATATTGTACTGGTAGTATTGAACTACAAGAAGCAAGACAGTTGCAAGCCTTCAAAGTGAGAGTTATGTAAAGCTTTTAATGGGTCAGTTAGGTCCTAGAGATGTGGTGACAACAGCTGTGCAGGGGGTCCCGATGTGATTTTTTTTTTCATGGGGCCCAAAATTCCTGGCGGGAAGCAGCTCACATTACATCAGTGTTGAGAGGAGAGTAGTAGTGATGATGAGGGGAGTGAGTGTTGTGACAGCCTGTGAGCCAGGTGCCCGACGTACCCCCTGGACACACCTATTTACACACCCACTACTCACTGATTTGTCCATGGTTTGCGGCTTCATTCAAAGTAATCTGCTTCCGTGTTCAGTCCTGGCACTCTGTGAGAGGAGTCGCTGCAGCAGCACGCAGCAGGAGACTGAACCACGCAGGAAGAGGAAGAAACCCATGGTGAGACTTTTCTTACTGGTTATGTCTGACAAACCATCTGACAAACCATCATCCTATGATCAGGCTGCTAACTACTTAATACTGACTCACTACCTCTAGCGCCATATTGCTCAAGCTGTCAGCTGACGTGACCATATGCGGAGTCAGTCTAAAGGCACCAGCAGAAGGAAAATCCGGAACGGATTCTGTACTGACTGATGTGACTGACGACCGGGAGTGAATGATTTTGTGTTGACTTAAAAGTAATGCTTTTGTTTTGTACTGTGTATCTTGTTAAAATGTGTTTTTCACACTGTGATGGTGTATTGCTCAAATGGCCCTCCAAACTGAGGTTGTTTGGTTGTGTTTCCTGAAGACCTCAGCACTCCAGGGGTAAACCCGGTGCCTACAGGAAACACAACCAAACAACCTCAGTTTGGAGGGCCATTTGAGTGAGCAGCCTGATCATAGGATGATGGTTTGTCAGATGGTTTGTCAGACATAACCAGTAAGAAAAGTCTCACCCCCTGTGTGGTTCAGTCTCCTGCTGCGTGCTGTTGCAGCAACTCCTCTCACAGAGTGCCAGGACTGAACACAGAAGCAGATTACTTTGAATGAAGCCGCAAACCACGGACAAATCAGTGAGTAGTGGGTGTGTAAATAGGTGCGTCCAGGGGGTACATTGAGCACCTGGCTCACAGGCTGTCACACTCCTTCCCCCTTGTGAAAAGCCTGAACATAGGGAAGGCTTGCCATGACAGCTCATGTGTTTCTGTCCCTGACCATGCCATCCTTCACATCGGAGGCAGGGAATCCCTGGAACTCATCGTCATCACTCTCCTCCTGGAAAATCTCAAGAACCCGCCGACGTTGTTCCCGGTCAAGCTGTTCCACAGTGGGGTAGCAAGGTTTCATCTGTGCCACATTAACCACACGCAGGTCCTCTCCAGAGTCCTCCAGGACCACCTGAAAGTTTAGAGGTCCGGTTTTCCGGATGACCCGATAAGGACCCTTCCACCGGGGGGGCAAGTTTGGCTGAACAGGACTGGTCAGCTCTCGAGTAAGGGTGAGTCCAAATCCAGATACGATCCTGCTCTGCATACTCGCTGTCTCTCCTCCCTTTATCGTGGTTACGTTTTTGCCTTTGTTTTGCCTTCTCCAGGTTGCTGCTGACAATCTTCCTGAACTCTGATATCTGGTCAGCAGTGGTATATGCAAGAGTGTCAGGGTTACTGAACTGTGGCCTCAGCTCATCATCCAAGGGCCCTTTCAGAGGATGCCTGAGGTTGAGATCTGCAGGGGTGACTCCCATCAACTCATGTACTGCTGAGTTCAAGGCAAAACAGAATACTCGTCCCAGCTCTTGTGTTTCTCCTCCACATAGGAAGCAATCATGGCCTTAACATTGCGGTTAACTCTCTCCATCAGGTTCGTCTGAGGATGGTAGGGCGAGGCTCGTTTTTGGTTGAGGTTCCACCGCTTGCATGTATCCTCAAAGATAGATGAAACAAATTGGGAGCCTTGGTCGGACAGGATGTAAGTGGGCACCCCCCAACGAGTCAGAATTTCTCTGATGAGAATCTGGGATACGGTCTCAGCTGGGAAACATCTCAACCCATCGGGTATAGTAGTCCACAAACAAGATAGAGGTTGCCATTGCAGCTTCGAGGGAATGGTCCCATAAGGTTGACTCCTAACATTTCCCAGGGTCCATTCACCATGGTCTCTTGGAGCTTCCCAGAAGGTTTCCAGGTCTCCGGTTTGTAGAGCTGACAAACATGGCAACACTCCACGTATTCTCTCACATCCAGGCTCATCTTCGGCCAGTATACGCGGGCTTGTAGCCTCTTGTATGTCTTACATCTCCCCAGATGCCCAGACAGAGGACCATCATGGTAATGGTGGAGAAGCTGTTTGCGGAGTGAAAATGGAATGTATATTTGATAGAGGGTCTTGTGAGGGAACTGTACCACCCGGTACACCTTGTCCTCTAATACGGTGAACTTGGTGGTTGGATTTTCACGTACCTCCCATGCTTCCATGATCCTGTTGTACAAAGACCGGACAGAGTCATCCTTTTGAGCCTTCCAGGGGCCTCATGTACAAAGACCTGCGTGGATTTCCTACTGAAACATGGCGTACGCTTGAATCCAGAAAATGTCGTACGTACAAAAATATCCAGATGTATGAATCTGTGCGTACACATGAATCCAAGCACATTTCCTTTGTACCTCTCAATCATCGTGGAATTGAGCGCACATGCTGGAGTACCCGACCCCTCCCTGTCCACGCCCCCATTTAAATATGCAAATCATATTTAAATGAACCCTGCACCTGAGATTGCCCTCTCTGCACGATCAGAAAACTAAAACAAAAGAATGAAGAAGATGGGAAAAAAATCTTCACAGAATGCGAATTGGAAGCGCTACTCATTTAAGTGGAGGCGCGCAAAGATGTACTTTTTGGCACGCTGTCCTCCGGCATCAATACAAAACGCAAGAGGAGTGAGTGGGAGAGTGTGTGTGAGGCTGTCAATGCAGTGGGGTCAGAAAAGCGTACACACGCAGAATTAAAAATGAAGTGGTCCGACATTAAGGTGGACGTGAAGCAGAGGAGGGCTGCCCACCGCCAAAGTGTGGCCAAAACAGGCGGGGGGACAAGAGAGGAGGAGCTCACCCGTCTGAACAGAGAGTTGCCTGGGGTCAGTTGAAAGCAGACAATTAATTATATGAACTGGATTTACAGTTTATATTTGTTAATTTTATACACCACTTACACGGATCACACAGTATTGTTGTAAATGAATGCAGAAGTGCCGGGAAAAGGTGAGGCTGATTAGGAAATGTCGCACTTTACGCACGGGTTTATTGACATGAGTACTTTACACACAGAGACAATCAGGGGCTTGTTCGAAAGCTCTGAAGCTGTAGTTTAAAAAACAACAAGTCACTAACTTTAACCACTGACTACTACTGATGCTATGAAGGCAGGATAATATTTGGGGGTGGACATGTTCAGTGCGCATCATGGGGATTAATATTAGGACAATTAAACAAATAAATTATTTACTCACCAAGAAGCCACCCATCGCGCACAGTGCCAGCTTGTAGTCTGTTCCCAACCATGCTGTTACTCAGAATGTATGAATCGTGCGTTGAACCAGGCCACCTCGCCACAATGTTGGTTAACTGCATTTGCGCATCACAAATGATCTGTACATTGATCGAATGAAAATGCTTCCTGTTGACAAAAACAAATTCATCCTGCGATGGCACTTTTATAGTGTGCAGTCGATAGCTCCGATAACATTAGGAAAACCGTCTCTCGCTGCAAATTGCGCTTTAATGTTGGCCTGTTCAGCTGCATATGGGAATTTGATATACCTGGCTGACATGCGGATAATTCCGTCCCACACAGCTGGCATGACTCATGACACATTTATTTATTATAACAGTCCCAATTGGTCGGCCAGCTCCCTCCGGAATGCCTGTGTTGCTAGGAGTCCCGGTGTGGTCAGCACTTGTATGGATACAGGCAGCGCATGGCTCCTGGCTGTATCACGTTCCAAGGTCGGCCGCAGCTCTGCGCACAGTTCCAGGAGGATTGCCCTCGGGAACCAATGCGGCAAATACTGCTAAAACGTTGTTAACGGTATTTTTGGCACCACTTTGCTCATGCTTTTATATCCACTAATCTAATAGCAAACACGTGGGTGTGTTAATTGTTCATGTGTCTCTGATGTGCACATCACTCTTGAGGACTAATTGTTTTCACATTTATTTATTATAACAGTTTCCCAGCATCACCTCTAAGTGTCGCCAAAGGATCAACAGCTGTAGAAACATACGTACGCCAGCCATGACGTTGGCGTGAGGCACCGCACATTTCCACGGTCATTTCACTCTTGATATATCTGAACTTTGCCGTGGAAAAGGACGTACGCCACGTTTTTGTGCGTACGCACCCTTTGTACATGAGGCCCCAGATGTCCTCGTCTGTGACTTGGAGATCTTTGGAGGTGTCCCTCTTGGAACAAAGCACAGCAGCACAAGTGACAAGTGGGTACTGGGGTGCTCCTAGGGGAGCTCTGGACAGAGCATCTGGGACAGTGTTATACTTTCCTTTACGGTATTCAACCATAAAGGAAAACTCCTAGAGGCGAAGAGCCCACCGAATGAGGCGAGTGCTGGGTTTTTGAGTCCTGAAGACCCAAACAAGGGATGAATGGTCCGTCATCACGTGAAATGCCTTCCCTCCAGGTAATACCTCCACTTCTCCAGGGCCCAGACGACTGCGAGGCATTCTTGCTCTGTTGTGGAGTAGTTCCGCTCTGCCTGATTTAAAGTGCGGCTGGCGAAGGCCAGAACTTGCTCAGTTCCCAGACCAGTTTGTTGAGCGAGCACAGCCCCCAAGCCAACATCACTGGCATCAGTGTAAACGATGAATGGGAGGTTGAAGTCCGGATGGCCCAGTGCCGGTGGGGAGACAAGATGTTCTTTCAGGGCCTCAAAAGCTTCCTGACACTGGGGAGTCCATAAGAACTTGGCACCTTTCCGTTTCAAAGTGTTTTTTTTTTACCTCTGATATGACCTCTGTTAACTTACTTACTCAGGTTAACTCGTATTGCAGCGGTGCCTGGATAGTGTGACGTGTGTGGTTGTGCTGCTGCCGTGGTCCTGCCAGATGCCTCCTGCTGCTGCTGTTATCATTAGTCATACGTCTACTGTTATTATACACATATGATTATTGTCACACATGTATACTATCAGATATTAATATATTATTATTAATTATAATATTATTACTTTCATTAATGTTGTTGTAAGCTACTGCCATTACCGTCTATCCTGCATCTCTCTCTGTCTCTGTCTCTGTCTCTCTCTCTCTCTCTCTCTCTGTCTCTCTGTCTCATTGTGTCATACAGTTTACTGTTAATTTATTATGTTGATCTGTTCTGTACGACATCTATTGCTTGTCTGTCCGTGCTGGAAAAGGGATCCCTCCTCAGTTGCTCTTCCTGAGGTTTCTACCGTTGTTTTTGCCTGTTTAAGGGGTTTTTGGGGGGAGTTTTTCCTTATCAGCTGTGAGGGTCCAAAGGACAGAGGGATGTTGTATGCTGTAAAGCCCTGTGAGGAAAATTGTGATTTGTGACATTGGGCTTTATAAATAAAATTGATTGAATTGATTGATTGACTTAATGTTTTAGTGTTTACAAGTTAACTCAGTATGTGCAGATCTTTCATTAGAGCCTAAAGCATGGTATACATTTTGCAAGTTTGGGCTGTCCCAGACAAAAGATTACCAGCATATCTTTGGTCATGGCTCTAAAACAGTGGTCCTACATCGCACAGGTCTTGCAATCAAAGACAGCCTGTGATAAAATTTTGACAGTATCAGAAATTTGAGATGACCATCTCACAGTGTGACTGCTGTTATGACCTACGTCTACTAACCAACCAATAGAAATGCAGCATAAAATGATGCACTGGCATTAAACCCAAACATACAGATGAATAGCAGCTTGCCATGGAGGCAAAACGTGCTAAAAGAAATGTGTGGGATTCCAGCAGAGAGGAAAACCTTGTGGAATTGTGGCAGCAGAAGCCTTGCCAGAGGATGATGTCCCCTGCGCTTTTTCAGGAGGCAGTTTTGGTCCCCTGCACTTTTTACCGTCCAAAAACAATGTTACGCGCTAATAAACTGAGACACAACAATCACTAGGACCACACGGAAAACGGCCACTCAAACTGAAGCCTGTTTCCCTTTAGAGCAGAGGTCTTCAACAGGGGGTTCGCGACTGAGTTACTGCAGATGGGTCGTGACATTTTTGGTTGATTGGACAATTTTTTTATAATTTTTTTTCCCCAATTTTTTTTCCACAAATTATAATGTCTTTAAATACACATTAACATTAATCCAACATATTGTAGCAAATGGATAAATGGAGGTAGAAGATGTTATCTTTCAGTCAGAAATGCACACATTCAGCTACACACAGGAGCTCTCTCAAATTGGGCACCGGTTCACGCACAGCCCCGTATCGCTGCTCTGCCAATCTTGCGTCCGCATGTTACATGCTGGCTCTGTCAGGTTCCCCATGATTGGCCAAGAACCTATTCAGTCTCCAGTAGTGTTATCAAAAGATACTAAAACTTAGTATCGATTTAAATATCAACTTGCACGGGTATCAATACTGAAAGTGCCATCCTTTGATCTGCCGGTTCGCGCAAATATCAGCCGACTCTGACCATATTATACAGGAATCGCTGCAGACAGGCAGCTTCTCACCTCACAGCAGCAGCCTGGACCTGGGGTACGTCCCAAGTCCTTAATTTTATACTTCTAACTCCTAACTCCTTACTTGAACCGGAAGTCGTTCGAGGTCCGTTATCTTTAAGGCTGTCTCATGTTAGCGTTAGCGTTAGGAGTTAGGAGGGATCTGTTAGGTGCGATGAGTAAGGTAACACAAGAGGTTCCTAACAGGAAGTCTTTTTCAGCTTGAGGCCCTGATGTATAAATACCCACCCCCTACATCTGGCTCATTTGAACGAGATGGTGGAGAAACAGCGCAAGTGTACCCGTTACATGCATTCCTTGCAATGAAACGCTGTAATTCACATGCCTACGTGACTACAAAGAGTAACATTAATGATATTTCGTGCAAGAATGTCATGTTGTAATTAAGTTTATTTCTTTCACAACCCATTGCGTTGTTCAGCTGACTGTCAGTGATGTATGGCTGTTAAATGTGCAGCTGCTCATGTCCAGAACCACACGTGTTGATATAACACCACGCACACGCACACACACACACACACACACACACACACACACACACACACTCTTTCTGTCTCAATGTGTCATACGGATTACTGTTAATTTATTATGCCGATCTGTTCTGTACGACATCTATTGCACGTCTGTCTGTCCTGGAAGAGGGATCCCTCCTCAGCTGCTCTTCCTGAGGTTTCTACCGTTTTTTTTCCCCCGTTAAAGTTTTTTGTTGGGGGAGTTTTTCCTTATCCTCTGTGAGGGTCCTAAGGACAGAGGGATGTCATATGCTGTAAAGCCCTGTGAGGCAAATTGTGATTTGCGATATTGGGCTTTATAAATAAAATTGAATTGATTGAGGTAGACTGACGGTCTGATATGTCTTATTCACTCAGCAGCTGACTTGTTGAACGAGTGGATTTAATAATAGTCATAATAATGATGATGATAATAATAATTATAATGATGCTCATCACAGTGACAGTGGCAGGGCTTACAGACCGTTCTTTAATTGCGACAAACTTCGGCAAATGACTCAATGACAATGGTAATACATGCAAAAGTGTATGACCAAAGTCATGACGGCGGGGGGTGGGGGTTACGGCTTTGATCAGCGAATATAATGTGACTTGGGATGTACGCCAAGCGCTGGCTCTCGTTATGCAGCAGATCCAGCTGTGACGCCGTCATCAGAAAAGGACGTCGCTTTACGTGACGCTTCAGAGTAAGTCCGTCTCATGTCTCTTAAAGGGAAGTTTCGGTTTATTTCAACCTGTCTCCTGTCGTCCTAAATTTGTTTCAAGTGACTAGTGACAAGTGACATTCCACGCTTTGGAAAGCAGAGCTAAATGGTAAACAAACATGGCAACACACCGGTAAGGTAAGACAACATGTTTACATGTCGTTTTCTATATGTTCTATGACATTTATGAGCATATGAGATACAGATATGAGGCAGTCTTTGTGGAAAAAAAGCTTGTTTAGTGGACTAACTTTGCACTTGAAGGTTGCCCGTTCACTTACGTTTTAACAGGTCTGACGCTTCTATGCACCCCGGCTGTATCTAGGCTAACGGCTAACATGCTAACTATTATTTTTATGTCACTAGTTACTTGAAACCAGGGGTGGAAGTAACAAATTACAAATACTCACATTACTGTAATTAAGTAGATTTTTTGGGTACTCGTACTTTTTGTATTTTTTTCAAGTGTGTAATTTTACTCATACTTGAGTACAATTTACACCATGTAATCTACTTTGCTACTTTTAAAATCACAAGTCGCTACTGAGTATGCCCACAATTTGAATTAATATTCAAACCTTTCATCTGCATCTTTGTAGCCAGTAAGGCTGTCCAATCGCGACCGCGCCAATTAATCTATGACGTAAGGAAAGGACAGCTCCGCTGCAGCAGGCACAGATGTCTGGTGGTAACATACCTACACAGCGGAGTAGAGACTAATTTATGGACTGAAGATTTGGAGACAAAGAAGCCAAGGGTGAGTGTCCATGCGCTCCACGCAAATCCCGTGAACTCCGCGTCGCAACATAACGGCTTACCGGCGACAGAGAAGTCCGACTCCAGGTCCAGTAATTTCCTCTTTCGTTGGTGTCATGACTGCCCAGTAGTACCTGGACAACTGAGCTGTGGTGGCACACTGTATGTGGCGTGTCAGAGGAAAAACGAGCCGTTCACATCTTTGTGGCAGGTAACGGCCCACAAACCTCACCGCACTTTAGGGACTGTTCTTTACTTATGAAGGGACTGTCAGGGGAGGAGGGTGGCTGGTTGATTTTTATTTTATTTATTTATTTTATTTTGATCCCCCCTATGTTAATCACTTATTGATGCTGTTTTTGAAGTATGAATAAGTCAGTAAGTAATTTATTCCATTGAAATATCATTGATGTATTATAGAAAAGTGATTTATCTTTTTATAAATGACAAAAGGCACATCTGCCTCATTTTTGCTGTGGTATCCTGATACTACTCAGAACCGTGTTACTTTCACTGGTATCGTACCGTGGATCCCAATTTTGGTACCGTGACAACACTAGATGTCACAACCATTCCATTCCATTCGGAGTTCCCCCACTTTTGGGAGTGGGGGAACTTTTGTTGCGTTTCCTGATCCTCTATGGTACACAAATACAGTATAGCCTAGTATAATCACATATTGGAACAACGGGATGTCGGACCAATGGACTGTCGGACCAATGACATGGAACCAGCTAATGTTACTCAACATGGAGGTAACGTTACAGCAGAGAGATTGCTGAGCAAAATACACAACAATCACTTACCATCTCTGCTCGTTTTGTGATGCCGACAGATGCTCTCTTTCAAGAAAAGTGTTTGAACCATTCCTGAGCTTCTGCGCTCCATCCTTTCACTGTAGTCCTCTGGTAAAAAATGGTTGGAGCAAACAAACATTTTCCGGACCATTTCCACAGGCGTGTTGGTGTCGATGTCCAGCACAAATAGCCATTGTTTCATCCTGTCCGTATTTTTGGTATGTACTATGTGAAACTTCACTCTGCTCCATGGCTTCAGCTTGTTACTGCAACCTTTTACAATACATGTATAAACCATGATTTACAACAACACTCCAGCTGCGTCCAGCTGACGATACCGCAAATGCAAGGCTGCAAGCAACGGCACTGTTTCAGGTGCGCACTGTGTCACTCTGCCCAGTGGTTTACTCAAGAAAGTAGTTCCGAGTATTTGCTTCATGTGTTGTAATGTTGCTTAATTATACATTATTATTTCATAGCGTGGTGAATGTGTAAGCTACAAGTTGTCCACAAGAGCATTTTGGAGTCATTTGATGGTGTATTTGATTAGTTTTGAGGGAGAGAGGGGGCTGTACCGTTCATCTCCATTTCAGTGGGCAGCTCTGCCCCACTGATCTCAGAACAGCAGGCACTGACAATTAAAGGTAATGTACCTACTCATATGACTATAGGGATTATGGCAATAGGCGAATTTGCCAAAATGTCAAACTATCCCTTTAAGGGACTTGGGACGTACCCCTGGACGCACACACACGCGACGTGACGTGAACATGGCAAGTACAAGCAGTAAAGCTCCTGTTTAAACATCTAAATCAGGCCTATTCTCTCTCATTCACCGCTATTATGGTTTATGATTGCTTTTGCGGGGCTAACAGCACACTGTTAAAGACAAACTAAAATGAAAGATGCTGGTAGAGAGATAGTGTGTGTGTTGATAGATATTGTTAATGTCACTTATTATGCTTCTGTGCATTGATAGCTCTTTTTTTATTCTGTTTCTGCATTATGTTGTGGAGGGCCATGCATGAATATCTGTCTGTCTGTCGGTATCAAGTTTGATATTTTAGTATTGTGACAACACTAGCAATAATAGGCCATCACTCACTTTTGTTTTCACATTTATGTTTAAAATAGAAACGTCAATTTGAATAGCTTTCATGCTTGATTAGCATGTAATTGACAGACAGTGTTGATATTGGTGTTGGTATCAGCTGACAAGATATGTTTATAAATGGCAGTGGGAAGGCCACCCTACTCACTGTATCTTGCACATGTTTAAAATAAAAACATGAATATATGAACCTGTGTATTATCTGAATAGCTTAGTATTGAATGCATAATAACAAGGTATGTTTATACATGGTACTAGGTCCAGTTTAATATAAAACACAATTTAATATACAATATATATAGTAGGGGGTCCCTGCTCCATCATACTGTTCATTTTACAGATTTTGCTTTATTGCCCAATCTTTATTGTTTCTATGCAACATTTCTTGATTAATTTGATGGTCTGAACTGTACCTGTAATCACCTGAACCTGTGAAATTTCTGACAACTTTGTATTTAAAGAGCCTCTAGGCTGTAGTTTTATACATATTTTGAACTTCATATTGCTTTGAGGTGTAGGGCAGATAATCAATAATTCAAGCTTAATTTTAACTCGAAATTACACTGAGGGACACCCCTTATTTCCAGTATTGTCAAGTTATGTCAGTTGTATCCCCCCCACCTCTGAAATCAAAGTTTCATCCCTGGTGACCCTCTATGTTGAGCTTCACAGTTTGAGAAGTAATAATTTGTGCAGCATCCTTGTGCATTCAGTATTGGAAACTACTGCATTGTACATCGCAGCCTGGGATTCACAAGGTGCTGTCATCGTACAGTCTGCATACATCAAACTCGATGTCGTACCAAGGATTACTGGATCCATGTTGCACAGTGTAGCTGCACTAAACTTATAAAATTGCTATAAAAAAACTGCTTATTTAAGATATTCTAACTTATTTATTTTACTCTATCCTACTCAAAAATGTCAAAAATAAGTTGTCAACTGACTAAAACATGTTAATGAAACATTTTTTATGCTCAAAACATATTTATTTTAAGCGTTATCCACTAGGGCTGTCAAAATTGCTCAAAAATGACATTCGACTATTCCTTCTAAAAATAACTCATAGGTTCGAACCATTCGAATTTTTTTCGCATTATGTCCACAAGAGGGCAAACTACTACAAGGAAACATACTTGTATATGTCTTAATACAAGGAAACATAACTACTTGTAGGTATTTTTATTTCAACATAAACGTTTGAAAACATTTACATACCTACACATTAAAACACATAAAACAATTATCTATAACATTACATTATAAACGACCGCGGACCTCTTGCTCGCCCCCCCTCTCTGACCCATCAGGCCACACCGCCCGCGGAAGCGCTGCAAATAACCTCGAAGCAGAGCCAGTTTCCTTTCAGCACCCATGTTGTGCCACGCCATGCAGCTCCGTGGCCAGCTCACGCCCTGCCCCGTTTCGGCATCAGGTCTATGTGTGCGCTGCGCTTTGCAGCACTTCCGCGGGCGGTGTGACCTATGCTGTACATTCAGTGCAGCGGCCCAGGCCAACGCCCACTCGCAAAGAGGACAGCTGCGGTGCTGTTTTTTTTTTTTTTTTTGCTCCACAATCGAAGGTTCTTTTTTTTTCAAATTCGAATTTAAATTTGAATTCAGAATATTTGTTGACAGCCCTATTATCCACTAACCCCAAGAATTATTTTTCAGAGTGAATGTCTGATTGTATCAATTATCCACTACCTTGTCATTTGCTCCTTCCGGCCTTTAATCCTGGGAGGGGGGTTTGGCTCACATAATCCCTCTCAAGGTTTCATTATTTTTTTTCCTTTGGGGTTGTGGGGGGATTTTTTCTGTTGTCACTTGGGCAGGTGTTTGTCTGTCTTGTCTAATGTGGTCCTGTGAGGTCCCTTTAGAATGTTACTATGATTAAGAGTTGCACAAATATGCCCGACTACCACAAAAGCTGGAGCATCACCACCTGGGTCAGTGGGTGGCGACTAATATTGATCAAACTCTATTAATCCATCCTTTCATGTAGTGTGAGTCAGTATTGGAGCAGGTAAAGCAGGTCATCAAAAATAGATGCACCACATAAACCAAAACAAGACATCGAGAAAGTTTGTCTCCCCTTGAAAAAAATCTTATGACAGCATAAATGTTGAATAAAGGAACAACACCTTTCTGTTGTCTTAGAACTTAAGACAGGTAGACAACAAGAACAAAAGAAGCATTCTTGGTCCAAAAAACCCCAAAAAAGTAGTGCAAATGCTGATGGAAGCCAGGCGCTGGAACAATGTCTCCGCCAGACTGCTGACTATCACTAAAAAAAGCGTTTTAATGTATTTTTGTGAGTGTGATGTATCCCATTGTTCTCTGGAATAAGCGCTAACACTGTGTTTTGCCATCAGTTTGTTATGGCAGTTTGAGATGGCCGTTGCTGAGAGTTTTCCTCCTCACTGTGAAACAAATACAGCCTCCTTGTTCTGTATGAAAAACCACGCTCGTTTGAGTCACTGAATGGAGTGCAAGCACTTGATCTCTGAGATCTAGTGGTGTGTATTACTTGAGTGTGTAATTATATGCTGCTGTGACACAGCAGGTGTCATCCACTCTGGCAGCTAGACAGTACTCAACCTGCCACTGTTCTGGTATACATATATCTGAGTGTGTGTGTATCCACAGAGAGAGTGTGAGATAAAGGATGGACTGATGTGTATACACACGACACAAATTATCACAGTACTACAGCTGTAGCTGCCGTCACCCGCTTATCATTATACTACCTATATGACATTTCTGTATGGACATATGTTTCTCTGTATTAGGCCAGCTGTCCAGCTGTGAAGTGAACTCAACCGTGAACTCATGTTTCAGATCTGAAACCCAACTAAACCAATGAACAACCACTGACATACCAAATAGCCATATTAGACCAAACCAAATCAAATCAAATTACTGTTAACTATACTTTGTTATTGGTACCAAACAAAACTCACCACAACAAACTGGCCAAGCATCTTTTTTCATTGTTCCCAATGAGAAGACAGCATATATGGCCCCGTGAGGTGCTGCCCCCACCATCATTTTTTCATAGTGTTCTTCCTTTTTTGTGCAGCTGCTCTGAGAACTATTAGTTGGAAATCCCTGAATTTTTCAGAAAGGTGCTGGTCTCAGACAGAGTCCTGCATGCAACTAAACATCCTCTGCACTAATTCGGAGCCTTTGCAACACATATCACAGTCTCATAGACTCATTTACAAATAGGCTTTCAACAGAGCTACACCCAAACAGGAAACTCAAAGTTCTCAACTCTCTTTCTTTGTCTTTGTCCTGACCACACGGTCAGACAAGACTTCCCCCGATCTGAAGCCAGCTTTGATTCGGCCATCTTGTAGTTCTCTATTGTGAGCCATTTTGTTTTGTAGGCCAAACGGCCCTTTGTTTCACACACCCGCCTTTGTCTTTCTCTCTCTCGGACACACACACACACACACACACACACACACACCAAGCTTGTGTATACTTAGTTAGAATTTGTGTGTTTTGGTTTTGATTTGCTTACTGTATGAATAAATATAATTTTTTGGAATCATACCTGCTGTCTGTTTAATGTTGCACAAGAGTGAATGAATAGTCAACCTCTGCTGTGTCAAGAACTCCTAAATGAAATGTAGTTACTGTTATTAATTTAATAATTAATAAAATTCCAAACTGATAGTTAAGTGAATTTTATCAGACTCATATCATTAACTGGCTATTATTTTCTCTTTTCGGGAATGGTGCCCCAAGAAGTAATTTAATGTAAATTAAAGCTGCAGTAGGTAGAAAGCCTGAAAACGGTTGATTTTTGAGTCTCATCTGAGTTAGGTTTCGTTCATCTCCACCCTGAGCCCCTCCTACCAGATGAGCACGCGAGTATTTTATTCTACTTGGTTCTATTTCTCCCTCTCTGGGAACCTTGGCTCTGCTCCCACGGCCGACCCTTGCGCCCTCTGGCCGGGCCCGGTGCCACCTCACCCTTCCCCGCTCTCCAGGGCTCTGGGGAACCGAGTTCTGTCTTCCTTTTTTTGGGTTTAGCCGTGTAGGCAGTTGTAGCCAATGCTGGAATAGCTATTTTACCTGGTGCACTGTTCGCCATTGCTGCTTGCTCTCCCCTTCTGCCGGCGGCACAGGAACGCGCATATGCAGTAGAGCAGCCAATAGGAACGCAGTGGTGTGAGCTGACCTTTGATTGGTTGATGCACATCAGCACGATACTGATTCTTTAGAGGCTGAACACAGAGCCATGGTGAGGTGCAGAAACCTATTGTTTGTCTCAGACAACTTGATTTACATTATGCTATGCTATAAATGCTATAAAATTTTTACTCAATTATACCAAAACAATGTTTCCTACTGGAGCTTTAAAGAGTAACTAAACCTTAAAACCATTTTTTTTCAGCTGATAATGATTGTTTCTGGTTGTATAGTAGTGTTACTTACTGATCCTGCTCAAAATCTTGACAGTTTAGTGCAAACTGTTGAAAATCTACATTTTATTTTAAAAATGTGTTATGGAGTGCCCTCTACAGCTTGAATCCTGGTTACTACATTTGAATTTACATTACATTACATTGGAGGCGAATGATTCTGTTTTGGGGCGAATGACGTCACTAACCGTCCACGCTGAAGCCTGCCCTCCTCCCTTTACTCCTCCTCCCCTTACTATAAAACCATTCTGTCCGCAATTATCAAACTGACAGCGAGTAGGTTGGATCAGAGCAGAGAGAGTAGTAGAGCAGAGAGAATAGCTAGTAATTTGTTGAATTGTATTGTTAGCATAGTTTATTTTAGTGTAGGTTTACAGTTAGTAGTGTGTTTATAGTATTTAGGTTAGTTGGTCAAGGAGAGGCGCCGAGGCTCGGGAGTATGTGTGTCGGGTGGCGAGGGAGGGATGTGGAGGGCCGCTACGGGGTGAGAGAGAGCCAAGCCTCGGGGGTATATGTGCGGGGCCGCGAGGGAGGGAGGGGTGGATGGATGGATGGATGCGGTGGATGCAATGGGCTGCTGCGCGGTGAGGGAGAGCCCAGGCTCCCAGAGAGGGAGAAATAGAACCAAGTAGGATAAAATAAGTTAAAGTGTGGAGAAGGGGACCGGCCGAGCTCTGGCCACCTTCCTTTCTGCCCATGTGACACAATTAGGAGTGGTTTTCCAAGCCACCATCGGCACAATGGATATAAGCTCCACTGTCGGCAGGGTGAAAAAAAGTCTAAGTGTGGAGATGGGGAGAAGGGTGAACGGGGGAAAGAGGCCGAGCTCCAGCCGCCTTCCCTTCTGCCCCTGTGACACAGTTAGGGGCGGTTTTCCAAGCCACCATTGGCACAATGAAAATAAGTCTAAGTGTGGAGGAGAGGGACCGGGTAAAGAGGCCGACCTCCGGGGAAGCCCTCTCTCCTCTCCCCGCAGTGAGGGACAATCTTCACTCCGCCCTCTTCCTCAGCCGCTCGCCTGCTCCCAGCCCCCCCTCACTCCCTCAGCTCCACCTATCTTTTCTGAATTTTTTTAAATCAAGCTGTGGGCAGATTAATGCCCAGAGAGGGGGGTTTAGTTTCCCTTTAAGTCATATTATTTAACATAATCAATAATTATTATCAATAATTATTAATTATTTCCAATAGTCAATTTGATACCTTGATTGGAGATCTATTACAAGGTCAGGCCGGTGTTAAAACTTAAAGGGATAGTTCAACATTTTGGCAAATTCGCCTATTGCCGGCTATAGTCATATGAGTAGGTACATTTCCTTTAATTATCAGTGCCTGTTGTACTGAGATCAGTGGGGCAGAGCTGCCTGCTGCTCGGCGCACAAAATGGAGGTGAACGGCACAGCCCCCTCTCTCCCTCAAAACTAATCAACTACACCATCAAATGATTCCATCCGGTCTAGGGACCGGATGGAATCTTTTTTTTTATTTTCATGACTATTTACATTGTAGATTTTCACTGAAGGCATCAAAACTATGAATGAACACATGTGGAGTTATGTACTTAACAAAAAAAGGTGAAATAACTGAAAACATGTTTTATATTCTAGTTTCTTCAAAATAGCCACCCTTTGCTTTGATTACTGCTTTGCACACTCTTGGCATTCTCTCGATGAGCTTCAAGAGGTAGTCACCTGAAATGGTTTCCACTTCACAGGTGTGCCTTATCAGGGTTAATTAGTGGAATTTCTTGCTTTATCAATGGGGTTGGGACCATCAGTTGTGTTGTGCAGAAGTCAGGTTAATAAACAGCCGACAGCCCTATTGGACAACTGTTAAAATTCATATTATGGCAAGAACCAATCAGCTAACTAAAGAAAAACGAGTGGCCATCATTACTTTAAGAAATGAAGGTCAGTCAGTCCGGAAAATTGCAAAAACTTTAAATGTGTCCCCAAGTGGAGTCGCAAAAACCATCAAACGCTACAACGAAACTGGCACACACAAGGACTGACCCAGGAAAGGAAGACCAAGAATCACCTCTGCTTCTGAGGATAAGTTCATCCGAGTCACCAGCCTCAGAAATCGCAAGTTAACAGCAGCTCAGATCAGAGACCAGATGAATGCCACACAGAGTTCTAGCAGCAGACCCATCTCTAGAACAACTGTTAAGAGGAGACTGCGTGAATCAGGCCTTCATGGTCAAATAGCTGCTAGGAAACCACTGCTAAGGAGAGGCAACAAGCAGAAGAGATTTGTTTGGGCCAAGAAACACAAGGAATGGACATTAGACCAGTGGAAATCTGTGCTTTGGTCTGATGAGTCCAAATTTGAGATCTTTGGTTCCAACCGCCGTGTCTTTGTGAGACGCAGAAAAGGTGAACGGATGGATTCCACATGCCTGGTTCCCACTGTGAAGCATGGAGGAAGAGGTGTGATGGTGTGGGGGTGTTTTGCTGGTGACACTGTTGGGGATTTATTCAAAATTGAAGGCACACTGAACCAGCATGGCTACCACAGCATCCTGCAGCGACATGCCATCCCATCCGGTTTGCGTTTAGTTGGACGATCATTTATTTTTCAACAGGACAATGACCCCAAACACACCTCCAGGCTGTGTAAGGGCTATTTGACCAAGAAGGAGAGTGATGGAGTGCTGCGGCAGATGACCTGGCCTCCACAGTTACCGGACCTGAACCCAGTCGAGATGGTTTGGGGTGAGCTGGACCGCAGAGTGAAGGCAAAGGGGCCAACAAGTGCTAAACACCTCTGGGAACTCCTTCAAGACTGTTGGAAAACCATTTCAGGTGACTACCTCTTGAAGCTCATGGAGAGAATGCCAAGAGTGTGCAAAGCAGTAATCAGAGCAAAGGGTGGCTATTTTGAAGAAACTAGAATATAAAACATGTTTTCAGTTATTTCACCTTTTTTTGTTAAGTACATAACTCCACATGTGTTCATTCATAGTTTTGATGCCTTCAGTGAGAATCTACAATGTAAATAGTCATGAAAATAAAGAAAATGCATTGAATGAGAAGGTGTGTCCAAACTTTTGGCCTGTACTGTACATATGTTGATGGTGGGATGGGACGAGAGTATGCCTCAAAATAATTACCGGAACACGGGGAGAACATGCCAACTCCACACTCATAAATCACCACAACTCCTGAAGGAGCAACAACATAAAATGTTCCCTAGCAGTCTGTTTATTCCCAACAATGAGAAGTAATGCCAGTCACTTCACTATATGCTCTGGGCAAGCACTTATCTCTAACATAACCACAAAAACATTTGCATTTTAGCCTTATTTACCATACTTGGGTTGTAGGCTCATGTTACTCAACATGGAGGTAACGTTACACCAGAGAGATTGCTGAGCAATATACACAACGACCACTTAACATGTCTGCTCGTTTTGTGATGCTGACAGATGGTATGGCAGTATCTTTCAAGAAAAGCGTTTGAACCATTCCTGAGCTTCTGCGCTCCATCCTTTCACTGTAGTCCTCCGGTAAAAAATGGATGGAACAAACAAACATTTTCCGGACCGTTTCCACAGGCATGTTGGGATCGATGTCCAGCACAAATAGCCATTGTTTCATCCTGTCCGTATTTTTGGTTGGTACTAGGTGAAACTTCACTTTGCTCCATGTCTTCGGCTTGTTACTGCAACCTTTTACAATACATGTGTAAACCATGATTTACAAAAACACTCTGTAAACTTTTCTCAAACTTTCTGGTGTGTCCAGCTGACAATACCGCAAATGCAAGGCTGCAAGCAATAACAATGGCACTGTTTCAGGTGCGCACTGTGTCACTCCGCCCAGTGGTTTACTCAAGAAAGTAGTTCCGAGTATTTGCTTCATGTGTCGTAATGTTGCTTAACTTACAAGCCATGTGTTGTCCACTAGAGCGTTTTGGAGTCATTTGATGGTGTATTTGATTAGTTTTGAGGGAGAGAGGGACCTGTACCGTTCACCTCCATTTCAGCGGGCAGCTCTGCCCCACCAATCTCAGAACAGCATGCACTGACAATTAAAGGTAATGTACCTACTCATATGACTATCGGGATTACGGCAATAGGCAAATTTGCCAAAATGTCGAACTATCCCTTTAAGTCCCAACAAATGGTGCCGCCATGTAAAACATAGCACTGGTGCCTAGATCACAACAAATAGTATCCCCTCTTTTACAGTATCACCGGAATAACTTCCAACATTAATAATGTCCCCCCTTGAGGTCCAGAATTGTTTCCTACATTAATGGTGCCCCTTGGTGAGGCCTAATATTGTTGATCAGGATTAAGGATACAGGATTAAGGGGCAGGAAACATACAGTATAGAAACCATAAATTGTCCTCATTTCGGTAGAAATAAAAGTATGTGTGTCTCTAAAGTGTGGTGTCTTTAACATAATGATAATGCCACTTGCAATCTGTACAACAAATCCTCGGGTGATCTTGTCTTGCATCCTAAACTGGAGACGGAAACAGTGAGTGAATGGGTGCTGATGCTGGGTGGAGAGGAGAGGCAGAAAGTGACACTCTGATACACAGCCTGTGACTGAACGAGGACACACATACTAACACACATGTGCCAGTGCAGCCTCTAGATCAAAAGCTGCCACCTTTGCAACAGCTGTTGCTACATTCACTGTTACAATGCATCTACTAAAGTGAGTTTAGCACCGAATTACACTGAGCTGCACCACACAAACCACGTCGGACAGATGTGAGTGCTGTGCTGCTCACAGTAATAGCACCTACTAATACCTACTGGGAATAACTGTATTATTTCTGAGCACTTTAAATGCATTTCATCCATGTTGAATTAAAATGCTGAGGTTCAAAGATCAGCCTTTATCTTCCATGTCAACTGGGCAAAGCTCCATCTGCCAATGAACACCATGTCTATGACTGAAAGCTCATAGACATTGGTTAAACCTACTCAATAGGCCTCGTAACTGCTTTTTCAAAGAACAAGAAGGGATTTTGAAATTCATACTATAAACAATAATCTCATCTTAAAGGGTTTTATTGAAATAATAATAACTTAGTACAACTAGTACAAAGGAGCATTGGGGCCAAATTAAAAAAAAGAAGAAACTCAGATTGAGAATAAAGTAATAATATTAAGAAAATAAAGTTGTAAATTAATAAGATAAAAAGTGGTATTATTATGAGATTAAACTTGGAAATTTAAAAAAGGAAAAAGTCGCAATATAACAAGATTACACCTGTAAATGTATGAGAAAAACGTCACAATATTATGAGATATATGAGATAAATATATGAGATATATGAGAGATAAATATATGAGAAGACATTATAATATTACAAGATTACATTAATAAATGTATAAGAAAATAGTAGAACAAGATTACACTTGTAGATTTACAAGAAATACTGTTGCTGTTCTGCCCTCAGTTTGAGTGCATATATAATATTTAGGTTGTTTTTTGGGTACTGCAGTGCCCCCTTCTGGTCACTCAACAGCAGTAGCAGTAGAGCAAGGAATTTCCCTCAGAGTCAACGAGCCAGAGCAGAGAGCACATGGTGACCATTTCTCCTGCTGCAGTTTGTCTTCAGCGTTGTTGCCTTGGACACTATTATTCCGCGAGTATTTTGTTTTAACATTTAAAGATACGACATGTATAATATGTTTTGTGTATGTTTGTTTTGCTGCAAATTCAGCTAAAGTGAGTTAATTTATAGCTAGTATAGCTGTAACCTTTTAGCTAGCTTGCTTTGCCTTGTTACTCGGTATGTTTTATTTCATATGTAGTCCCAGACAGCACGCATACGTCTCGCCGACGTCGGCACAATGAATAAAGTTGCATCGGCAAGACATATTATGGAGAGCGTTTGCTCACTGGGAAGACGTCGCCGAGACATCGGCATTTGGTAAAAAATGCCCTCCAGACGATGTTTGGACGATGAATCAAAGATGCTCAGCGCAGCCCCTCTACAGCTTTTATACGACCTTTATTTAGGTCGGATCATTCAATTAGTATAAATATCTCCATATCCATAGTCGAAATTAACATGTATTTACTTAAAATGTGATAGGAATATGGCAATATCATAACAAAAAAACAATATGCTTGACCACTAAATAGCTTTGTAATATTGTGTGTGGATAAAATAAAGAGACAGGTACGATTCAAGTTCGTGATCATAAATTTATTTCCAGCAGCATATCCAAAAGAGCCCCAGCACAAAAAGGATAAACAGAACAGAAAACATATGGCAGGTCGGGAGACGAACACAGGCAGCAGGGTCTGGATTGCTGGGAGACGCAGTCTGCAGGGGAGCCCGGGTTGTTCATTGTGGATTGAGGAGTAGTTACGTGTCCAGTCCATGCTCCTCATCCTTATAACAAGTCCCCATCCTCGCTCCTCTGTCCCGCAAACACTATTGTGGGTGGAGGAAACAGAGAAAGTGCACAAAATTACGTTCTGGTATATCCAACCAGCTCTGACAGAAGCACACAGACCTTTTTCTCCCCGGGTCGTGCCGGTCTCGTGGGGTCGGATATAACATCTTTTGTATGTTAGAAATCATAATTGTTTAATCCTTGTTTTTTCTGGATCCCGATAAATACACAGACACAAACACTACAGCTGTTCCAGTTGTCATGCTGGCTGATCTGTGTAAGACGATCTGACAGCTGTGATTCCATCCTGCGTGCACTTAGAGATTTATCGGGCTTTACAATTCTAATAATAATTCATTTTTTCCTTATTAGTGAGATTAAGTTTAAAGACGCGCGCACACGACTGTTCAACATATATGAAGGTGTTTTGCGATTGTGATGTGTGCGCCTCAGCTGTGTGCGAGACACACGTGCACGCCGTTAACATATTTACACTTAATTGCTGATAGAAAATATGTTTAAAGGACACTTTACTAATCCACACTCCTGTATTCTGCGGTTCCTCCGCTGGTGCGAGCCGAGGCTGCCAGAGCGAGCCTCGCGTAATAACAAAGCAATAAATAGTAGGCTAGTAAGATCAGTCAATTAGAATATGCGCTTTGTGTTAATTAATAGTCTGTGTTGTGTTTTACCGGCGCACAACACGCACACACATATCTGCTGCAATCCACACACCTCACTGGCAGGACAGGACGGCAGTTTGACAGCCCGAGGATGGTGGAAGTGGACAGTGTTTGTCATTTACATATAATTTTTTGTCAAAGCCACAGGGAGCCACTCAGAAGATCAAAGAACCACATGAATAGGGCTGCACCTTATGATTTTTTTTTAATTATTTGATCAACTAATCGGAGGATTATTTTTAATCATTTGATTAATAAAATAATTAATTTACCTAAAATAAATATCAAAAAAACTCTCATTAATATTTAAGTATTTTATTCAATTAATATCCACAGACACATAGCTCATTAGAATAATAATGGTAACATCTTTTAAAGTTAGTCTATAAAGTTAGATTTCCACCATATCTATTAGACTCGCGGCCGCGGTACTTTCCAAGGTGCTAATGCGCTGTCCAAGGTGCTGTTTTATGGTTATTTTCTGTAGTTATTTTTGCACAATTTCGTACTTCGTAGTTTGACAGAGTCCATAAATAGCCTTTTGGAGGTGTGTGGATTAATATTTTCCCGAAAATTACATTTTCTATCCTGGAAACAGAGACGCTCTATCCCGATGTATGTATGTATGTTCCCAACCTCAACACTTTAGTGTATTTTCTGCTGATATTAATAGTTATTATTGAGGAAGAAGATCACCATTTCAATATTAATCAACATTATTATGAACATAAAATAAAATTGTATGCATTCCCTGGAGAATTTGGCGTCTTTCTTCAGTGAGGTTCACTTTGTGCCACAGCCAGCTCATGGTAAATCCATCACATGCAGTATTTCATCCCGATAGGTTTTGGATTAAGTATAAATCCAGTGATCTTTAAGCTCCGAGCTTGATTTTATCTGAGATTCTAAAAGTTGCAGCAAACATAAATCCAGCGGATTTTATCCATCCAGCGCAGCGCACAGTTTGCATCTTCATTGTTTAATATTTTGAACTATTTCCACACAAAGCTGGTGGCAGACAGCGTGTTATGTGTCTCATTCAGATGGTAGAGACAAAAGTTATTGTATTAAGTGAATTCATAACATGCTTGAATTCATGGCGATTTGTGATCGTTAACCAATTAATAAATGCTCCCGTGTACTCAGCTGGTAGCAAATAGGAGCCAGAAAACACACACACACAGCGCGAGCTTGATCGCACATAGCTGCCGAACTCCAGACCGCTCTGGAGGAGAGGCGGAGGCAGAATGGAGCTTTTAGGCAAATAAACATCGCGAGTCACGATTCTGTTCGGATTCGACTTCATGAACGTACAGATGTACAGAGAAGGGAGGGGGGACTGTAAAATGGAGGGTCATGACAGAAGCAACTGGAGTCTCTTGCGCTTTCTAGTGACGGTGCACTAAAACACACCCTGAGGCGGATATTAGCTTTACTTCCAGTACGAACACACCAACAATAACCCATAACCAGTACCGAACCATGAGAAACTATTATACCGGGCCATGTTAAATAAAGGCACAAACCCAGCGCTTCCCTTCGTCAGCTGCCGGTTAACCACTAGCTCCGCAGCTGTACAAACACCGAAGCCGGATACTAACAGCTAACGCTATCTAACGTTACCTGACCCTTTCCCAAATTCAACATTAATTTATTATCCAGAAGGGGATTGTTCATGTGTTGGAAAGACTTATAACTACCTAGCAATGGCGTTTGCTAATCGCTAGCTAGCTAGCAAGCTTGTTAGGAGTCGGTGTCTGACCTCTTTACCTTCAACAGCACACCCGGTCGGGACTTAGCAACTAGCAACTTTATTGAATGTCATATTCACAAAATAACTATTTTTATGTGAGCTTAAAGTGGGCTTACCTGAAGACCAGTTGACACCGACGAGAGGCTGTGTCCTCCATCTTCAACGCCGGCTCTTTTTTCCGTTGGCGCCAATTGGATGAATTGCAATGGGCCGATCCACAGCCGACCTATCTCCGACTTTGAAATAGAGCACATAAACCCGCCCTCTGGCAAACCATGTCCCTGCTATGGGCCGATGCTTCTCAGACGCATCAACAGCCGTTAGGAGTAGAATGCCGACGCACGATCTGAGGCCGACGTCGGCGAGACGTATGCGTGCTGTCTGGGGTAGGGCTATCAATGAATATTCTAAATTCGAATTTAAATTCGAATTTGAAAAAAAAAATGGACCTTCAAATGTGAAAATTGATATTCGATTGTGGAGAAAAAAAAAACCCACCACCGTGGCTGTCCTCTTTGCGAGTGGGCGTTGGCCTGGGCCGCTGCACTGAACGCACTGCATAAGGCCACACCTCCCGCGGAGGTGCTGCCAAGCGCAGCGCACCGAAATTCTCGCACGAGTCGGAGCACTTCCGTTCACATCAGACGCGCATTTCTCCACGCCGGTCGACAAGCGGTTCTGCTTCCAGCTTTTGTCTCCATCACCTGGCTTGACACATGCGCGGCGCGGCGCAGCTGGTGTGGATGACACAATCGGTTAACATGGGCGCCGAAAGGAAACTGGCTTCGCTTCAAGGCTCTTTGCAGCACTTCATTGTGTGGCCTGACAGGTCAGAGAGCGGGGGCAAGTGAGAGGTCCACGGTCGTTTCTAACGTAATGTTATAGATAATTGTTTTATGTGTTTTAATGTGTATGTATGTAAATGTTTTCAAAGATGTTTATGTTGAAATAAAAATACCTAATTACCTACATTTCTATCTCAATGAGCTAATTAGTCAGTGACAATTTATGTGTAGCTTCACAAACTGACCAAGCCAGACATGCAGGTTTAGCAGCCGTTCATGCATGGAAAAGGAGATTTCAAACCACTGTAAAAAATTCAGTTATTGAAACAAAAATCTGAAAATACACATATTGCATCTAGACAGCATGGAGATGTTGGTAATTTATTTTAACAAGGATTGATTTGCTTCATAAGTGAAAAACTGATGTTTAACTAGTTGAGCTATGTGCAAAGTGAGAAGCCTCAGATGGTTTCACACTGAAGTGTTGACACTGGATCTTTGTGCAAAGTTTGGTTTATTTTCAAGCATGTGAAGGCAGATTTTCTAGTAGAAAAAAAGACTTGAAGATGCTGCACAGTGATCAGTCACACTCAAGCAATTTTAAGCAATAAGCTGGAGCACAAGAAGATGATCACAAGACAAAGTGAATTCTGCACCAGTTGAGGCTCGAACACGCAACCTCTGGAACCTAAGATGGTCATCTACCGCTCTGAGCTAATTGGCAAGTAGCAACTCAACAGTGGCTTCACAAATTGAGTAAGCCATTCACTGTTGTGTAGGAAAGCAGCCATCAGTGCATGGAAAGGCAGATTTGAAACCACTGTGAAAAATTCAGTTATTAAGACAAAAATCTGAAAATACACATATTGCATCTAGACAGCATGGAGATGTTGGTAATTTGTTTGTAACAATGATTGATTTGCTCCATAAGTGAAAAACTGAGTGAAAAATTGCCATTTTTACATTGACTCCAATTGTTGACATTACAGTAAAATTCAAACTGCTGTCAAAAATTCAGTTTTCAATTCAATTCAATTCAATTCAATTTTATTTATAAAGCCCAATATCACAAATCACAATTTGCCTCACAGGGCTTTACAGCATACGACATCCCTCTGTCCTTAAGACCCTCACAGCGGATAAGGAAAAACTCCCCCAAAAAAACCCTTTAACGGGGAAAAAAAAACGGTAGAAACCTCAGGAAGAGCAACTGAGGAGGGATCCCTCTTCCAGGACGGACAGACGTGCAATAGATGTCGTACAGAACAGATCAACATGATAAATTAACAGTAATCCATATGACACAGAGAGAGAGAGAGAGAGAGAGAGATGCAGGTAATGACAGTATCTTACAACAACATTAATGAAAGTAATAATATTATAGTTATAGTTCTGGTTACTGCGGTACAATATGTTGAAAGTATGTATTAATACCTGGCAGTATACATGTGTGACAATAATCATATGTGTATAATAACAGAAGAAGTATGACTAATGACTAATGATGGCAGCAGCAGCAGGAGGCATCTGGCGGGACCACGGCAGCAGCACAACCACACACGTCACCCTGTCCAGGCACCGCTGTGATATGAGTTAATCTGCGAGACAGTGGAGCACAAAGGCTCCGGAGAAGAAGCCGAGTTAGTGACATCCAGAATGGCCGGGTTAGCTAGATGCAGTAATAGGATACGAGAGAGAGAGAGAGAGAGAGAGAGAGAAGGGGCCCGGTGTATTATAGAGGGGTCCTCCGGCAGACTAGGCCTAAGTCAGCCTAACTAAGGGCTGGTACAGGACAAGCCTGAGCCAGCCCTAACTATAAGCTTTATCAAAGAGGAAAGTCTTAAGTCTAGTCTTAAATGTGGAGACGGTGTCTGCCTCCCGGACCGTAACAGGAAGATGATTTCACAGGAGAGGAGCCTGATAGCTGAAGGCTCTGGCTCCTGATCTACTTTTGGAGACTTAGGGACCACGAGTAACCCTGCGTTCTCAGAGCGCAGTGTTCTGGTGGGATAATATGGCACTATGAGCTCTCTAAGATATGAAGGAGCTTGACCATTTAGAGCTTTATAAGTTAACAGTAGGATTTTAAATTCAATTCTGGATTTTACAGGGAGCCAGTGCAGAGAAGCTAAAACAGGAGAGATATGATTGCGTTTCTTAGTTCCTGTTAGTACACGTGCTGCTGCATTCTGAATTAGCTGGAGAGTTTTTAAGGACTTACTAGAGCTACCTGATAATAGAGAGTTACAATAATCCAGCCTTGAGGTAACAAAAGCGTGGACCAATTTTTCTGCACGGGTTATCCTACGGGTCAGGATAGGCCTAATTTTTGCAATATTACGCAGATGAAAAAATGCAGTCCGTGAGGTTTGCTTTAAATGAGAATTAAAAGACAAATCTCGATCAAATGTTACTCCGAGGTTTCTTACGGTAGTGGCAGGGGCCAGAGCAATGCCATCTAGAGAAACTATGTCATCAGATAAAGAGTCTCTGAGTTGTTTGGGGCCAAGAACAATAACTTCAGTTTTGTCTGAATTTAACATCAGGAAATTGGTGCTCATCCAAGTTTTTATGTCTTTAAGGCAATTATAGAGTTTAGTTAATTGATTGCTTTCTTCTGGCTTCATTGATAAATACAACTGAGTATCATCCGCATAACAATGGAAATTTATAGAGTGATTTCTAATGATGTTACCTAAAGGAAGCATATATAGAGTAAACAGGATTGGTCCGAGCACAGAACCTTGCGGAACTCCAAAACAAACTTTAGTGTGTAAGGATGGTTCATTGCGAACGTCAACAAATTGAAAATGATCAGATAAATAAGATTTAAACCAGCTTAGTGCTGAACCTTTTAAGCCAATTAAGTGATCCAGTCTCTGCAGCAGAATTTGATGGTCAATTGTGTCAAACGCCGCACTAAGATCTAAGAAAACAAGTACAGAGACGAGTCCTTTGTCTGAAGCAATCAGAAGGTCATTTGTAATTTTAACTAGAGCTGTCTCAGTGCTATGATGCACTCTAAATCCTGACTGAAATTCCTCAAATAAATTATTATCCTGGAGAAAATCACACAGCTGGTCTGCGACTACTTTCTCAAGGATCTTTGACATAAAGGGAAGATTAGATATTGGTCTATAATTGGCTAACACCTCTGGATCCAGGGTGGGCTTTTTTAGTAGAGGTTTAATTACAGCTATCTTAAAAGACTGTGGTACATAGCCTGTTAATAAGGATATATTGATCATATCTAATATATGAGTGTTAACTAAAGGAAAGACCTCCTTAAGTAGCCTAGTTGGGATGGGGTTGAGGGCGTTGATGATTTAGATGAAGAAATCACTGCAGTCAATTCTTGAAGAGAAATTGGGGAGAAGCAATCTAAATATATATTAGATTTTACAGCTGTGTTTGAGGTTAGATAGGTACTATCTGAGGGCAGGAGGTCATGAATTTTGCCTCTAATAGTTAGAATTTTGTCATTAAAAAAGCTCATAAAATCATTACTGCTAAGGGCTAAGGGAATACAAGGCTCAATAGAGCTTTGACTCTCAGTCAGCCTGGCTACATTGCTGAAAAGACACCTGGGGTTGTTCTTATTGTCTTCTATTAGAGCTGAGTAATAGTTTGCTCTGGCATTGCGAAGGCCGCTCTTATAAGTTTTGAGACTGTCTGTCCAGATTAAACGAGATTCTTCCAGTTTGGTTAATCGCCAATTCCTTTCAAATTTTCGCGATATTTGTTTTAACTTACGGGTTTGACAGTTATACCAAGGAGCGAACTTTCTTAACTACTTTTTAAGAGGAGCTACAGAGTCGAGCGTTGTTAAGCGAGCCTCACGGTGCTATCAACAAAATTATCAATTCGGGAGAGGTTAAAGTCGGTATGCAGAAACCTCTGTTACTGAAGGTATTGGTATTGAATTTAACGAAGTAATCTTTTCCTTAAGTTTTGCGACAGCACTATCTGATAAACATCTAGTATAGTAACTGTTGCTGAGTGGCGTGTAATCGAGTAAAAAGAAATCAAAAGTAATCAGATAATGATCCGATAGCGAGGGATTCTGTGGAAAGACTATTAGGTTATCAATTTCAATTCCATACGTCAGAACTAGATCGAGGGTATGGTTAAAACAATGAGTAGGTTCATGTACACCCTGACTGAAGCCAATGGAGTCTAATAATGAGATAAACGGTAGCCAGGAGTCATTATCAACGTCGACATGAATGTTAAAATCGCCTACAATAATAACTTTATCTGATTTAAGAACTAAACTGGATAAAAACTCTGAGAATTCAGATAAAAATTCAGAATACGGGCCAGGAGCATGGTACACTATAACAAATAAAAGTGGCTGCGAGGTTTTCCAGGTCGGATGTAAAAGACTAAGAACAAGGCTTTCAAATGAATTATAATCTAGTTTAGGTTTAGGGCTGATTAACAGGCTAGAGTTAAAAATGGCTGCAACTCCCCCTCCTCGGCCGCTGCCTCGAGGAATGTGGGTATTATTATGACTGGGAGGAGTGGACTCATTTAGACTGACATATTCATCTTGACACAGCCAGGTTTCAGTGAGACTGAGTAAATCAATATGATTATCTGATATTAATTCGTTTACTAACACTGCTTTAGACGATAGAGACCTGATATTCAACAGTCCGCATTTAATTCTCCTGTTTTGTCTTTCTGTCACAGAAGAGGTTTTAATTTTTATGAGGTTGTTATGCACAACTCCTCTTTGTTTAATTTTAGATTTAGATAATTTAGGCGGTCGGGGGACAGACACCGTTTGTATAAAACTATTAAAACTATGGCTGGGTAACTGCACTAGAAGCTCAGAGAGGCGTTTAGGACTGCGTCTCCGAGTCCTGGTCTCAACTCTGGGTTGTCAGGGATTTAAATTACTAATAAAGTTTGCCAGGTTCCTAGAAATGAGAGCAGCTCCATCCAAAGTGGGATGAATGCCGTCTCTCCTAATAAGACCAGGTTTTCCCCAGAAAGTTTGCCAATTATTAACAAAACCCACATCGTTTGCTGGACACCACCTGGACAGCCAGTGGTTAAATGATGACATGCGGCTAAACATGTCATCACTGGTCAGATTTGGGAGGGGTCCAGAGAAAACTACGGAGTCCGACATCGTTTTTGCGTATTCACACACCAAAGCAATATTAATTTTAGTGACCTCCGATTGGCGTACCCGGGTGTCTTTGACGCCGACGTGAATAACAATCTTACTGAATCTACGTTTAGCTTTAGCCAGCAGTTTTAAATTTGATTCAATGTCGCCCGCTCTGGCCCCAGGGATACATTTGACTATGGCCGCTGATGTTGCTAACTTCACGTTTCTCAGAATAGAGCTGCCAATAACCAGAGTTTTATCCTCAGCGGGTGTGTCGCTGAGTGGGGAAAAGCGGTTGGAAACGTGAACAGGCTGGTGGTGAGCCGTGGGCTTCGCTTGAGCTGTGCTTCTGGCGAACCGTAACCCAACCTCCCGGCTGAGCGGGAGTTACCGGAGGACAGTTAGCAGAGGCTAAGGCTATGCTATGTGGCTCCGCACCAGCTACAGGGGACTGGCTAACTACCAGCTGCTGAATGGTTTTCCATGGTGCGGAGCCGCTTCTAATTCACTAAGCCTCGCCTGCAACGCAGCAAATAAGCTACACTTGTTACAATTACCACTGTCGCTAAAGGAGGCAGAGGCATAACTGAACATTTGACACACCGAGCAACAGAGAGCAGGAGAAGGAGAAGTCATGGCTAAGCTAATGTAGCTAACAAGGCTAAGCGCGTGCAAACAACAGCTAAGAGATTAGCGAGAAAGTCGTAGAAAGGAGGAGAGCTATAGGTGCTTAAACAGAACCAGTGTGGGTTATGACTTGAAGTAGACGTTAAAGCAACTGAGGTGAGAAAGCAGGCAAGTGGAATTCACCAGAGCAGTACAGAGACGCTGTCACAGAAACACCGGAAATGACACAACTCGCTTACCGCAATACGTCAGCACGTCAGCATGCGTGGGGCGAGGTTCTTGAGATAAAATTCTGAAATTTGCCACACATCATCTACCATGACTCTAGAATTTTGTCATTTTTTTCATGAACATTGAAGATTTATTTAGCAAGAATTTGCATGCATATGTTTACAGTACCGTTTACAGTCAAACATTTTGATGCACTGTAGGCTCAATTTTTGATAAATCAAAAATCTGAGAAACATAGTTTTTGTAGGACAATCTGAAGATGCTCTGTAGCAAGTTTGGTGTCAATTGAGAAAAAATTGTGGGAGGAGATAGGTTTAAGAAGTTTTACAGTGATGAGTGATGAACTTCATAATTTTTAATAGGTTTAAATGTACGAAAGTTTCTTCAGTATTGGGGCTACAGTTTGATGAAAGTTGTAGTACGTATGGTTGATTTGTTATGAATTTTCAAAATTTTGAACTTTAGTTGCTTGCTGTAGCGCCACCATCAGGACTATTGGCTTGAGTTTACAGCTGAGGATATCTGGCATGAGACTGGACCTTTGTGCAAAGTTTGGTGAGTTTTCACCCATGGGAAGTATGATTTCCTCGGAAGAAGAAAGAAGAAGAAGAAGAATACCTAGGATTACAATAGTGTCCTGGCAGCTTACCTGCCCGGACCCTAATTACTTTTTCGGTCCACTAGATGGTGATGATGGTTTTTTTTCCCAATGAGTTAATCAAAACAAAGATGGAGGCACTGTAGAAAGAAATCAGAAATGTGCCGTCTGTGTTCAAATCAAATGTCTGGACTTATTTTAATTGTTTTTAACACAGATGGAAAGAAGGACTTGCATATTACATAAGCGATTTACAAGCAGTGTCATACAAGAATAAAACACTCTGAGAATACTACGAACATGAGGGCATATCTCAAATGCCACCATCCAGAGATAGCGTTAACCCCTTATGGCTAAGCTAACGTTAAACCTGCTCCACCGAAAAATCAACTAACACTGGACACAGCTTACAAAACTACCAACCAACTCTAAGAAAGCTAAGAAAATAACACACAACTTCACCTACTTCATGTGCAAAGATCTGTGTCCATACAGCGGAGGCTTTCATGAACACTGCAGACCCCCTGCACAATGCAGCACAGGTGATTGTAACAGACAACGCTTGTAACATGGGTGTTGCCATTCAGTTAGTGGGATACTTGCATGTGAAGTGTTTCGCTCACATGCTTAATCTGGCCTCACAGAGGCCGTTCAATCTGCCAACAGTTCAGTTTGTGACTTGTATGCAGCATTTCTGACAGTTGTTATGATGGTGAAGGTCAGTTTGCATCACATTTTTCCAGAGGTGGAAAGAGTACTGAAAATTTGTACTCAAGTACAAGTACTGTTACATTGCTTAAATTGTACTCAATTACAAGTAAAAGTACTGGTCTTTAAAAAATACTTACGTAAAAGCACAAAGTACTCTTCTCAAAAACTACTCAGAGTATTAATTACTTTTAACCGATGGATGTTTTATTGCGTCGTCAATAGCAGGAATTTGATTCGATTCACCTGTATAAAATATCAAAAACAGCTCACCTTATACAGTGAAATTACTGCAATGATATGACTATTATGAGGCAAGAGTGTAAACACATGGCACACACATGAATACATGGGGCTCACTGACTCCACAAGAGTCACAGCTTTCCAGTCATCCACAATTTATCCAACTGTAATACTGTTTAAGGACCCCAATATGCAGGAATAATAAAATAGAATAGGCGAAATTACATAAATACCGCACGCCACATAAAGTGTGCCGCCACGGCTCAGTTGTCCAGGTACTACTGGGCAGTCATGACACCAACGAAAGTAACGCCAGTAAGTCGTTATGTTGCAACGCGGAGCTCACGGGATTTGCGCAGAGCGCATGGACACTCACCCTTGGCTTCTTTGTCTCCAAATCTTCAGTCCATAAATTAGTCTCTACTCCGCTGTGTAGGTATGTTACTGCCAGACATCTGTGCCTGCTGCAGTGGAGCTGTCCTTTCCTTAGGTCATAGATTAATTGGCGCGGTCGCGATTGGACAGACTTATTGGCTACAAAGATGCAGATGAAAGGTTTGAATATTAATTCAAATTGTGGGCATACTCAGTAGCAACTTACTATTTTAAAAGTAGCGAAGTAGATTACATGGTGTAAATTGTACTCAAGTATGAGTAAAATTACACACTTGAAAAAAATACTCATAAATGTACAAGTACCCAAAAAATCTACTTAATAACAGTAGCGTGAGTATTTGTAATTTGTTACTTCCACTCCTGCATTTTTCTGCAATAAAAATGATTGAAGTGGGGCGTTGGTGGCTTAGTGGTAGAGCAGGCGCCACATGTACAAGGCTGTTGCTGCAGCAGCCCGGGTTCGACTCCAGCCTATGGCCCTCTGCTGCATGGCACTCCCCCCCCTTCTCTCTCTCTGTCCCCTTCACTCTTGTCTGTCCTATCCATTAAAGGCTAAAAATGCCCCAAAAAATGTCTTAAGTCAGATGAACAGACTAAAAACTTTTTCTTATGAGGTAAAACTGATGCTGACAACGTATGGTAAGAAATCGTAATATATCGCGATATACTGTATTGCAATACTTAGCATATTGCAATAATATCGTGTGACCTAAGTATCGTGATAATATCGATTCCCACCCCTGATAACCACCTTCATGACACCTGTTATCTCTGACAGGGGCTTTAGTCTTTGTCGAGCCAGCTGACACAAAGAAAACTTGCCTCTGCTGAACTTGCTTCATGGTACAGCCCTCAGAGATAGAGCAGAATACAAACTACACATATCTTAATAGGTGAAGATCCAGAAACCAAGCATTCCATCTGGAATTATAATCTGGACCATGTTTACAGTGTGTGAGTTAGATAAGGTATAATATCTGACAAGTTCTTTCCATGATTATAAAAAGTAAGGTGAAGGCTACGTCTCAGTGATGTACCAACTTTTTGAGATTGGTACATTTACTTAGGAACCTGAGCGACAGGTGAACATTTGTCCTCTCTGCTTACTAGAAATGAATCCAAAACGACCAGCCAGAATTAAGAAGTGGTCGTGGTACAGTTTACTTTGCTTTTGATTGAACTCAAACTCAAGAGACCCTCAAGATTTGTTAAAAAAATGTAGAGACAACCTTAAAGTCTCTGTCATCCCAGGCTATACTGTGCATTAGTAAAGCATATTCCCAAACAAGTTTTTGTTTCATTAAATTACCACAAACTTACTGCCACGCAGTAAACCTTTGGAAGGCTGGAGGGACTGGGGCCCCGGGGAGGCTTCCTGCTTTGCCCTGATCCTGTCTAGGCTCACAGTGCTAAAAAAGTGACATTTAAAAAATGCAGCAGCAACATCTTTTTCAGAGACAGTGCTCTTGTTATTCTGTGTAATCCAAAGAGCATGCTGTAGTTCCATTGAAATGTCTGACTGGGAGGTCTGTATCATTAAAGGGAAATTTCAGTTTATTTCAACCTGTCTCCTATCGTCCTAAATAGCGCATAGTAGCATCAGACCTGTTAAAATGTAAGTGAACGGGCAACCTTCAAGTGCAAAGTTAGTCCACTAAACAAGCTTTTTTTCCACAAAGACTGCCTCATATTGTTAGGATAAATGTCAGAGAACATATAGAAAACGACATGTAAACATGTTGCCATGTTTGTTTACCATCTAGCTCTGCTTTCCAAAGTGGGGCTGAAATATATCTCGCGAGCTCTAGATAAAGCCCAGCTGGATACTACTCCAGGTGGAGGTGTCTCGTCCTCGGTCACATCCAGACCTTTAAAATAAGGCTGCAACCGGTCCCAATCCTTGCAGGTACACCACCAATATCCAGAGCTACGCAGCCTTGCAGCAGCCATTCCTCTCGTCCTATACCTGTTGCGCCTCTCTCTCTCTCCTCCTCCGTTCTTCAATTTCACGAAGCTCTTCATCAGTGTATTCTGGCTCAAATAAATAGGGGCGGCCATCAAACTCTGCAAAATCAAATTCCTCCTCCACAAAGTCGAAGTCTGGCAAAAAGTCAGCCATTATTCTATAAATCTTTCCTAAAAAAAAATGATTGAACTTTTCAGGCTTCCAGCTGTTGCTGCTTGTTCTCGCGAGATTTCAGGCACGGTATGAGATCACTGCTTGTTCTCGCGATATTTCGGCCGCGCTTTGGAAAGCAGAGCTAGATGGTAAACAAACATGGCAGCACACCGGTAAGGTAAGACAACATGTTTACATGTCGTTTTCTATATGTTCTCTGACATTTATCCTAACGATATGAGGCAGTCTTTGTGGAAAAAAAGATTGTTTCGTGGACTAACTTTGCACTTTAAGGTTTCCCGGTCACTTACGTTTTAACAGGTCTGACGCTACTATGTCACTAGTCACTTGAAACAAATTTAGGACGATAGGAGACAGGTTGAAATAAACCGAAATTTCCCTTTAAGAGTAACAAAACATGGAATTTTGTTATTTATGCCACATTTAGAGACCTATAGATTAAAGGAATACTTAATCCCCCAAATGACAATTTGTGTGTCAATTACTTATCCCATTTTTCATTGAATTCAGGAAGAAAACACTGTTTTTCTCGCATGACTCCATGGTAAACAAAGAACAATCTTGATGAACTTAAGTCATTGAGGTCCACCGTTAACAACAGCAAAACTATATCAAAACATCTATTTACAAACTCCAAGACAACTCGTGCAGTATAATCTAAGTCTCATTTTTCCAGTCTTATGCTGAGTGCTTCCCAAACATTTTTGCTAAAACCATAATTGAAAACACTTCTGCATAGGGGTGGGCAATATATTGACTATACTCGATGTATTGTAGCTTGTTCCACGTGGGATATATAAAATGACTAGCCTATATCATGAGTATAAATTGTCACATTAGTTTTTTAAGGCACTTGCATGATACGTCACACACACTACCATGCCCCTTCCACGCTACTCTCTCCTGGGCAATAGTGTGTGAGGCGAGGTGTGCATTTTTGTTAGGGATGTCCCGTTCCGATATTCGGATCGGTATCGGCCGCCGATCGGACTGCATGGAAAAATGCCGATCCCAGAACTCCAATCCAGTTTTTCACGCAGACCGACCCAGGTTTTCCGGCAAGCCCAGCGCTCTGCGATTCAAGCAGTCCATTCCAGTGATCCGCTCCAGCTCTTACTATCAATCCACCAGGCCAGCATGCAGACAGCAGACACACACGGAGGGTAGGAAGAGTAGTGGTCAATTTAGTTAACTGACTATTTGTTTTCTGCTCTGGTTTTTTGAGAGTGATATTTTTATTTGGTTTACACTCTTACTGTTTAAGTAAAGAGCACTGATGGCATTGTTTTGGGCACAATTAGTAAAACTGAAGCCATGGATGGACTATTGCTTGTTTAAACAGTTGCACAATATTGTGTGTGGTTTTTTCTCCCCTCTGTTGGTCCCAGGAAACAGCAACACCAGGCTGGCACTGACACTACTAAAACATCTGAAAAGGAAAGGCTGCATTGTTTGTTAAATGTCAACAATGTTTTGTGGTGTTAATCTATTTTTTATTTATTAGGGGGCCAAAGCACGAGTGTGTGGAGTCTTGCTATTTTAATTTTAATGTTAGACATTTTAAAGATTTCTTGTGTTGATTTATTTTCTATTTATTAAGGGGCCAAGGCAGCCAAAGGAAACCAGCTATATTTTTTTATTTAATGTTAATGTTCAAGTTTAAAGTTTGTTTATTTAACTCTGTTAACAATAAACAGGTCAGTTTCTCATACCAACTGTTGTGGATCATTCTAACTAACCCGATTAAGTAGTTGTTCTTGTTAGAGTAATATCGCTTGATCAAACCTTTTCTAACATGACTGACAACAAATTAAGTGAATATGTATAATACGCGCTTGGATCGGATCGGTGTCGGTATTGGCCAGAACTCAAAGCTGTAATATCAGTATCAGATCGGAAGTGAAAAAGCTGGATCAGGATATCCCTAGTTTTTGTATCAGCAGGACTCCAGACCGCAACCATTTAGATGCATTTTGAAACCATGGAGCACCAGTGTGACCTGCAAATATTATTAATATATGAACTGGAGAGCTTTTAGTTGGTTTCCTGCTCAGTGTGAATAAATCATCATGTTTAAAAGCACTGCGGTAACAGTTTAACTTTCAGCTAACTGCTAATAACTATTTGTTGACCGGATGAGTCAAGTTCTCAGCAAAAAACATCAACACCTCCTGCCTGGACAAGCTGGATACTTCAAAATAAAAGCACCAGTGGTTCTACCTTGATTTATGTAATCATGACAGTACTATATTATAACAGCACTTTCTTTAAATTTCTTATAACAGTACTTTATTAAACTTTGTTGTAACAGTATTTTAGCAGTACTTTATGTACAAAACGTGGGATTGGAAGCTTGTTGAACATACCACTTTACTTAACAGACAAATGAAAGATGCTACTTTATTGCATTATGGGAAATGTAGCATCCAGTACTTTCTGAGTTTGACCTTTACTAGGGATTAAAAGTCAGGATTGCTTAGCCTCTCCTGCTTTAATTTTGATTGTTTTTAAAATTTGTTTCCCAACTTCATGAACATGCAACACAAGATCTTGGATTACCACTTAGAAGCATTAAATTCTGTACTGGAGGGGCCATGATGGCTTGCTAGGTCTTAGGTTAACAAGATGAAATTTATACCTTATGCTATCTCTTATTGCATTTTACTCACTGTAACTTGCACCAGCGGTGGATAACAATGCCAGTGTTCAAGTCACACTGAACCTCTGGAATAAAAAAAGTTATTATTTAACTGTTTTGCTGATCACTATAAAACTTAAATGCTTCATTTATTATTTGAGTTATTTCACAATTGGAAATGCTTAATTGGCTGCAGGCTCCAGTATGTGCTGCCCTTTGTATTTTCTTACTGTATATTAAATGGCTCTGGATTTTGGACTGTTGGCCTCACAAAACAAGAAGTTTATACTGTATAATATCACCTTAGGCTATGCAACATTTTAATTGTTATTTTTGTTGGGGTTTGCTTAAGGTAGATTGGTTGTTGATTATTAATTACCAATTGTAATCAATTAAGAAAATAAATTATTAATGTAAATTAATAATTCCGGGGCACCACCCTAGATTCAGGGATCAATGACCAACCAGTATTTAGTCAAAAAGGGGAAAATCCTCATTTCAGTTTATATGTGAATATTTACAATCACATAATCTAGAAGGCGTGAACTGGAGCACTGACCATCACAGCCAGCTGTTGATACAATAAACAATGCACAAATTATCACAGAGGACTGCTCTACTAAAGTCACAAATGTTTATTAAATTATTAACAATTAAACAATCAAGCTTTTGCCCGTAGTTTTTCGACTAACGGAAGTGCAGGGGCCTCGAGGATCACTCACCCCCTTCACTTCCGGCAGTGCCCCCAGTGTTACACTCCTACCTGCAACTCGAACCAAACGGTGGTAAAAACATTGCTGCTAATGCCCTTTTTTTCCTGTCGTGAGGAGTGGAAGGTGTGCTGGTGGATGCACAACGGTTGTAAGTTGTGCTGTTGTCCATGTTTTTCACATTGACGAGATGGTGTTTTGGATGGAGCGGTCACCATGGACGCGGAGCTTGCTGTTTCTGTAGGTACACATTTCCGGGGGACACCTGTACGTCTCGGGCCCGCCCCCTCCATTGTGATTGGCTAAATCGCAGCATCGTTCAACCTCAAAACTCCCCGCCAAAAAACCTTTAATGGGGGGAAAAAACGGTAGATTAAACAGGCAGTTACATTGAAATTTCGCCTATGGGCAAGCATGTCATCATTGAAATGGATCATATAATGTTGTGGTGGTGACTTTAAAACTTCAGCATAGAGGATTTTTATTGCAACTTTTGTTTCTGTCTGGTTTCTGTTACCTTACCTTCAAAATTACCGCTGGCTTACCAGAGCCTCTCCCACTCTGTGCTCTGTGTCTAAATGTGACATGATGTGAAAGCATGCACAGGGGTCAGTGTTGATTGGCTATCACTTGTGCCGTGTAACCAATCAGAGGGGGCTGTAGGCAGGACATTGTTACAAAGCCCAGTGCAGTGGGGACTGCAGGCAGGGAAGGAGACGTCTGTATCAGAGCCAAAGGAGGGAGTTTTAAAATACATTCATTTGATTGGTTATTGATGAAATAACGTCCGATGCCAATTATGGTAAACAGTAGGTTGTGTTTACTCGCACACTGTGCGCCTAAATCATTTTCCCAGTTCGCAAATATATATATTTTTAGGGGCCAATGCGAGTGAAATGCTCGCACTGCAGGGCACTTCTGCCCGTGCCGGACGAAAATTTCGCCACGCCGGAAATCCAGTGCTATGCCAGAGAACTAACCCCTGTGGCAGACGTGAAACATGTCACCATGTACTGATAAGCATGAGGCAAGAGATTAGAGCCAAACAATGGGTCATAGAACCGCTGGCCTCATGTGAGCGCACGGCCGGTACAAACTAACAGTGGGTTATCCACCAAATGAAAACAATAAATTTGCTCTGGTGAGCACAAACAGCAATCAATAATCAGAACATCAAAAAGGACATGGTGGTCCTTAAAGTTCACAGTCACAGTTTAGATTACACGCTAAGTATAAAGTCTCTGCCCAGACTAAAGCTCTCTTACTTGGTTCGCTTAGCACGATGAGCGCGCGTCCCGTCCGCCTCGTTCCGTTGCTCTTAGATGAGTGCACGGTAGTGATGCGCAGGCCTACCCGTTACCCGCGGGTCAGGTTGGGTTGAGTCAAGAAATGTTCACTTTATTGGTGGGGCGGGTGGGGCAGGTCATTAAAGATTAAATATGTCGGATATAGCCTACTTGTTAACAACACTGTTGTAGGTTAGATAAATGCATGTTACGTAACGTAACCTGCGACCTGACATCACAAAAGCGCCAAGCAGCAGCCACAACAAACCAGAATCAATGAAGCGGTGAAGATGGAAGAAGCAGTGAGGGAAAGATTATGGTCGGGAGAGTACAGAGTTAAAAGAAAAAAAAGGCCAAGCTGCTAAATCTCATGTTTGGGACAATTTCTGTGAGGTAGTTAGTGCAGCAGAGGACAGCAGCATTGGCTACGTGAAGTGCAATTCCTGTGATAAACTATACAAGCATGAGAGCCACAAGACGGGTACGTTAATAGCGGCGGGGGCGGGGTGGGGCGGGTTGTGAAAATAGATGCGGCTGTGCGGGCGGGATGGAGCGGGTTAAATTATTTTAACTTTGCGGCATTGCGGGAGGCGACGGTGCACGATGGCTCCACCTGGATCATGGCCACTGTCACCCAATAGGGAACAAGAGTTTGAATTTTGGAAGTGACACCTTTACACCTTTGACAGTTACTGGACCGATGGAGGCCTGGCGTGTTTCCTTTGTTCTCAGACTGGCTGGTATTGTGAAGGCCTCTCTATTCTTTAAACAACATTTTTTTCCTGACATCTAACAGATTAAATCAGAAAATAATCTAAAGGCTAATCAATTATTAGAAAAACAATAAATTGCAGCCCTGACTGAGTGGCAGTCCATAATTTGGAAAACATTTTATTAATGGACAGTGCTGAATTGACAGCCTGTCTGAGTCTTGAGAGAGTTTTTGCCTCTTGGTACAAAGCCCACATGTTTACAGTGAGAATGTTCCTGTGATTCAGGATTAATTAAGCTAAAGTGATTAAGAAAGCTTTAGGGAAAAATTAAAGTTACTTGGAATAAGTCCTCTGGAAGGACAACTAGTGAAATCATTTTAATTTCTCTAGCAGAAAGGGCTGGACTTCTAATGAATCATCATGCTAGGAGGGAACGGTGCTCCTGCTGTGATGAAAAGGATGACTTATAGAGATGGTTAAAACTCCATTGTTTTCTGCTGTGGCGGTAGTGCAGCAATTTCTAACCTCTGATTTCTGAGGCATATGGCCTGTGAGCGCAATAATTTAGTGATCCATAACAGTGACATAAGCAGTAATTGTGAGCACATAAAAGTCAGCAGTTAGTAGTAACTTTAATTTCATACTCAATGTAGCATTTATAGAAGAGGTTTGTTGTTGTTTTGGCTGGACTGCAGCAGGGCAGGGCCATTCCTATCAACGCCAAAGTTACAACATTGTTCCCCATTGGCTGATGCCCTTTGGAAATGAATGGGTGCTAATAGTCCTTAAATTGCCAGTAGGCACAGAGAAACGTAATGAGGAGAAAGTGGAAATAAGATTTCGGAAAACAAACTGGGGTTTGGCGAATTGTGTTCCCAAACCCCTGGTAATTTCAGCAAGACTGCACTAATCAGAAGATCGGTGGTTCAGTCCCCTGCTCCTCCAGCCCGCATGTCGAAGTATCCTTGGGCAAGATACTGAACCCCAAATTGCTCCTGATGGCTGTTCCATTGGTTCCATTCAGTGCATGTGAATAGTTACTGAGTAGCAGGTGGCACCACATATGGTAGCCTCAGTCACCAGTGTGTGAATGTCTGTGTGAATGGGTGAATGTGACATGTAGCGTAAAAGCGCTTTGAGTGGTCAGAAGGCTAAAAAAGCGCTATACAAGTGCAGTCCATTACTCAACTTGTTAGGTATTAACTCTGGAACCATCTAAGAGTGTTGTTGGTCACCAGCATAGACTATAAAATAATGGATATAACTGCCATGACATTACCCAGTAGTTTTTAGACTCCTATTTTGAAGCCTTCAGTTTCGTATTTCATCTGCCACCATCTTGGTTTTGTGTAGCCAGAGGTGACCATATTTGGGTGACAGGGTGGAGCTGTAGAAGAGTGAGGGGTGAATCTGACTGAGAAATCGAGGACGCTATCTGCAGACGGCCTGTCACTCAAAGCGGCCCTCTTTTCTGGCTAATGATGACGTTTTTGAAACAAACCTGGAAACACTGCAGTAGTTAGAAGGTACTTGACCTGGGTGGGCCCACCAGAGGCATTGGCTGTTCAGACCCGCTAATAGCAACAAAGGCTAATACAGATGAACAGTAATGTCTCTGGTAATATCCTACATATTCATGAATTCATGTGTATTTTATGAACCTAAAAATATAAGGTTATTGGTTATTCCTTGGGGAACTCCGTGCTGCTGACACTGCTGGCACACCATGCTTCACAGAGCTGGGGATGAGAGCAGGCGGATGGGCGGGCAGGTGTCAGATCTGTGCAGAGCACCAGAACAAAAAAAAACGACACCTCATCCACAGTATGATAATCACATCTGTAACCAAAGATTCACTCTCAGTGGCTTCTGTGACATGAGAAATACTTTCAAAATGCTAATGTTTAAAAATGCAAAATACAAAAATGCTCTGTGACAGCATCATCCACCATGAGGCATGAGGAAAACGGGTGAACAGGTAACAAAAATACAAAAAAAGGCAAAAATACAGGCCAGTAGTCCCACCTCCTGGAAAAGTTACACTACGCTATTGTTGAATAGGCAGATTCAGTCTAATATGAAGATACCGAGTGCTGCAGTATCTATGCCAACTGTTACTATCCTGAAATGATGAGTGAATAAAGTCTGATGAAGCTTCTTTTTATATGTGCTAAAAAAATTTGAAGCTTCAAACGCAGCGAACACAGCAACATCTGGTGATCTGTAAAATTTGCCAGCTAAACAGAGTGGGTTGTATCTTAAAATAGAGAAAACGGTTACCAATATGCAAGCAGCAACTTGCTGAAAAATGAAGCCAATGCTCAAGTGCCAAAAACTGCAGTTCCTTGAATGTCTACTTGAGGCTGGCTCCAAGAGTGAGTCAATCCCCATTGACCCCCATATTAAAATGGCCAACTTTACAGAAGAAATATAAATGATTACAGCCTGGTGCAATAACAGTTTTGGTCTCTATAGCTAATTTCAACATTCATTCAACTGTACAGGGGTGAAGTTTTATATAACTCACCTGTTACATTTCATGAAGGTTAAAAGTTTAGCATAATTAAGGTCAGGCCACACCGAGCAACAGGCTGTCTGCTGATAGTGTCGTCAGCCAGATCCACCAAAGCGTCCTCACTCTGAGGTCGTTGAATACCGACACTTGTTTAGTGACTTCCTGCATTAGACACCAATGACAAAGACGTCCTTTCACATTGGTCACTGTTATTGTTCAATGTGGCAGGACAACAAAGAAAGTTAAGTCCAACTAGGGTGGGCGGGAGGGGTGGTGGATGTTTCCAACAACCACCGACTTACACCCGCAGGCCAGTGTTCGCTTCCCGTATGACTGTAAAACCAAATCTTGCTCTTTTGACCTAAAACCAACCATGTGCATGTGTTGGCTAAACGTAGCCATGCGCGTTTGTTGTTGAAGGAAAAAAACATCAGTTAGCGGTGTGGTACCAACGTAGTGCATTTATTTTGAAAGAGACCATATGCAAACTGTACATTTCCTGTGAACCTTGAAGGTCTCATCAATATGTGACGAGGTCAGAGTGAGAATGTGTTGGATCTATCCCTCGCTCCTCCACAGCACTAGCGTCTCAACCAAACATGGTAACTTCTAGCTTCAAAACCACAAACAAATGGGTGTCGTCACGGTAGCTACATCTATTATTTTATACAGTCTATGGCAGTTTTTTTCATGGATAATCAAACACTGTTTATTGGTCCAGACTGGATAATCAAACTTTGAAGAAGGTAACTGATTACCAGTAGGGATGCACATTTTGAAAACATTTTCTGACCGGAAACCGACACTCGTTAACCAATTAATAACCATTAACTGAGAAGACTAAAATGCGCTAGTGAGTGTCCGTGACCCATCAAAAAAGTACCGTTACAGCAAATGTTTTTTTTCCACAAGGGGTTTATTTTTAAATATGCACATGAGAGCATAAAGAATAATATCTGAATATTTTTTTTACATTGTCTCAAAGCTACAGCGCTGCTGAAGTGTGAACAGAGTAAAAAAAAAAAAAGGAGAGAAAAAAGGACTACGCTGCAGTAGCTTATACTGTGAACGGAATAAAACAGAGTTGCACATATTTAACTTAAATAATTATCAAATAGCCTAGATGCCTGACTTTCTATTAAAAAAACAGCATAACAAAACGAAAAAACACACTTTAAATCCTCCAGCGCCCAGCGCGCTGCATAGCATATAACGTCATTATAACATTTTGAAATATATAGCGGAGTGTCTCTCATGCATCAAAATATTAAACTTATATAGCCAGATTAACAAAACAAAAACACACTTTGAATCATGCAGTGCGTCCAGTGCGCTGCATAAGATAACATTTGAAATAAATATTTAAACTTAGGCCTATAGATAGGCTACAAATAGGATAAATAAGAACAGCCAGATTAACAAGACAAAAACACTTTGAATCATAACTGTGCATAACTGGCATATAGCCTATAGCCACTGGAAGTCCTCACGTGTAACTTAAAAAATAACTTACACCGAAAATTTCTTAAAATAAAATAGCAAATAGTATAGCCTGCCTATATCTCCCATGTATCATATATTTTATGACTTATTAAAATAAATAGCAACAGCCAACAGATTAGTAAAACTGAAACACACATGAATCCTCTCAGCGGCTGCGCTGAAACAAAAAAAACAAAAAAAACAAAAAAAAAAAACCTCGGCACAGATGTCCTGGGAACACAGAGGTAGCGCCTCGCTAGAGTGGCCAGTCTCGGGAAGCGCGTTTGTTGAATTTTCCACCAATCAAGAGCATTAGTATCCAGTGAGGGTAGACTGTCTCTCATAAAAGTGTCCACCTCTGCCTTTGGATCATCACCTTGTTTAGGGGTGCTGTAGTCATCTCCCAGGAGCAACATCATGGCACTGCCTGGGCAGCACCGGACTCCAGCCTGGGCAGCAGGCAACGCTGTCTTCGCGTCCTCACACGAAGCACCACCTGTCTCATCCCCTCCACGAGCAGCACCAGCAACAGGCTCATCTTCAGTGGCTACTTCCATGGTAGCATAGATTTCCAGTAGTTTCCTTTTTGCTTGACTCATTTTTGCTGCGAATTGCTAAATATGGGGGACTGCACGAATCAGTAGTCTGCACGTGTGCTAATAGGTCTAAGTTTCTGTTATCAGTTAACAGTTAAACGGTTAATCATGTGTATCCCTAATTACCAGTTCTCTTGATGAATCTGTTTCTTCACTGTAAAATATGAGATGTACAATTCAGGGAACTCAAATTTCAGCAACATCGGGGTCTTCCCTATGTTTCCAGGGTTCTATGTTGCCCGGGTTCTATGTTCCCCACTTCACCCTGCAAAAAAGCTTCTATGTTCCCCACTTACACAAAAAGGGTTCTATGTTTCCCACTTGGTTGAGCGGGCAACATAGAACCCGGGAATCATAGAACCTTTTTCGTGTAAGTGGGGAACATAGAACCTTTTTTGCAGCATTAAGTGGGGAACATAGAACCCTGGAAACATAGATACGCTCCCGCAAAATCAGCCTCTGTACTGTTTTCCTCACGGTGGCTCTGTGGTTGCCATGGTCACACAACAAGCTGCGATGCAAAGTTGAACCATCATCAACTTTGACAGCAGTGGCAAATAGCTGTACCTGAACCCTCACCCCTGCAGAGCTACATCAAGGCAATTCACTTTCCTTGCTTCTGGAGACATAATTGGCTTGGAGGGGCGTTCAAGACCAACTTTGCTTTCTGAATTTGTATCCTCACTGAGACTTGTAAAAGACTGTTTTTCTGCTTGTGTTTGAGAGAGTCTGAAATGACAGCAAAGCAGCTGATTCCATTTCAACTTGAAACAACATGACTTAAAATACTCTCTGCGGCTGTCAGAATCTCAAAACTTTGAACTGAATTCAATAAATAAGCAAAGATAAACTCCCTCATTATCTTAGCAATGTTTGCTCCACTTACATAGTGGAGCAGTAAGTAAGTGACACATGTAATCAAAACCAGCAGTCGCTCCTCACTCAATAACCAACATCTCCATCAGTGTCTGCACACTGCGCTCCCCATGGAAAATCCAAAAAATGTTATTTTTTCTCAATAAATGCTAAAATGTTAAATGTTTGCAGAGGCAGTCTGTTGTGTGTTCAAGGCATTTTGAGACCTCTAGTGCTTATTTTTTTCATTTGCAGGATGTACAATGCAATTTAAATACAGCACCATATTGATTCTTGAGGAGACATTTGACTCATAGATATAAACAATGTGACATTTAGTAATTCTTTGTGTTCTTTTGGTTTTGTTTTGCCAAGTAAATGTTGTTCAGTTTAAAGCCAACAGCACATCTCAGAGGCATACTTTAGCAGACATGATTACAAGCATTTGCTTCTGGTGAGTAAATTGTTCAAATATAACAAGGTATGGAAAAATCTAACAGCTGTCCTGCCTTCCTCTGCCTCTGAACTCTGTAACTAATGAGGGTGTGAGTCAGTGTTTCATGGTTAGTAAGCTGTTGTCTTACTCTGAACGAAGCGGGGAGGGTTGTCGTTGACATCAGTGAGGGTGATGTTCACCACGGTGGTTCCAGTGAGCCCTCCTCTCTGTCCGGCCATATCTTTAGCTTCAATCACCACCTGATAGTGCTCCCTCTGCTCACGGTCCATGTCACCAGGACCCAAAGCTGTCCGGATCACACCTGAACAACAATCATCATCATCATCATCATCATCATCATCATGTGCTTTTGTTTCAGTTCTGCATTTTTTCTTTGTCTTTGTCTTCATCTTCAGCCTCCTTTTACTAGACACCTCCATCATGCTAATCTTCATAGAACTATCAGAGAACTTGCTGTTTCCACTTAAAATGTATTTATTAAGGTGAGACTGAAGAGAACACAACTGACTTTCTCCACGAAAAAACAGTTGTGTTTGCTTTTGTTTCTTCTGTGGGTGGTTGAGAGGAGAACTTGCCAGGTGTCAAACTGATACTTTGTATTTTCCAATCATTACACAGCTTGTCACATATGTTCTGCAGATAAAATCTGTCATATCTCCAATGGTGGTTCAAATCATCTGATACGCAGGTAAAAAAAAAAAAAAAAAACTTGAATCATTTGATGCAGACACTTGTGAGGGCCTTGTGAAGATGGATATAAATCTCATGTCATTCAGTACAGAGCTTGAGTCAGAGGAAGAACAGCAATGGCATTATCCAAAATTAACTTTTTTAATCACCGGCCAAGAGGGCTGGTAGATGAAAATATCCACGGACCAAGCATATTTTTTAGTAGTCAAAATAATAAATTGCATTTTTGTGTCACGTGTATATTTATTTCAGTACATTTCATTAAGATAATAAGCTGTTATGTTGAATACTATCTTGAAGTAGAGGCTGGCTGGCAAAAAAGCTAAATTATTTTAATATACCAGTGGTTCCCAGTCTTTTTCCTTAAGGGACCCCTTTTCTGTCATTGAGAAACAGAGGAGCCAAGACTAAGTTACATAATTTATGGATATTTGATATTATATTCAATGCATAACATTCACAGTACAGAACAACCAAATACAGTAACTGCAGGAAGTTTGTGGAAATGAATTTTGAGCAGATGTGTCCAAGTGTTTTTCTTGGACACATCTTCTTTCGGGTGTCTTTCCCTGGTCTGCTTTTCCTGCCTGTGTTTTGTGCCACTCTGACTTGTTTTCTTCGTTACTTTGAATTATGCCTGCCTGTTTTGGATAAGTTTTACCAGCAGCATTAAGGCTAGCTTTTTATTAAAAACCACCTGCCTGCTTGTTGTTGTGCATTTGGGTCCTCATTTGATCGGAAATGTTACAGGTCCCTTCTCTCCTCAGAGAAGTATGATTAAGATTTTGCAAAAGCCGTTATATTGTATTTATATGGAGTGATTTTCTTGTTCATGAGAAAATAGAGTGGTTAAGACCAGAATAGTGACGATTGCTCCTTTTCAGAGAATTTGGCTTTCCCCTGCCTGGCCTAACAGTGCTGCCTATGGCCATGTGTATATCTGTCCTAAAACCCCCCTAAGCTTTTGTTTTCAAAGCCACCGAGTGGTCAGTGGTGTTCCTTGATGTTCTGACATAAAAATCATAGCAAACTGTGGTTTCCGTGATGATTTATTTGACATTTTGTGTAATCAACTGGTTTTCTATAGGAAACCTCATTGTCCGTTGGTTGTAATCCACCACTGGAGACGGAAAGGGGGTTCTTTACGACAAGGTTGTAGTCATTGTAGTCTTTTAACTCAGCGAAAGTGCCGGCTCGACAGTACTGTGTGGAATCAGTCCTGGAGGAAGAACGAGAATGAACGAAAAAGTTTTATAATAGGTTTAAAAAACTGCACAATGGATTACTCGCTTGTAGACAACCTTCGCAGTACGATGCCTTTGAACACAAGCCAGCCTTCTTCTTCTGCTTCTTTTCTGTGTCCCATTACATTGCAATGGTTTCCTGCCGGTTGGCGACACCCACGTAAAGGAGCATTATCGCCATCAAGTGGGCTGGAGTGTATAACGCTTCAGGGTCAAAAGAACGATCAAGCAGAAGTTTACACACAGGTGTGAGGCAGCTAAAAAAAATAGTTCCACAACTGAGATGAATAGCGAAAGCACAGATGGAAACTACAGTTTGCCATGATTTTTATGTCAAAACATCAATGAACACCACTGACCACTCGGTGAGTTTCATGGCTTTGAAAACGAACGTTTAGGGTGGTTTTAGGACAGATATACACATGGCCATAGGCAGCACTGTTAAGCCAGGCAGGGGAAAGCCAAATTCTCTGAAAATGAGCAATCGTCACTATTTTGGTCTTAGCCACTCTATTTTCTCATGAACAACCCAGAAATGGGGCTCAAAGTGCAAAATACCAGACTTCGCCTTTAACTGTTAGCTCGCTGTACATTGTAGCAGAGCTGTTATCAGTTACTGCTCATGCAAACAGAACATCCAGCTGCTGCGGCTGCTTCACTTTAAAAACATTTCTTTTATAATATAATAAGACTGCTCTTTCTATCACACCCTAGGAATAAAAGCAAGAAAAATATATTTCCGAAAACGTTAAACTCTTGCTTCAATCTACTTGTTGTTCTTCACATCTCACTTCCTGTCAGCATTGAGAGAACAGGGTTTAATATTGCTGCTTAATCCAGGCAAGCAGCCATCTGTCAGAAACAAACAGCTGAGCAGAGGAAGGGAGATTACTGCCCTGATTATCTAAATGGATGGCTAACTTTCACAGAGAAAGTACATAAGATCAGGTGAGGGTTTAGCTGAGCTGTGTTTTTATTTTATGACAAAAGACAAATTCATTTTCTCTACCTTTTCCTAGTGTAGCAGGAACATGACTGTGCAAGGTGAAGGTGCACAAAATGTATATTTGCTTTATATGACGAGTTCTGTCCTGTTTTTGTGTGTAAGAAAAGCAGATGTGCTGGCAAAAAAACAAGATATAAGATGAGTGTCCTATTCACTCTGTTGATTGAAATTAAATTCTGGTACATACAGTGAAGGGAAATTTTCTCTGCAGACAATCTGATAAAATGATTAGGGATGATTGACATCCAAAAGTGGCAACAGTAAGAGAAAAATGCAATTTAAAGTCAGCAATCCAACTGTAAATGAGATGCAGATGTTAGCAGCTCACCTTTTATTTTAGTGTTGTTGCTTCTTATAGTTTTTTGCTTAATGTGGGTTAAGGTTTGAGTTTTACTTCACTTTCTGTCATGCTAGCAGAGCAAAAGGAACAGTTTGGTATTTGTTCAATCCTTTTTTTTTTTTTTTTTTTTTACCCAGAATCAGACTGAAAGGCTGATATCAGTTTTATCTCTGTGTGTCCTCTACAGAGGAAGGTAAGTATTTGTTCAATGAAAAAATAGATCCACAGAAAAACAGGTTTCATTCTTTCAGGAAACTACACCCATTTCAAAGTTAGAACATGCTAAACCTGTGTTGTAAGACTGTCCACCATCTTGTTGGCTTGTTTCTGGCAGTTTGTCATTTGCTTCGAAGAGAGAAAATGACTTTCTTTTTCCTCTCATGATCTTAATGTGCATGCAGGACCAGCCTAATGTAGCCAGCTGGAAGCAGACAGGTTACTGTTAGGCAAAGTATCATGAAAGTTAAAGGGAAATTTCGGTTTATTTCAACCTGTCTCCTATCATCCTAAATTTGTTTCAAGTGACTAGTGACATAAAAATAATAGTTAGCATGTTAGCCGTTAGCCTAGATACAGCCGGGGCGCATAGTAGCATCAGACCTGTCAAAACGTAAGTGAAAGGGCAACCTTCAAGTGCAAAGTTAGTCCACTAAACAAGCTTTTTTTCCACAAAGACCGCCTCATATCTTTAGGATAAATGTCAGAGAACATACAGAAAACGACATGTAAACATGTTGTCTTACCTTACCAGTGTGCTGCCATGTTTGTTTACCATTTAGCTCTGCTTTCCAAAGCGCGGCCAAAATATCGCGAGAACAAGCAGCGATCTCATACCATGCCTGAAATCTCACGAGCTCTAGATAAAGCCCAGCTGGATACTACTCCAGGTGGAGGTGTCTTGTCCTCAGTCACATCCAGACCTTGAAAATAAGGCTGTATTCCTTGCAACAGAGGCATTCCTCTTCTGTGGGCATTGGGGCACAACATTCACAGGTACACCACCAATCTCCAGAGCTACACAGCCTTGCAGCAGCCATTCCTCCTCTCTCGTCCTCTACCTGTTGCGCCTCTCTCTCTCTCTCCTCCTCCGTTCTTCAATTTCACAAAGCTCTTTGTCAGTGCATTCTGGCTCAAATAAATAAGGGCAGCCATCAAATGCTGCAAAATTAGTTAATAAGTCTGGCAAAAAGTCAGCCATTATTCTATAAATCTTTAATAAAATAAATGAATGAACTTTTCAAGGTACTGTCCGGTTCTGCCTTCCAGCTGTTGCTGCTTGTTCTCACGAGATTTCAAGCACAGTATGAGATCACTGCTTGTTCTTGCGATATTAGCAGAGCTAAATGATAAACAAACATGGCAGCACACCGGTAAGGTAAGACAACACGTTTACATGTCATTTTCTTTATGTTCTCTGACATTTATCCTAACGATATGAGGCGGTCTTTGTGGAGAAAAAAAAGCTTGTTTAGTGGACTAACTTTGCACTTGAAGGTTGCCCTTTCACTTATGTTTTAACAGGTCTGACGCTACTAAGCTCCCCGGCTGTATCTAGGCTAATGGCTAACATGCTAACTATTATTTTTATGTCACTAGTCACTTGAAACAAATTTAGGATGATAGGAGACAGGTTGAAATAAACCGAAATTTCCGTTTAAGTAAAAATCATTGCATTATCGTAATTGCCTTTTTTTTTTTAAAAAATATGTTGTCATGTATGAAAAGACCTTGATCTTGATTACAATATATTACTATTAGTTAACTACAGCATCTCTTGGTTCTGTCCAAAGCTCATTGATCCATATAAGCGGTTGATAACTGTATTTATAAAATAAATGAAATTAGAAAAAAAGCAATATGAGCCAGTTTCAAATAAAGGCCTGGTTCTCTCTGTACCATGGGTAACTGGAATTAGAATTCTGGGTATATTTATCAAAGTAAGATTTTTCTTTTGGCCAATTAACAAAACACCTGGATGAAACGATGCATTCTCTTGTCAACTGGTTGGACCTTAAAGTAACAACATTGTGCAGTCTTAACCAGGAGCGTCACAGTGGGGGAGAAAGCGGTATGATTACCCAGGGCCCCTATGGTTGGGGCCCTGGGTGATCATTCCCACTTTTCCCTTTTAAAAGCCTGGCATGAAAAGCTCAGTTTCTTTTGCAATTTTTAATTTCTGAGTAATTAGTGCCATAAATAAATTAAAATTGGCTCACCGTTTCAAGTCGCAAAATAGTTTATTCCGCCCTGCACTCAGATTCCTCTCTCAGCACAGTTAGCCTTTCTTACACAGAGATGCCGCTATAGGGCTGCTACTAAGTCTCTTCTTTATGCCATGTTTGCATTTTTACACAGATCATGCGGCCCAGTATGTGATTTTAGACAGCATGCTAGCATCATGTAAAAAAAAGAGGTGTGACAAGTGTGACAGGTGTGACAGGCGTGACACGTAACACAACAGCGTCAGCCTCTAGCGTGACATATAACATACACACAATATGGCAGTAACATCCTTTACCATCCCTGTTATATGATGGCTGATCTCGTCCTCTGCTCAGAGGGTAAGCAGCTCCTTGACCTCAATGTTTTCTCAAGTTGTGGACATTGTCACCTGCTGTTCTTTTTGAGTTAGCTTTTTTAAAATCTCCCACAGTGGGCCACATGCATAACACGTCATCAAAACATCAAACCACTGAAAGGGAAATTGAGGTTCCAAAAAAGAAAAGAAAGAAAGGAAAGAAAAAGAAAGCAAACTGGCTTGTTTATGTCCTTCTGCATCATTATGTCTTGTGGTGCTGCGTCTGAATGTCTTTTGTTTTCTTACTAGAAATGATAACCATTCTCTACAACACAGTGGGATTTACAGGATGATTCTGTCAGACATACCTGTATTTGGGTCAACAGAGAAGTATGGGTGTCCCTGGCTGATGCTGTAGACCAGTTTGGCACTGCTCCCATACATGCTGTCATCAGCATCTGTAGCTGTCACCTGGATGACTGATGTACCTGAGAGACACATTGTCATGACTATCACTGACAGATATCACAACATCTGGGCTACCCCATGATGCTTAATGTACTTGGAAATAATATTAAAATAATTACAATTATATAGCCATGATAAAAAACTCTCTTCCTGCAATGACACAGTCCAGTCCAGGCTGTCCTTACCGATATCCGACCTCTCGGGTACGTTGCCAGTGTAAACTTCTTTGCTGAACTGAGGCTCATTATCGTTGATGTCGTGAAGTTTGACGGTGAACTCAGTCTCTGGCTCCAGCTTTTGACCTGTCCGCTTGTTGACCACTGTGGCTTTAAGGACATAAAAAGCCTTCTCCTCACGATCCAGGCGGCGAGTGGCGTGCAGGTCACCGTTACTCTCATCAATGACAAAGATGGAGCCGGCCCCCTCACCAGACAGGACATACTTGACTAAGCCATTGCCATGGTCCTGGTCCGATTGGAGCTGCAGATGTACACATACAAAGAGGAAAGGGACTAATTATCATCCTCTGAATGACATTTACGCAACATACTTTAGTAATTCATAGCTCAACAGCATTGTAACATCCAAAGACTCTGGTCCTAATCTAATCTGCTGCAGTCATTAGGAACCTTTGGTATTGCGGAAACAATGGAAACAAAGGGGTCAGGAACTCTTTTTTCCCCAGGCATCACTGGCTGTATATGAATTATTATCTTTAGCTCTGTAAATAAAGGAAACTGTGAAAATTGGCTTTGTATCCATAATAAAAGGCACTGCTAGTACTAAACTAATGGAAGAAGTGGGCTGCATAACTGCCTTTAGAGAGATAAAACAATAAGATATGTAAAAATGCAGGAAAAAATAAGTTTTTTTATTTAAGATATTTTTTTGGGCCATTTTGCCTTTAATCGATAGGAGAGTTAAGGGTAGAAGGGGGGAGAGAGAGAGGGAGTGACATGCAGCAAAGGGCCACAGGCTGGAGTCAAACCTGGGCCACAGCCACAGCCTTGTATATGGGGTGCCTGCTCTATCCACTAAGCCATCAACGCCCCGGAAAAAAACAAGTTTATAGAGATACAATATAATGTTCTTTATTTATCTGAAATTGACATTGGCCGCGTTTCCCAAATCCAGTTAAGAAGATCTTAGCGCTAAGAGCTCCCGTGAAATTTAAAAATTAATTAATTCAATTATTTAGTTGTAGTCTTGTTTTCGTCATGAAAATAGGTCATTAACAAATATTTATCATTTTAGTTTTTCATTAGAATTATTAGAACACGGGGCGTCGGTGGCTTAGTGGATAGAGCAGGCGCCCCATGTACAAGGCTGTTGCCGCAGGGGTCCAGGTTCAGCTCCAGCCTGTGGCCATTTCCTGCATGTCACTCCCACTCCCTCTACCCCTTTCACACTTGTCTGTCCTGTCAATTAAAGGCTAAAATGCCCAAAACAGTATCTTAAAAAATTATTAAAACACACATACACACGAACGGCAGGGAATTAGTGTGTTAGGTGGCAGCGCTGTGTGTAACTTATGTGCTGATTAAGTGGTGGGTGATCGATTTGCCTGACATTGATTGATTTAGTTTCAGCACCGCGGTAGTGGGCAGCTCCTGTTAAGAGCTTCTTAAAGAGCAATCTTAAGAGCGATCCTAAGAAGGGCATTAAGAACTCATCTGGGAAACACTTATCTTAGCGACCCTTCTTGGCTAAAACGTTCTTAACTGTGCTCTTAGGCCTCAAGATCGATTTTAACTGGGAAACACGGCCATTATTTATGTAGTTTGACTTCATTTGCTGTTTTCATGTTAATTATGTGTGAATATTAGGACCAATGTTAGAAAAGGAAAATCAGAGATTTTTACTCTCGTAATTTTATGATTTATGACTTTATAATCAAAATACTTAATAGTATTATGGGCACCAACAACCCAATCACTGGAAAAAATGTTTCTGCAAACCACTGTTATGTTTGTACGTAATGTAGGTTATTATGTAGCTTTATTATGTAGCTGCAACCTTACGTTTCAACAACGCTGTGGTTAACCTGAGGTTAAATTTAGGTACAAAAACCACTTGGTTATGGTTAGGATAAAATCATGTTTTAGCTTAAAACAACCACTTTTTGTGACACAATCATCGCTGGGAAAACAAACTAGAGTTGCTAAAAACACCCACATTTTGGGGCTGAAAAGGTGTCTCACCCAAGTGTCACGCAATGTTTCATGCCCTCCACCTCCAGATGACAAAGTCAACTCATACACTTAGTCACTTTAGAAATGTTGATACGATACATATGAAACGTACAAACGTAACATATTTGTGATTTGCAGAGAATTATAATACCAATATTTTCTATGACGACTTGGGTGGTTGCCAACAAGCAGGGAGCTGTCCTCAGTTAAAAAATGAAAGCATTTTGTCATTTCTTCAAATGCCTTAATAGACCCAAGACCCTTTTCCTGACCATGAGTGCGACCTTTTTAAAACAACAGCGGAAGCACAGTAACATTGTTATAGCCTCCAAATCCTCTTAGGGAGGTCAAAGTGGATGGTTGGAACAACAAAGAATGGGATGTGGATTTCTCAGTTGGTGTTGGATACGTTTAACCATGACAACAATCTTTTCCTAAAGGATAAATCTGATGACTTTCTGTATTTTTATGCCTCCACACTGGTGATAGCCGTCGCCGGAGGCATTATGTTTTCAGGTTTTCGTCCATAGAGCCGTACGTTCAATCTTTCCCTCTCTCATGAATGCAATATCTTTAGAATGCCTTCAGGGAATTTCTTTAATTTGGCACAAACTTCCCTTTGGACTAAACGGTGAACTCACTCAATTTTAGTGGCCATAGGTCAAAGTACAAGGTCACTGTGACCTTGTTTTATTTTTGGGAGCACAATATCTCAAGAACACCTTGAGGGAATCTTATCAATGGATATCATAGATATAAACTGTAAGAGAAATTTGACAGGTGCGCTGAGACACACACAATGCAGGGCAGTGATTCTAGTCTTACTCTGTCTGTGGGGGGGTGTGTGTGTGTGTGTGTGTCTGTTCCACGTTTTTCTCCTCACTGACTTGGTTAATCCATGTGAAATTTGGCACAGTGGTAGAGGGTAATGGGAGGATGCGAATGAAGCAATATTACATCAGTTGACCAAAGGGGGAAGCTATAGCAACCGATTGAAATTGCAAACTTTGAATGTGCATATCTCATGCCCCGTATGTCGTAGAGACATGGAACTTTGCACAGAGATGCCTCTCCTCATGAGGAACAAATTTGCCTCAAGAACCCATAACTTCCGGTGATATAGATTTTCTGCCATTTTGAATTTTTTGAAAAACACTCAAAATCGATCTTTTCCTAGGAAGTTTGACCAATCTGCATGAAACTCGGTGAACATAATCTAGGGACCAATATCTAAAGTTCCCTCTTGGCAAAAGTTGGAAAACTTACTAAAACTGAGCTTCTATAAGGCAATGAATACTGTGGAGGGTGTGGCTCCTCACATAAAGGTGTACATCATCTCAAGGGTTTCCCCGATGACCAGGCAACTTTGTAGGCATATGACCACACATAATCTGAGGGGACCCCTCCATTATTGACCCCATCAAACAAAATGGGGGCGCTAGACAGCTAATTTCTTATCTAGGCCTAACTGCCATAGTGATTTTTACTAAACTTGGTAGATATGTAGAACAGGACGACTCAAGGTGACTGGAGAAATTTAACTCTAATTGGCAACTGGGTGGTGCTATAAACAACAGAAAAATGCTTAAAAATGGCTAAAATGCGACCGATCGCTGTGGCTCCCCCTGTGGCCGAATATTTTTTACTTTTTCTAATATTTAGTATGACTAAGTCATGGTATGGTATGCTACACATAATCACGGAAACTGTCAGTGTGTCATTCTGTCTGTCCCACATTTTTCTACTCATTGATGTGGCCAATCTATGTGAAACTGCACATAGGCACTGATGATTGGCATAGGTCAAAGGTGACAAAGCTAATTTTTCTAAAAATTACACTATTACTATAGTCTTTTACAAAGTCACTTTTAGTTGAATTGTATGCATTCACCCTACGAGTTACTGCGCATGTGCGTAAGCAATCATACTATCAAATTCACAAAAACTCTGTCTGAATACATTGCTCTTCTTAATGGGTTCAGTTGACTATTTACTATTTACTATTTTCTTTATTTACTATCTCCAATTTCCTATGACCTGTATCCCAAACACACACTATGTGAAACTGTATGTGGGCAACTGTGCACTCAGTGGATATGGACTAGTTATTATTATCATCAAATCTTGTGCAGAGCCAAACCAACAATAAATGTATCCACTGGCATGTATTGTATGTGTATCTTCCTCTGTGCCACAGAGTGCTATTGTTGTTTAAAACACATCACTGCTGAAAATAGTCTGCCACAAATGCACTATTTCCTCCTGTTTTAGTAACATTTGATACAAGAACAGGGTTTGTAAGGCGTTTTTGAAAGTTTGTCTTTAGAATCCGCTTTTACGTCTGGAACTTCCTGTCTACAACTGGCTTGAGACATGCCCTCATTGAGGACTTGACTCAGATTCCGGAGTTACTCTCTTATCCTAAAGTCTCCTTATGGAATCTGATCCTGTTTGATTCGGCGGTGGGAACCTCTTGTGACCACGCGCCTTTGCTGTTGTCGACCCCAGCAGGATTCGACCTTCCGCATGGAAGACGAGTGCTCTAACCACTACACCGGTCTTTGATGGAAAATAGAATTGGGAGCCACAGACAGGGTAAGGTAGTTGTAAACTACTGAGCCCAACACATTGTTGCATTGTCTTTCCATGGGGTCTGTTGACAATAACAGAATAGAATATCAACAGCCTTATCCTCTCACAAACAGGGGTGTCAGATTGGAAAGTGCTCAGCTTCTTAAACACTACCATGCACTGTATGCTACACTCTGCTACCCTGCTGTTTGATAGCATTCTACTTCCTCCGTGGGTTGAAATCATTCAGTGCAATGAGCTGATGCATACATACATGTACAGTACCTCTGGACATTTTTAACTTTGTGGGCCAGTGAAGCACATGCAATTCTACATCTCTATTACAGTATAAGAACCAAAAAAGACATGTTTTTTAGCCCCATCAGGCTCACTCCACTCCATTTACATTATAATTCTCCAATATAGTTTCCTCTCTGTATGGAAAGAGCCTACTGATGATACATGGATGGAGGAAAAAGGAGACAGACAGGCCAGTGGACGAAGACAGAAGCAAAGAAGAATAAAGATGGAAACACAAAAGAAAGACCAAGAGTCATCTCAAGACAGAGAAACAAAACAAGAATCTTCTGAAGGCAGAAAGTGCAGCTGCAAATGAAGAAAGAGCAGCAGAAAGCCAGAGTTTGTGTTGCGCCTGAAGGAGTAAAAATCTACGCGATCTGCTGTGAGATCTGCTGCTTTTACTCTGATACCTGCAGCAGTAACCTGGCTCCTTCTCTCTTGCCTCTTGTCTTTGTCTGTATCTCTCGACCTCAAGTGGCTCAGTGTTCACCTTTCATCCCTTCATCCCAGCTTCTCTCCTTCAGGCCAGGTGTTAGGGTGAAGCCTTTGATTATACTTGTATGTGTGTGTGTGTGTGTGTGTGTGTGTGTGTGTGTGTGTGTGTTTGTGTAAGCCATTATAGCTGCTGCTTTTTTGCAATACCTGTGGAAGGTGTGAAGTCAACTCAGCTCAACTCAATTTTTTCACTTTAAAAACAGCAACAGCCGAAACAAAGTGCTGTACATAAACATAAAAACTTAAGACATAAAACAAACAATTAAAAACAATAAAAACACTAAAACAATAAAATAAAATAAAATAAAACAAAACAATAAAAAAACAAAGCAAGAGCAGAGTCTAATACTGATTTGAAAGCCAAGGAATAAAAATGGGTTTTAAGATGAGTTTTAAAAATGGACAGTGAGGGGGCTTGTCTGATGTGCAAAGGTAGGTCGTTCCAAAGTTTGGGAGCAGCAACAGAAAAAGCTCTATCCCCTTCGAGCTTCCGCTTGGACCTCGGTACCTCCAGGAGCAGCTGATCAGCTGATCTGAGGCACCTAGCAGGAGTGTAAGACGGGGCGAGACCATGTAAAGATTTAAAAACAAATAAAACAATCTTAAAATTAACTCTCAAGTGCACGGGCAGCCAGTGGAGGGAAGCCAGAATGGGAGTTATGTGCTCCCTCTTACGTGCTCCAGTTAAGAGACGAGCAGCAGCATTTTGAACCAACTGGAGATGTGCGAGGGAGGACTGGCTAACTCCAAAGGAAGGTGCATTACCGTAAGCCAGCTGAGACATAATGAAGGCTTAACCTTTGCCAGCTGCCTAAGATGAAAAAAGCTGGTGTTGGGATTCACAGGACCACAGATGATTTATCATTTGGTAAAACCTAAACTGTACATTTAAAGGCTTTTTCCTCTGCATGCTCTTTGTTCTCCAGACAAAGACAGCTATGTGACACCCATCTCCACAGGAGCTCTCACCTCACACCTCAGTGAAGCTCAAGTCCCAAAACTTGATTGGACAAGACCTTTATAGGGACATGTGACTCTGATGTCACAGGCATCTCTAGATCTGTGCTCCCTTCCACAGATCTCTCTCTTCTTACTCTGGAGCTTCAACAGCTCACACCTCTCTCCGGCTGGGCCTGGAACAGCGGAGGCCCAGACCCTTGCTCCTTGCCCCAACCACTAAAGGGAGGGCAATTGATCACAGACTCTCTTGCAAACACAAGGGGTCTCATTCATGAAAAGTGAGTAAATCTGAGTGTAGATTTGCACATAAAAGCCTACACTACTAAAAACCTACTCCGGATTCAGGAACTCCGCGGGAAACTCAGATTTGATCGTAAACACGTGTGTATGATCATGAATGCCAATCAAGTGACAGCGCGCTCCCGGTAATCAGCAATTAGCATAAATCCCTGCCCATGAATAGCCAATGACCACCATATAAGGCGGTGTAGGTGCATCCTGTCGACCTGTCAGTCATGGCGCAAACAAAGAAAGAGAAAGAAAGAAAAAAGAATTTTTCCGAAGCGGAGATCGAAATAATTTTGGGTGAAGTGCAAGAAGAAGTAAGAAAAAACATTTTATTTTCTTCAGTTAGTAGTGGTGCGACAGGGACAGGCAAAGTGAAGTTCTGAAGGGAGGTAACAGATGCTGTTAATGTTGTCTCCGTAGTACAAAGAACCATGTCAGAGGTGAAGTGTAAATGCTTTGATATGAAACTGGAGGCAAAGAAACGCATAAGCACACACACAAAAAATACAGCGGTCACCAAACAAACAGAAGATTGTGGGGGGGGTTGTGAATGAAGTGGGAAAGGGAAACCAGAGATGTTTTGTGCGTAATGGATAAACTCTAAATCAGTGATGGCTGTCGGAATGTAGAGCTATTTAACATTCATTTTAACAAATGATACGGATAATATCCTACAGCAGTTTTGTATTCATCGTCTTCAAATTGTTTGAATCTTAATAGCCTAAAGCTCTGTTTAATACAGCGTAAATTAAACATTTTTCAAATCAGATTTATTCATTCAAATGATCAAAAAGCCACAAAAAAACAAAACAAAAACGTGTTGTCTCAAATAATTCTTTCAGCTGGCGAGTGCTCCTTCGTAGTTCCACCACCTGCTGCTCCTGCTGCCCCTGCTTAACCCAGGCACCGAGCCCGAAGAGGCTATGATCCAGCTGTCCATACGGATATTTTTATTGTCATCATTCAACATGTAGAAAGAACGTGTAATCGATTTACATAGATAATTCAAAATCATGAACCTAATCTGGATCTTAAACCTGCTAATTGCCAACTAATTTAACTAAATGTGTTATATTGTTAATATTCTGTCATGTTTAGATTACGTGTTTCAAAGGCATCTGTGTATTGTGTACATAACAGAGCGCAATACGAATTAAAATTGTAATTTCCAGTAGTGAAAAGCAATATTTATGTGCTTTACTAAATTTACACAAGCACTACGAGTGGTCAGGAGCAGGAGTAGCTTTTGTTAGTAGCTACGAAAAGATTGGAGCTACTAAAATATTGATGAATGCGGACATGCACGTAAATTTCCATCTGCGAACAGTTTACACACAAATTCCTTCTGCTCACGTTTCATGAATGAGACCCAAGGTTTGCAACTAGCTTTCCAGCAACAAGGAACTAAGTGAGTTAGCACCCAGTGTCAAACTCTGCAAGGACCCTGAGCGACTGCCTTCCTCCAATCAGAACCTTTGGAACAAAGGACACAACAAAGACTGCAGCTGAAACCACACCTTCCCAGCCTTCTTCTGCCAGCTAACAAAGCACCACCACCAAGTGACTCTTTCTTCCATCCACTCAAGGATCGGTAACGTGACAACTGGGCATAGCTTATCACAGCTTTACAGGCTAAGCAAGACTGTTTAACTTGGTGTATGTGCTTTGATGCTGTTTACTGAGTATTGTTGTGATAGATTGCAGTTAGGTCATTGATTAGTTGATTTAGTTTGCTAATACAGTTCACAAACAGATTCTTGCATGCAACTAAACAATCTCGGCACTAATCCAGACCGTTTGCAACACACGTCACATTGACATAGACTCATTAACAAACAGGCTTTCAACAGAGTTACACCCAAACAGGCGTTTCAAAATTCCCACTTCTTTTCCTTTGTCTTTGTCCTGACCACACGGTCAGACAAACACTTCCCCCTACTTGATCACCACACCCGCCTTTGTCTTTCTCTTTTCTCTCTCTCTCTCTCTCACACACACACACACACACACACACACACACACACACACACACACATATACACACCAAGCTTCAATTTCAATCAATCAATCAATTTTATTTATAAAGCCCAATATCACAAATCACAATTTGCCTCACGTGGCTTTACAGCATACAACATCCCTCTGTCCTTTGGACCCTCACAGCAGATAAGGAAAAACTCCCCAAAAAAACCCCTTTAACGGGGAAAAAAACAGTAGAAATCTCAGGAAGAGCAACTGAGGAGGGATCCCTCTTCCAGGACGGACAGACGTGCAATAGATGTCGTACAGAACAGATCAGCATAATAAATTAACAGTAATCCGTATGACACAATGAGACAGAAAGAGAGACAGAGAGAGAGAGAGAGAGAGAGAGAGAGAGAGAGATGCAGGACAGACAGTAATGACAGTAGCTTACAACAACATTAATGAAAGTAATAATATTATAGTTCTGGTTACTGCGGTACAATATGTTGAAAGCACATATTAATATCTGGCAATATACATGTGTGACAATAATCATATGTGTATAATAACAGTAGAAGTATGACTAATGACTAATGTTGGCAGCAGCAGCAGGAGGCATCTGGCAAGACCACGGCAGCAGCACAACCACACATGTCACGTTATCCAGGCACTGCTGCGATATGAGTTAATCGGAGAGACAGTGGAGCACAAAGGCTCCGGAGAAGAAGCCGAGTTAGTGACATCCAGAATGGCTGAGTTAGCAAGATGAAGTAATAGGATACGAGAGAGAGAGAGAGAGAGAGAGAGAGAGAGAGAGAGAGAGAGAGAGAGAGAGAGGAGGAGAGAAGGTGCCCGGTGTATTATGGGGGGTCCTCCGGCAGACAAGGCCTAAGTCAGCCTAACTAGGGGCTGGTACAGGGCAAGCCTGAGCCAGCCCTAACTATAAGCTTTATCAAAGAGGAAAGTCTTAAGTCTAGTCTTAAATGTGGAGACGGTGTCTGCCTCCCGGACCGTAACAGGAAGATGATTCCACAGGAGAGGAGCCTGATAGCTGAAGGCTCTGGCTCCTGATCTACTTTTGGAGACTTTAGGGACCATGAGTAACCCTGCGTTCTCAGAGCGCAGTGTTCTGGTGGGATAATAAGGCACTATGAACTCTCTAAGATATGACGGAGCCTGACCATTTAGAGCTTTATAAGTTAACAGTAGGATTTTAAATTCAGTTCTGGATTTTACAGGGAGCCAGTGCAGAGAAGCTAAAACAGGAGAAATATGATCTTGTTTCTTAGTTCCTGTTAGTACACGTGCTGCTGCATTCTGAATTAGCTGGAGAGTTTTTAAGGACTTCCTAGAGCTACCTGATAGTAGAGAGTTACAGTAATCCAGCCTAGAGGTAACAAAAGCGTGGACCAATTTTTCTGCACCTTTTTGGGTCAGGATAGGCCTAATTTTCGCAATATTACGCAGATGAAAAAAAAGCAGTCCATGAGGTTTGTTTTAAATGAGAATTAAAAGACAAATCAAGAAAAAGCTTGTATATAGTTAGTTAGAATTTGTGTGTTTTGGTTTGCTTTGCTAATTTGTGAATAAATATAATTCTTTGGAATCATCCCTGCTGTCTGTTTAATGTTGCACGAGAGTGAAAGAATAGTCAACCTCTACTGCGTCAAGAACTCCGAAATCCTTTAGGCATTACTGTTAATTCTGGTTGTTGTCATTAATTTAATTATTGATCAAAACTCCAAATTAATAGTTTAGCCTATTTTATGAGACTGATATCTTTAACTGGCTATCATTTTTCCCTTTACGGGAATGGTGCCCCACGAGGTGATTTAATGTTAATTAAGTCACATTATTATACATAATTATTAATAATAATTATTAATTATTTCCGATAGCCACTTAAACCCCAACATATTTGGTACCTCCGTGTGAAGCCTAGTGTGTTGACCCCAACATTTATGGTGCCCCCAAGTGAGGTAAATATATGTTGATTCCCAACATATTTGGTGCCTTCGTGTGAGGTAAAAATATGTTGACCCCAACATATTTGGAGACCTGTGTGAGGCGTAGTACTGTTGACATTCATTCATATTTGTGCAATATTAAAATCAGCATACATTTTTGGTTCACACCAAAAATCTTTGATTCCATTCTTGGACTACCCAAAAGTCTTTACATTCACCACTAGTCTGCTACAGCAGTAGGCATTCAGCTGTACTTACAAACAAGTACATTGTGGTGAGAATTATTTTATTCACAAAGATAAAGCAACTTGAGAGATATTGTGTAACTGATCACCACTATCTTAAGCCTCATAGTGTAACACTAGAGTTGCCATTGCTGCTGGCTTTTCAAGTTGACCTACCCTGTAGAAACTTGTAAGATTTTGGTTCAGCATTTGAATACAACGTATTCAATGCAATCTGGTTAAGCTTTCAAACTTTGCAGTTGATTCTACTGTTCCTATTTTCCTTTGAAATTCATCACAGCGTGCCACCGGCCCTGTGACACAGAGAGTTTATGTGAGAACTGGCTGTTACTGCCAAGCATTTCAGCCTAAGTAAAGAGAGAGCATAACAGCCACAGTGTGCTACCAGCCCTGTGAAGTTTGTACCTTGCTGTTATGATCCAAGTTCCAGCTTGAGTTAACTTTATGAAACAACTCTCTAACTGATACTGTCACACATTTAATTAGTGTATGTTGTTATCTTTGCAGGAAAATTTACTGTTGTAAATTCCTGTCCCTAATCTTTAATGCCTGTTTATGTTGTAGTCACCCCTCCTCCAAAGGACGCTACCCCCCACAGTGAAGAACAGCACATTCTTTTGTTAGGCTAGTGTACATCACAAGTTACACTCAAAGGTGTCTGCCAAGCAACACCACAACCAACTTAACATTTGACTTGTACTAAGACAACCTGTTTTAGCCCTACCCTCCTTTTAAAACCTAACAATGGTGAACCCCTTTTTAGAGCAGTTTATTCATTCCATCGCACAGAACCTAAACAATGGCTGTCCAGAACTCATCAGCAGATTGAGTCTCGAGGAATGCAAGGACGAGATAAACTCTCTACTCAGCGATAACTGTGATGCGCAGAATGCATCCAGTAATACACTGTTAAAATGCTTACTTCTGATCTTTCACAGGCAAACCACCCTTGCCTTTCAGAGCAAAGCAGCTCTAGAAAAGGAGGTAGAAAGTTTAAGAGCGCAAAATGCTTCCCTTCTCCATGAAGCACAGATGGCTAACAAGAAAGCCATGCGCTATTTAGATGATTTACATTCAGCAGAGTTAGACCTCTGCTCACATAAAGAAGAACTGTTTAGACTTAGATCAGAACATCTAGCCCCAGTACAGTCTTACAGCCAGTGTGATTCCGGCTTTTCTGATTCACACTCTTCCCTTAATGAGTTAGCACCTCCTCAGCTCAGTAAGTGGAAATCTTTCCCACCAGACCCTAAGTCTTTGGGAATCAAGTCAGCTCCCCAACCTCCACCAACAGACAGAGGTAGCAGTGACCTGACTTCCCATGTCTCAAACACAGACATTGAGGAGACGTAGTATACCTTCTACAAGATTTTCTGTCCCATGTCCATCTCAGACACTGTTGTTTGACAATTTCACCCATGCGCAGGGGGAAAGGGGGGTTGAAAACCATTCAACCTCGGCCTTTCACCCTCAAAGACCTGCAGCATGTGATTCACACCTCTTTAGGAATGCTAATTTAGTCTTGCCTTCACCAGAGACGACATCTGACTGCTCTCGCTTTGAAGTGCTTGAGTTTTTAGCCACAGACATTGAATTGTTTGATCCAGACAACTGTGATCAACATGTGGATGATTATTTGAGGGAGCTTGACAACTGTCTAGTTGACCTGCCCCAGGCAACTGAAAAGGAGAAGATTAAACTTTTGTGGAAGACCAGCTCCAAAGCTGTCCACAAGTTTATTCAGTGCCAGCGTCCCAGTGTCAGAAGTAACTACACAAAGCTCTGTCAAGCACTGAAAGAAGAATTTTCTGCCACTGCTGACGAGATTGATTCTATGGTTGCAGCCCTCCAAATTAAACATGCACGTCTTGAGAATCCTAGGGAATATTACAACCGTTTGAGACACACATACTTTCAGGGCAAGAATGCACCAGGCTTAGATGAGAACCCAAGCTTCAAGTCCTTGTTCTTGCGTAACTTGCATCCTTGTGTACGCACTCACGTTGTACTCATGTCATGTAATAGTACCCCATCCATGCAGGAGCTCAGGAAGCTGACACAGGTAGCTTGGGAAACTGCTGTCCCTTCCAAAGCCACAGGGATACCAACTGAACCCGCCAGTTCAAATCCTGCAGTGTCACACCGGTCTTCTGCCTCAAAACACCACCCTCACAACAGCTCGAAGGGGGGTGTGAAAAGACCGCAGGGAGACAAGAAGCGTAACCGCTATGTCCCCCATCTGCGTCGAGATGGCCATTCACAGAACAGAAGCTGTAGAAGGCCATACTCAGAGATTCTGGCCCAGAACTGTGACCTGCCAACTGACCAGTCAGATGATGAGCACAGCATCTCTGACATGTCTGACCACAGTTCAGATGACAGTCAAAATCTTTCTGACAGTGACAGCGCCTCTGAATGCCTCTCTGCTTCTAGCTACCAGGAGCATTACAGCCCTGAGCCACCAGCTAAGCACAGGCACTCCAGAGCCCGCTCCTTGTTTAGTCCATCCCTGTACTGACAGTAACACAAATGCTAATCCAAAGTACCTTGTTTCTTGCAGTTAAGGCCCTGACACACCAAGCCAACGGCAAAAGAACTAGTGGCGACGAAGCCGACGAAGCTGACTGTTCCGTCGTCTACATCGCCTCACGTCGCCCTGTGTCAGTACATTTGAACACACTGCACAGACAACATCCGACGGCCAGCCAGCCTACGGCCTGTTCTGCGCATGCGTGAGAGGAAATAACTCGGGAAACTGGAAGTCTGACGAATGCATGAAATATAAACAAAGAAGCTAGCGGTTGCTTACCATTTTCACGCCACTCTCGCTCGCCACAGACGGTTTCGTGTAGCTGATAAAATGTCTGATAAGTTACAAATGGCACTGGCATTGTCAGCCCTTGGTCTTTGCTTGTGGAAGAAGAGAGGAAGACGCGGAGAGGAAAAATAAGGAGAAACCGCACGAAATGGGTGAAATCATGGATACTGCAGCGACAGGCTCAAGGGGCTTTCCCGAACCTGTGTTGAGAGCTGGAGACAAATGAAACCTCCGATTTTAAAAATTTCGCTCGGCTCTTTCCTGTCCAGTTTCATGTGTTGAAGGAACTTGTCAGTCCGATCATCCAGAGGCAGAACACCAACTACCGGGATTGTATCTCCGTTTGGGAGCAGCTGATGATTACACTGCGCTTCTTGGCAACAGGTATGCAAGCTAAAGGTGTCACAATATTAGCAGTATATAGGCTATATATATATAAATATATAGATATAGATAGATAGATATGGCAATCCGTTGCCATCTGATTTATGTTTGTCTCATACAATTTGCAAATTTTCCGGGATGCACATTTCCCTGATACAAAAACACTGAAGTAAATAAAACCCCTGAAATTGGGTGAGAATGATTGTCAAAATAATATATGCACCTTGCACTTCACAAATAGTGAAATACTTACTTATTACTACTAGAAATATAATGTTGTTGATGATTTACAATTTCAAAATGTTTTTTATTAATATTTATTATATTATATTTATTATTATATATTATTAATATTTCAAGCCCTTTCAGTAGCAGCCCTTGAAATGCTGAAAGTATTTAATCCATGACAATACATACACAACTGTTTTTTGTGCTTTCTGTGCAAATAATTCACACTGTAACAGATAACTGAGTTATGTGCTTTTTACTTTTACTTTTTGTTAATAGTCCTGTTTATTTTAACTATATATTTGTAAATACTCGTTAAATTTCTATATTTTCACTTATCTTTCCACTCTTGCAAGGAGCACCTGTAACGCAAATAATTTCCCCTCGGGGATCAATAAACTATTTCTGATTCTGATTCTGATTATATTTACAGGGGAAAGCTTCAGGAGCCTTTCTTACCAGTTCCGAGTGGGAGTATCAACAATTCGGCAATTGGTTCCTGAAACCTGTGCAGCAATCTACCAGGTTTTAAAGGAGAAATACCTGAAGGTATGTGCGATATGAGGTTTATAGTGCTGTCTGCTAAAGTTATCAGGGGTCTGACATATGAAACTAGCCATCATGGGTTTTACATTGTATTTTCCTGTTTTTCAGTGCCCACACACAATTGAAGAGTGGCAGCAACGATGGATTCCAGGCTCATTGGAACTTCCCAAACTGCCTAGGTGCTCTGGATGGGAAACACATCAACATTCGCCCCCCACCAGGAACTGGATCAACATTCTACAACTACAAACATACATTTTCCATAGTCCTAATGGCACTGGTTGACAGCAATTACAAGTTCCTTTATGTAGATGTTGGTTGCAATGGGCGGATTTCTGATGGTGGAGTGTTTGGTGGATGCTCACTGCAGGATGCTCTGGAGAAGAGAACATCCAACATCCCTGACCCTGCATCACTTCCTGCTTCTGACCAGCTGGCTCCTTATTGCACTGTGGCAGATGAGGCATTTCCCTTGAAGGAGTACCTCATGAAGCCATATCCGAACCACAGGCTATCTGTAGAGCAACGCATCTTCAATTACAGGCTGTCACGAGCTCAGAGGGTGGTAGAAAACGCTTTTGGAATCCTAGCCAATCGTTTTCAGGTCGTTCTAACCACCATTAACATTCAAGACACTGCCAAAGTGGAGGACATTGTTTTGGCTTGCTGTGCTCTGCACAACTTCCTGCGGACCGAGAGCTGTGACCAATACATGGCAGGGATCGTTGACCAGGAAGGACCAAATCATGACACTGTCCCAGGAAGAAGGAGACAAGACCCTGACCTACAGCAGGATTCCCTGCCACACACAACCAATGCTACAACACGAGCCAAGCAGCACAGGGATGAGCTATGCCGTTACTTCATGTCTGATAACGGTGCAGTGTCTTTTCAGTGGGGCAAAATATAGGAAATGTGTATGCCTATTGATTGTATGATATTGTAGTGTCTGACTGACAAGAAAACAACTTGGCTGTGTGTTTCAGGTCTATGGCTGTAGTCTAAAAATATACAATAAAGTTATTTTGCATGATACATTCTTGTCTGGAGTTTCATTCATTCATTCATCTTCTAACTGCGTCATCCTCTTGAGGGTCGCGGGGGGGCTGGAGCCTATCCCAGCTGACATCGGGTGAGAGGCAGGGTACACCATGGACAAGTCGCCAGACTATCGCAGGGCTGATACATAGAGACAAACAACCATTCACGCCTACAGTCAATTTAGAGTTATCAATTAACCTAGTCCCCAGTCTGCATGTCTTTGGACTGTGGGAGGAAGCCGGAATGCCCGGAGAGAACCCACGCTGACACAGGGAGAACATGCAAACTCCGCACAGAAGGGCTCCCACACCCGGGATCGAACCGGCAACCCTCTTGCTGTGAGGCGACAGTGCTAACCACCACACCACCGTGTCGCCCTGTCTGCAGTTTAATCTATTGAAAGTACACTCTCACAAAGTCATTGAAAGTCAAAGTGTTTTATTACCAAATGTGCAGGACAATGAAATGCTTATAAATGTAACAGTCAACTGCATAGCACAGCTCTAAAAGGAACTATTTACATCTGTTACAAGTTCTACATCCAACATTACAGATTGCAGAACTGTCTGTCAGAGGTTTCTGATGCCAGGTTCTGGTCCACTGAATACTTGAATAGGCAATTGTCCACATCGTGCTGTCATCATTCTGTGCCCAATGTTCTTGCAGTAGGCATGGATGGCATCATTGCTCTCATCCTGAGAAGCTAACTTCTCCAGGGTTTGACCAATGGTGCGCATCAACTGAGATGACTCCTTACTGGTGGACTCGTCCAGCATCTTCCTGCTGCGCTTCACCCGAGGCCTCGGAGTGCTTGACTGGCTGGAGGTGCTTGGCAGTGGGTCCTCTCTGGTGAGTGTAGGTGCAGACTCTGCTCCACAGATGGTGGATTCTGCTAGGGGAGTGCTGGGTCTGTGTTCAGCAAAGAAGCAGGGCTCCTCTGAGGTGCTGGTCCAGTCTGAGGGTGTCTCAGAATCAGCATCAGCTGAAGGTTCCTTATAAAAACAAAAAATAAATTATATTAATATAGAGTGAATAAAGAGTGAAACCAAGTTATTGTATGAAAGGATACATGTGAAAAGAGGGGTACAAACTAGGGCTGCTCGATTATGGCAAAAATCATAATCACGATTATTTTGGTCAATATTGAGATCACCATAATTTAACACGATTACTTTTTGACTCTTATTATGCATCCAGGTGTTTCCTCCGCAGGCTCCACTTCACTCAGCTGCCTGCTGCTTCTTCCCACTTTAATCTAAATAACAACCGGGGCTCGGTGCTCCGGTTGGATACAAACAGTTAGCTAACTCACAGCTAGCCCCGGCTCTCAACAGAGAGAGCCCCGCTAGTATCCACTGCTGCCTGCCAGCCTTCGGTGCTCCAACACTCCCCGAGGGTGCAAGTTTCTTGTACCGGGTATACTTGGTTCGCAGAGATTCCCACCTCTTCCTGAACTCTTTCTCTGACAAACAAAAAGAAAGAACTTATTCATCGTGCGTGAGCTAGCAAACAATTACGAACAGTTCCTGCTAAAGAGCTCAATGGCCAGAAAGAAAATCTTACCTGATACAACAAGCTTATTTTCAACCTCATGCCAGAGCTCCCTTTTCACCACTTGGTTGGCATAGCGTTTTGCTGTGATGTCGTACAGAGCTGGCCTCTCCTTAATTATTGTGATCAGCTGGTCTTCAGTGTCGTCGTTCCAGATGGCCATGGCGTTGTGGAAATATTCACGAAAGTTCAGATGAAATGTAGATCAAAAATAAGCCTTCTGTGTGTGCCCTCTGGACTTTATTGTTTGTTTTCTTTCATCACTTCCGTTTCTCTTCTTGTGCACTTATTCGCTAAGCTGAACAGCCAATTAGAGTGATCGCTCTCACCTGAACAGCCAATCAGAGTGATCTCTCACCGACAAGCCCCGCTGCTGATTCAACAGCCCTATTGACTTTGTCGTTTGCTTTCTTTTGTCATTTCCGTTTCTCTTCTCGTGCACTGATTCGCTAAACTGAACAGCCAATCAGAGTGATCTCTTTCACCGACTAGTTCCGCCGCCGATTCAACATGCTCAATCGGCCAAAAAGCCGCCGACACCAACGCGGAAGTGCCGACGGTGTGGGACACACCGCAAAAACTAGGCCGACAGACGCTCACCGACGGCCCCACAGCCCACCGTTGGCTTGGTGTGTCAGGGCCTTTAGGCAGACTTGAGTTGTCAGCAGCAGTGATTAACATAGGGGTGATTAACATAGGGGGTTTCAACATAAAATAAATGACGAAGACTTATTGGACCTGGAGCTGGGCGCTGCGGAGCACTATGGCTTCCGTATTTGACAAGAATACATATTCCTATCTGTGTCTGTGACCCCCGTTCAACCCACAACCAGCAGGATTCACCTCTCGTTTCTGCTGCTGGTTGAAATCTGTACTCGCACAGCATGCTCCTGAACGATTTCTTTTGCTCCCACAAAACTATTTTTAGTCGAAAATGCTAGCAAAATGCTTGCACTGTAGAGCTCTTAAGTGGAAAACAAATTACTGTAGCATATATAAACAAATCTAGCCTACAAGTAAAAAGAAATAAATAATAACTTTCACTGCTTAAAGATACTCAATAGCTCAGCTAATACCTGACATGTCACTTTAAAACAAACCACTGCAGCAGCATATTGAGTGCCAGGTGGCCAGCGCCCGCTGTTATTGGACGGCGCATGGACACTCACCCTCTTTTGATTGGACTTTGAACTTATCCCACAGTAGTGGTTCTGTGAGGTACCGTAGTACTACGGTACTCCAATATTATGGTATCATATGTACTGGTTACACCCCGCCTTTACGAAACCCGGCCTTTCCGAAAATAGACCTCCATTCTTCGTAATGGCAGGGTTTCCCATTTTTTCTAAAGGCCCCACTATTCCGAATGTTGGGGACAACGCCCGCAGTTCGTCAACAGGTGCCTCCAATCAGCCGCACACTCAATCACAGATCTGCTCTGACCAGCCTCCCCCTGCAACTACAGCTCCACTTGGCTTATTGTTGTCATGGATAGGCCTACATCGTTGCTTCTAGCTGGTGATATGCTGTGATAAGGCTTTAAAATTGTAGCCGTGGGTATATGCTCATTATATCACAGTTAAGAAACAATCAGATTGACTGATTCCACCTTTACGTTTTATAAATGCATTTAATATATTTACTCCGACCAGAAGCCACATTATCACTAGTCTGTCTGACCGGGGGGGGGACCGGGAGTGGGGAATTCAGCACCACGGACAGCACGCGTTTAAAGACTTGACAAGCGTCTCCTTTTAAATGTGTTTGCTGCTAGCGCAATTATTTTTTTTTATTTTTTTTTTTTTATTTATAAAGCCCCATATCACAAATCACAATTTGCCTCACAGGGCTTTACAGCATACGACATCCCTCTGTCCTTATGACCCTCACAGCGGATAAGGAAAAACTCCCCTTATACATAATAAATAAGAGACAGTGACATATTTTCAAGAAGAAACAATGAGTTGAAACATTCATTTCAAGCTTTTGTAGTACAACGAATTTCAGAATTATGTGAGTGCAGCTGGAGAGTGGGCGGCAGTGTTTGATGCAGGAAACTCAATATGGACTTGAAAATCAGCTTCGGAATGGGGGTGTTTCAGAGTGGGGGTGGTTCAGAATGGCGGTGTTTCGGAATGGAGGGCTGTCGCCATATGTACCATGGTGTTTTAGTACCGTAGTCTACTGTTGGTACCAGTATACCGTGCAACACTATCATATAGTCACCAGAGTCATTTGCCAGGAGGATGTCATTAAAAAGTCTTAATAAAGCTGACAGTGTGCTATGCAGTGTTTTAAAGGCAGATTGAAAGACCTCCAGGATATCATGCTCATCCATAAAGGACTTTAACTGAGCATGAACAGCTTTCTCCAGGATCTTTGAAATAATAGGCAGCTCGAAGATGGGCCTAAAATTGGCCAGCACAGTGTGATCGAGGCCAGGTTTCTATAGCAGGGGTTGCACTACTGCATGTTTAAAACTTAAGGGGGCAACACCAGAAGACAGGCTGCTGTTAATGGCCAGAACTGACTGTCCTATACTAGGGAAAACCTTCTTGAAAAAGTGAGGAGGGGCAGCATCACCTGGAGAACCTGATAGCTTAATATGGCCAACCAGTGGCGTCACCAAGCATTTTTTCCGGGGCTTCAGCCCCGGATGTTTTGACTCTAACCCCGAACGTATTTTTAGTGATTCACACCTGTTAGGTTCAGGGGCGCCCAGACAGGACAGGCAAACCAGGCAATTGCTTGGTATCCCACGGCCACTCATATTAGGCACATTTACAATGACAACCATCTTAAACCTCCCAGTGCAACCGCACCTCCGCAGCTCTGAAACCCCCTTAGTAGGGGCCCCACCCCTTCTAGGTTCTAACGTTAGCTTGAATCTGACGTGTGCGAGGCAGCAGGCTACTCTGTAATACAAGTGTATTTATTGTGCATACTGTTGGTGAGTCGCTGCGTTTTAGTCTTGTACGCATACAACTGTCCATTTCGTTTTTGTCATGTATTTCCCACTCCAAACTGACCACACACACCATCTAAATGTGAAGCAGATTTTCTCTTCTCTGCTTTGGAGGCTCTATCTCCGCAACGGATTGGTCGATTTTAGTGATTGACACCTTGTTTGATTTGTTAGAGCCAATAGAATGAGGCTATACCAACCAAAACGAGACTGACAGCACTGTAAGCCAATCAGAGTCAGCAGAATGCCCTTGTGGGGCCGGAACCTAAAGCCCGTAATGTTCACCCGGATTCATTTGAACACAACACAACATGTCCATCTACCGGGGGTCTGTTGTTCGAAAGTAGAATTAACCAATCCAGGATAAGTGGAAAAGCGAGGCTGGACAAATTCCCCTAAGTCCATCCTGGCTTAATTGGTTGTTTGAACGCCAAGCCAGACTGTGGAGGCGTGGCTTTGTCAAGCCAAGTGTAACTCATTCGGATAAGTGCGCGTCCTTGGCTTTCTTAAATAGACCCCAGGATCGATCACAGATTCACCGATGCAGCAATGGAGAGGACGCGTGCCGCATACTTCTCACCCGGTGAGCAGCGTCTCATCATGGACACTTATGAAGAGGTAAAACATATAATCACGAAGAAAGGAAACACTGCAGCGATAATAAAGCAGAGAGAGAGTGCGTGGCAAACAACTGCGGACCGACTGAATGCGTAAGTAATCTAAAAATATACACTTGCTGCGCAAATGAATCTGTCATAATTACAATTAAAGTTCCTTCCACAAATTAACAGTTGTACACTTCACCTTAAAGGTGAGCAGCGGAAGTTAATATTACTCGGGAAATGTACTATGAGGGGGCACCAACTGCTGATTTCACACCAGCGGAAGAGCTCGCCCAAGATCAGAACCGAGGCAGGACGATGATGGAGGGGATACGGGGGGGACAGCTACAGACTCTGTCCCACCCACAGAAACTGCCCACTTCATACAAAGTACATTATTCCAGTTTATTACACGGCTCTATTAAATGCTGTATTCTGATTGGTCAGTCGCGGCATTCAGAGGACTGTGTAATAACCGTTGCTATGTAGCCCAGCGTTGCTAGGGATGCTGCCCTGTTACTTTTTTATCGGGCTAACGTAGCCGTTACCGCTTCAAAATAATAATAATTTACAAGATACAAAGATGGAGTATTTTCATGATATAACTTTTAACATTTGGTGCGCATGAAAATCCTGAGTCATGGTTACTGGCTGAAGATGAGAAGAACGCCGGAGAAGAGGGATGCTCAGAGGCACACGGAAAAGAGAGGAGACACAAGATTGTGGATGACAAGGAGGTTGATCGTTGATCTTGATTCCCTGTAGCTATTGTAGCGCAGTGGGTTTTTTTCTCCCCTCCCGATTTAATTTATAAATCAATAAAAATCGTATAATTAATCAATATTCTGTCTCAAATTATTTATTTAACTGATAATTAGCCGTGTAATAACACGACTGCGCGTCGGGGTTCTATTCCCCTGTCGGGAGTTATTTTCCCAGTATTCACCAGCTCATTATACATTATCCCTTACATACTGTACATGGAATCAATCATTTTATTCATTCATTAATCAACAATTGGTGTTATGTGGACTGTCTGACTTTGGATTGTCTTGCAGTGTCAGGTGACACACTGACCGGAAGCCACACAGCCACCGGAAGATGATCCAGTGAGTGTTATTCATCAGAGCCATTTGCTTGACATGTCTTGCAAGTTTACATTAGGTCAATACAAATTCTATTTAATGTGGCAGGGTGAAGGCACATCTGCAGCAGTAGATGCAGCAGATGAGGAGGAGACACTTTCTCTGGACTCCAGAAGGTTTGAGGTAACCTGCCAGTCTTGTGGAGATAATTTAGTCCTTAATGTATAAGAAGTCAGTGATGTGGTGCTCATAGAAAATATATTTGTAACAGAACACAGATGAACAGCCTGACAGCCTGCCTGGAAATGTAGGGAGTATTGCCTGAAGGACATCTACGGTGTCCACAATTGCTGTGCTAATAGATATGTGTTTTACAGAATTCACAAACTGTCAGACAGCTATATGCTACTCATCTGAGGAAGCAAATAGCCCTGGCAGATGTCAAGCTTCAGTGTGAAAAGAGAAAGCTTCAGGACATGGAGCTTGACAGACAAATTAAAAGAAAGACCTTAAGGAAACTGGACTTAGAAATTAAGAAACTACAGAAAGAAGTAAGTGATTTTAATGCACATTGTAAGCATGACTGTGATGCAATGTATTATTTCTCTCTTTCTCTCCACAGCTCAAAGCAGACAGTGACTGATTTTAGTATTTTTCATTTAAATAAAATGAGGTCAAAGAATATTGTGGTGTCATCTTCATGTTTTCATTCATTGATGTAAAGTACACTGGAGTTATTGGTCCAGTTAGCTGGGAATATAATTTGGGAAGGTCATACAGTTATGACACCTAATAACCACTAATTGTGTTAATGCCAAATACACCTATTTGAATGTTTATTCCAACAATTAATCATTTTATTGGTAAGGATATGTGCATGTCAAAGTAAGCTTGGGCAAGATGCTGAACCCCAGATTGCTCCCAATATTCTATGCACCCTGTATGCACCTGACAATGCTTATTGATTGATTGATTGATTCTTTTAATGACCACACAGCCAGGCTGGTGGAATTTGTTTCCAATACAGCTCACTGATACAGGTTCCAACATAAAGGACACTGAACATATAACATAGATATACAAACACATTATCACACGAATAATTAGGCTATGACAAAAAGAATGTTTTAAATGTTAAATGTTTTTTTTTATTGTAGGCTTAATGTATTTTGTTCAAAAATGAGGCGAATACATACATAAGAACATGAAATGACAGTAAAACACATTGATTTCTGATCGCATTGACAACTGACTGGACAGATAAGGCACCAGGCTAAACTAAGTCTGGTTGTTAGCCTGGTCGGGACCAGGCTAAGTGCACAGAATAAATCTCCATGGCAACATATGTGCCTCTGCTTTTGAACAATCGAATTAACGCTAAATTAAGCCAGAATAACCAACATATCCCGGCTTAATCCCTTATCTAGGTTTTGAACAACAGGGTTCAGGAATGTTTACGGGCAGAATTAACATTTCACGGCAAAACAACGGTAAGAGAAATATTATAACTAAGGCTCGGCGAAATGATTTCTGTTGTTGTTGTTGTTCTTTGACCTCTATCTCTCTGAAGCTTTGGAGTAGCGTGCTTTGGCACATACCTATGTGTGGAAACAGCAGAGTCTCTGCTTTCATTTGAGATGAACTGCATGTGTTTTGCATAACGTGGTGTCAAGGTAGATCCCGAAATATGCCAAGTGGGACAGCACATCGGTGCTGTATGGTGTTTGATATGTTGTTGTTTATTTAGTTGTTGTTTGAGCTGTGTTTGGGCCATGTCAAAATGGTTTATACCACCTTGTAGCCCAGGCTCTGCTGTTTAATTTGATGTGCAACATCACTATATTTCTCATGATTAGTGCATTGTTTCACTCTGTGTTTGCAAAGTCGTTCTCAAAGTCCTCCAACTGGGGGACTTCAGGGTTTTTAACCAACAATTTGGGCAGCCCAATAGAAGACGAGTGCTCATTCTTTGACAAAATTCTTTGTCAAAATACGTTAAAATCACATGTTTAAAAGGGAATTATTCAAAATTTTCTCTGGGCAGAAACCCCCGGAACCCCAGGTAAAAAAACACTTCAGGGCTAAAGCCCTGGGCCCGTATTCACAAAGAATGCTAAGACTAAAAGTAGCTCTTAGTGACGTCATTCTAAGAAAAATCTTAGAATTCCTCAAATTCTAAAATTTTTCTTAGAATTTTCCCTTGGTAAGATAAAAGTTATTCACAAAGCATCTTAGGCCTTAAGAGAGCTCCTAAGGTGAAAAACTGTTAAGAGGAGGGAGGAGGACTTTTAAGAAGCCTAAGAGTGTCTTAAACGGAGAAGATGACGGAAAGACAGAGAGGAAGGAGAGATATTCTCCGTATATTGAACGACAGTGATTTAATAAGACGCTACCGGCTTGATCATGCAGGGATAATGTTTGTGGTTGACCTCATCAGGGATGAGCTTACTTTTCCCACCCAGCGTAGTAACACAATAACACCCGCTTTGGATTGCAGCACGTACCAGCGCTTCTCACACTTATTGCTTGTGCTTAAAAGGAGAGGGAACGACGCATTGATTTGTTGGGCAATGCGCTCCCAAGTCTGCCTCTTCCCGTGTGCCGTGATCCCGGGACCGAATTTCCCTCTTAAAGCTTCTTTGTTCTCCTCCACGAGCTGTGCCAACAGCAGGCACTGCTCTTCTGTCCAGTTCGGCTTTCTCATTCTTTTTTTCTCCATTTCGTTCATTGTTTTGGTCATTCTGCCAAATCAAACCACTTTTTACAAGGAGGCCAGCAATCACAGTAATTGCTGACAGCTGAGTCTGCGTCCACCATTAATATCAAATAGATTAAGTAGTAAAATTACCAGCATGGCGAGTAAATATAACAATAAGCAAATCAATATGATAATCAGCATGTGAATGAGGTACGTTCAAACATGTTGAAGCTGTGTCACAATTAATTTAATTTTGCTGAATTTCATCATCATGACATAAAATTATTTTCACGATTACACATTTCTTAATACAGTCTAAGTTCTATGATCGGTTCATTTCATTGTCCATTCATTACTAGGAGCGCAATTGTTTTTCTTTTTTTTTTCTTTTTTCCTTTTTGTAACAGCCAATCACAGCTTTTAGAAGACTGTGTCATACCTAGCAACGGGGTCAACCACACCTCCTCACTAAGATGAAAGTTTCTGTCCACTCCTTGCTCAGAGTTGCTCTCAGAAACATCCTGAATCACTCTTAAGCTAAGATTCCTTGCTAGGAATTTTTAGGCTAAGTTAGGAGCTCTCTGAGAGGACTCTGAGAATCTTTGTGAATACGGGCCCTGGATGTTTTCAACTGCTAGCAACGCCCCTGTGGCCAACCACATCATCTAAAAACTCCAGAATCACAGGCTCAAACTTATCAAACAAGGCTGAGCTAGGAGCAGAGACAGAGGGGTCAGAGGCAGGAGTTGAGATAAAAGCCCTTGTGGTAACAACCTTGTCAATGAAGAAGTGCAGGAAGCTATTGCATATTTCGGGGGATGCTTCCATGCAGACAGACTGTGGGGCATTAAGAACAGCGTCAATAGTTTTAAATAACACACATGGGTTGTGATGATTAGACACAATAATGTTTGACAAGTGTTCTCTTTTGGCCTCTTTAACAGTGTTTTGGTAACGGCGCCAACAGTCCTTTAGGATTTGGAAAGAAACCTGCAGTTTGTCCTTCTTCCACCTGCGGTCAGCTTTGCGGCACTCCTGTCTGGCTGCGCGAGTACTGTCATCGAACCAGGGCTCAGGTTTAGCTTTAGGCTGCACAGAGTCCAGTATTTTTCAGCAGGAGGAGTGAAACCAAGAACTGAGCTCCTCCGTGTTAACTGATGTTGAGTCAGGGGGGATACAGAACTGGTCGAAGGCAGCAGAGAACTGACTGGCAGTGAAAGGATTAAAAGTCCGTCACGCCTTTTTTTTTTCTTTTTCTTTAAAAAACACTTGCTCAGGCTAGATTCATACCACAGAGTATTAGGGCCTAGGCTACTTACAACGGCATGAAAGACAATCTGACATTCTGTTTGTTGTTGGTTATTTCCTTAAAAACTATGACTTTATTCTCATAATATTATGACTTTAATCTCGTAATATTATGACTTTTTCTCAGTTATGACGTTATTTGCGAAATAGTACGAGTTTTTTCTCGTAATATTTCGACTTTATTCTTGGGCCTAATAATTTTATTTTACAAAACATTTTATCCCAGCCTGACTCATACAGTATTTTCTACCTGTTATATGATGGATATGTTCTGATGACATATGACTACAGAACTAGTTTCCTATAAGCCGTTACCCTCAGCTGAATTTAAATTTCATTTTGATTAAATTCCACAAAACTATATCTTTTAGGGGCCAATCTCAGTGCAGGCTGAGATTCTTGAGTATTCTGAGACCCAGACATGTGACTATGATGCAGTTTACTGTGAATCTGGGTCTGTTGCCAAAGACTTGTTTTGTTGCTCTTATTGGACACCCCAGTCTCTCTTTTGTGCAGTGGGCAGTGAGTAAACCTTACCCTCAAAACAGTCAGACCAAACATTCCTGCTGCCCTGGTGTGTGTGCTCATCAATTTGGGGAAAATGCAGCAAAAACGTGGAAAGAAAAGACAAAAGCCAGACACACATGACCAGAAACTGTCATTGTGCCTGCTGTTATTAACCAGCAGTTTGAATACCAGGGACTGGAGCTTTGAGATGAGCCAGCCTGTTAGCTGATTCACCTCAAGTACTAACTAATAGCTACATTATACAGCATACTTGCCTGTCAACAAAGAGAGCTCAGCTGTGACAACAGCCATTCTAGTTAATAATAATGATAAAAATATTACATTCATCATAATTTTTACAGTACCTTTCAAGGGACCCAAGGACGCTTTACACATAGGAGGCAGAATCAATAATACAAGAACACAAGAACAGAAATTAATGGTGGTGGTGCTTGCTGGGAGTAACAGAGTTAATTAACAGGTAGGCTTAAAATTGTTTTTTGAAGGTGTCCATAGATGCAACATTTTTGATTTCTGTTGGTAGAGAGTTCCAGAGGTTGGTGGCTGTCACACTGAAGGCTCTGTCCCCAAAAGTCTGCAGGCATGAGTTGAATGAGTGACTGAAATTGATATGTTCTTAGTAAAAAATCATAGAATGTACAGTGAAACCACGGACACATATCTGCAATCAGTCATTCGAAAAATATATTTTTCCAAGCAAAATGAATACAGCAAAAGTCATTCCAATTCATACAAATGATTCTCTCCAGTTTCAGACCAATTTCTCTGCTTTCCCACTTATCGAAAATTTAAGAAAAAGTATTTGTGCAAAGATTAGATCATTTCATAAAAAAAACAAACAAACAAAAAAACACATTATATTAAGTGATCATCAGTATGGCTTCAGAACAATCAGGTCCACCTTCATGGCAGTGATGGAACTGGAAGAGGAGATATCTACTGCAGTAGATAACAAGGAATATACTATGGGGGTGTTTATAGACTTAAAAAAAAGCATCCAAAATAAATAATGTCAAATCTGATTTGCTGAAAATTACTTGTGGGGTACCATAAGGTTGAGTGCTAGGCCATAAACTGTTTATACTGCATATAAATGATATCTGTAATGTGTCTAAATTTTGAAAATGTATTTTATTTGACAATAACACCTTCTAAAATTGCTCCAGGAAAGTTTGCAGCTGCTTCTGTAGAGATAGGGAATTAAACGTCTTACAGAAATGGTTTGATAATAACAAGTTATCATTAAATTTAAGTAAAATAAAGTTTATAGTATTTGGAAACTGCCAAATTAATAATCAATTAAAAATGACATTAAATGATGTTGAAAAAACAAGTGTATGAAAATTCATTTTTGTGTGTGATAATTGACCATAAATTTTGTTATATGTATATATCTAAAACCACTGCAATATTACATAAAACTAAAGACATCTTGACCCAGAAGTCACTATACTATATTGTGCTCTTGTACAAACATCACCTCCACACAGTCAGTAATGTTTGTGTTCTTGTACAAACATTACTGACTGTGTGGAGGTGTGGGGAAACACATACAAAACCAACAATTTTCATTCCACAGAAGAGAGCTATAAGAACTGTGAATTGATCAAATTATTGTAAACCAACCAACACTGTTTATTAACTTGCATGCTTTAAAATTCTGTGATCTAGTTGATTTTAAAACTGCTCAGATAATGTACAGAGCAAAAACTAATTTGTTTCCTAACTGTATTCAGAGGCTGTTTGAAATTGGAGAGCACAAGTATGGATTCAGGGGAATAGGTGTGTTTTAAAAAATACAAGGGTAAGGACAAACATAAAGAAGTGTATCTGTCAAAGGAGTTAACTTGTGAAATGGTTGTGATAAGGAGTTTAAACTAAGTAGTTCACTCTGCAAATTAAAAAAGAAAATGTTCAAACACATGGTGAACAAATATAAAATATAAAAGTAGTATTATTATTGTTGATATCTTGTATGAAATGTTTTGGAATTTTTATATTGTTTCTGTTTTTCATTTCTGTTGTTAGGTCTGCTTTTGATTTGTTTGTTTTTTCTCTTTTGCTTAACGTTCGTAAAAAATGTAGGTAAAATAAGCTTAAGCTTCAGCTTTTACCTTTTTGGTCCATATTCTTTGTTTGTTTGTTGTTGGGGTTTTTTTTGTTGCTTATTTTTAAAAAAAAATATATATATATTTTTATTATTATGCCTTGCTGTTTTTTATTCTTTATTATGTGCATTCCTCTTGGAAATCAATTAACAAGGACCACAATGAACATGAAGTACATGATTTTCTGAGAATTTGATGACAAATAATCTTGTGTCTCATGTTCAGAATAGGGCTGATAATCACAATAAGGGCTTCACTTTTGCGGAACATAAGAGGAATCAGAGGACTCGTCTGTTCTACCAAACCTCAGTAACCTTAATATTGTGTAGCTGATTATTTTAAATTTTACATTTCAGCATTGCTGTGGTTAATGTGTGTTAGGCTTAGTCACAAAAATCACTTGGCGATGATTAGGAAAAAAAAATCTAATGCATATGAAAAGTGCAAATGCAACATATCCATGGTTTGTAGAAAAGTACAACGTCAACCTTTTTTCTGGTGATTGGGCTACACCCAGCAGTGGCTGTAGGTTGTACGTATATGAAATCACTTGTCAGTCAGTCTTTAGGGGAACAAAGGATCATTATTTATGAACGCAGCAGAAACACTGGGCTCATACTTCATTCATTCAGTGACTTTACATGTTAAGGAGTCTGCAGTTCATTATGTGGAACTTTATTGAAAAGAGAAATAAGTGGGCTCTGCATTCCCCCCCACAGCATGTCTTTTTTTTTTTTTTTTTTTTATCATAACCAATACCTCAGTGAGTGGCTCAGCTTCTCAGCTTTCTGGCCTTCAAAACTCACTTTCCTGCCCATACCAATGAGCCTTGATGGGAAACAAGACTGCTGACCCACAGCCTATCTTTCTTCCTCTTCAAAAAATTCCAAATGTGCAGACTTGGCCTGTTGGAGTTTTGCTGGGTTGTCAATGAGAGGATTTTCATTTCAACTTAATATCTCTGTTCCCACAGAAGTCCTGTTCCTCTGAACCAAAAAAAAAAAAGAAAAGAAAGCTGAGTGATCTTCCGATTGGTGGACAACCCGCTCTACCTCTAAGCCACAGCTGCCCCAGCCGCCAGCCCACTGGTTATAGTTTACATCCATGTATGTGGAAACATGGATGCTTCTTACACATCTTCCCCCAGCAGCACAGACCTTTGACCACCAAATTAAATCAGTTAATTGTTGTGTCTGAGTGCATCATTGTGCCAAATCTGAAGAAATTCCTTCAACACATTATTGAGGTATTGCTTTGACAAGAATGCAACAGACAGGGTCACAGTGACCTTGACCTTTGACCAAAAAATTCTAACTGTTTAATCTGTGACTCAATGAGCCAGATTTGAAGAAATTCACTGAAGTTGTTCTGAAGATAACATATTCATGAGAATAAGATGGATGCAAGATTACAGTGAACTTGACCTTCGACTTTTGACCACTGCAATCTAATCAGTTCACCGTTGAGTCTAACTGGACATTTGTGCCAAATTTGAAGAAATTCCCTCAAGATATTTTTAACATATCATGTTTATGAGAATGAGATGGATGGAAGGTTCCAGTGACCTTGACATTTGACTTTGACCACCACAATCTAAGTGGTTCATCACTGTGTCTAAGTAGATGTTTGTGCCAAATTTGAAGAAATTCCCTCAGAGGCCTCTTGAGATATTATGTTCACGAGCTATCGCCAATGCAGAGCCATAAAAAGTCAATGTTCCTCTGACAAAGAAAAAGTTGAATTCATAAGCAAAAAGTGCACCCTTATTTTATCCAACACAGTCAGTGGTTTTGCTGCTAGAGCTCAACTTGGTCTCGTATGACCAATAGGTTATGTTTGCCAATGTGAAGTTGGTGTCCCACAGAATTAGAATCTATGTGTGGCAGTAGCTGCCCAGTGAGCTGATGTTGGCACGTTAGATAGATATTCATGTATTATAGACAGAGAGCCTGGGATATTGTGTAATTTAGTCCCTGGTATGGGTTTTCACAGGTTTTCTGTTATGAAATTATAGTTGGTAATATAGGGATAACCCTGATGACTGACTGTGATTTGTAAAGTTGGTGTAGTTCCTCTCTAAATAAAGAAGGCTGGCCGACAAATGAGTGACAGGCACTGCAGCAGATTTCAGCAAAAGTAGATAAATAGTCTCGTGAATGGAGCAGAATTGCATGTATGAAACAAATACTTGAAAACTGCACTAAACTGAATGCAAAATGATTCCTCAAATGTAGATTAATGATTTGAATAAAACCTTAGTCTTTGCTCAGGCTTAACATGCTGTTGCGGTGGATGATGGATGATTCAGGGAAAAACTACAGAATTTTGTACAACTCTGATGAGGATGAGGGGATAATTAGACTTATCCACACTTGCACCACATTTCAAAGACAGCAAAAAGCTTTTTTTAAACCTCAGGGTCTTTCTGGCTCACTGGTGATAACCCCCACTGAACCACACACACACACACACACACACACACACACACTGCTGATTGGCAGTGATGGAGGTATGGGTCACAGTAATATGCATTTGGAGCCACTATATTTCACACTCCACATTTTCCAGCTCCTTTTTATTCCTTTCTTCTTTGAGAGGGAATATTTTGGAAAATTCAGATGTTATTTTTTCCTGAGCATGAGAGCCAAAGGAGTTGTTGAATAGCTTGTTGAACAGCTGCAGCGATAGTGTAACACGAACGCAGGGTGTGTCGCATGAAATCTGTATGAGGATTCAAAACTGTCATTTTCACAGTCAGGACGAAGGGGATAATGTCACTGATCTTACTCAAAGTCAAGTACACAGTACTGGGGTGTAACAATCCATAGGTCTGGATCGATTCAATGATCAATGATTCAATATCATCAGTGTAAAGTGAAAATGTTGATTCATATCATCATATTTAAATTATGGTTATATTTTGAAATTCCGTGTCACTGTCAAACAGCAGCAGGCAATCAGCAAGCAGCCAAGAGAAAAAGGATGAGGATAATGTTATTTGATTGGGAAGAAATCAGCAGTGTGGAAATATTTAGGATTATAGAGAAAATACGGGTAACAGACAAAGCACATGCTGTATGTAAACAATGACGTTATGAGATAAGACACAGTGTTATATTGCTAGTGTGGCATCTCTGCTAACTTCTGGGAGCAACATTAGCTGCTCTGTTTCTTTTTTCCCCCCACAAAATATATATTCAGATTTGAATAGTGTGAATGAATTGCCTCTCTGTCAAGAAATAGGAAAATAAAAATCAGTTACAGTCTAGCAAATGAACGTATCAAATCAAATTTTTGACTCCATAAACATAAAAACCTATATGTCTGCATTCGGGACGAGTGTAAATGCCACTTCTCTCTCAACATCAAAAAAACAGTACACAATAACTAACTAAATATCGAGCTGGATAAACTTTGTTACGCCCTAGCGGCCACGCCCCTTGAAATAGAGAAAAGCTTTTAATAACTTTTGATCAGCATGTTCTCAGGATGACCTGTACCAACTTTGAAGTCGATCAAACGAAATCCCTAGGAGAAGTTCGTTCAAACATGTCAACAATTCAAATCAAAATGGCCGACTTCCTGTTGGGTTTACGGCATGGGTCCAAGAGGATTTTTTGTGCATCTTGGCATGTTCTATGTGCCCACCAATTTTCATGCGTGTAGGTGAAACTCACAGGCGGAGCTCAAGGCACAAAATTTTCTAGGGGGCGCTATGTTGCCATTTGGCCCCGTCCACATAGAACACTGCTGAAATATCAAATTTTTTGCCAGACCAAACGTGTGTACCAAATTTGATGAGTTTTTGAATTTGGGAGAGGGGCGAAATTGGGGGTTAAAAGTTCGTAAGAATAATAATAATTAAAGCTGCAAGCAGCGATGAATGGGCCCTCGCACCTTCATGCAACTCGGGGGGGCTGGCAGGACGCCTTCTGACGCGTCAGTTCATTTCTGTCAAAGTTAGATATCGCATGCAGGAGTGACTCTGTATATCCTTGATACAGTACTGGAATGACACATTTCACATTTTGTATCACTTCCTCTTTCCACTAGAGGGAGGTGGAGAGCGCACTAATTATACATCATGTTTGTGAACATCAAATATACACCACAGCATGTAACTTTAAGATAAATCGAAAGATAAGTGGTTGATGAGACCTACTTGTCGCCACTAGGTGGGTCTATGAGTATCAGGCAATATGGTAATGAAAATGTGTTCAGGGCGGGACTAATATGAATCATGTGAAGTTTGGTGGAGACAGGACCATTTATGCCAAAGCTACAGCAATTTCGTTTCTCATGGCGAGACCTCAAGATTCAACGCTTGGCAGCAGGCGCGCCATTCAACATTGGGCAAATCCTGTAATAACTTTTGGTCACAACATAGTCATGCTTACATACACCAAGTTTGGAGCCAATCTGATTAAATCTGTAGGACAAGTTCGTTAATTTACAAGCCCTGAAATGGGCAAAAATGCACAAAAGTGGCACAAGTAAATTGAAAATGGCGGACTTCCTGTTGGGTTTGGAGCATGCCTGCAAGAGGCTTTTTTGTACGTCTCTGGGCGTTATATAAGCCTGCCGAGTTTCATATATGTAGGTTAAACTAGCTTCAGGGGCTGTTTCCTCAAACTTTTGTAGGGGGCGCTACTGAGCCATTTTTTGGAACCCACACACGAGACCCTTAAAATATCAAATTTTTCACCAGTTCTGAGGCATGTGCAAAGTTTCATGAGTTTTCGGGTATGTTATGCCTCCCAAAAAGGCAATTCATTTGGAGGAATACTACTACTACTACTACTAATAATAATAATAATAATAATAATAAGAGGTTGGGGAGGATTTCCTGATCAGTCCAGAATGAGGTGTTTAGGGTTTGTTGAGTATTTCATGGGCATGGTTTTGTTTTTTGTTTTTTTTTTGGAATGTTGCCTTTACTGTCATGGTGATGAAGATATAATAGGATACGATATTGAGGGACAGTATGGATTCAATCTGTGATTTATGGTAAATTTAAAATTTCCCTTACTGCTGCAAAAGGCTGAGTTTCCTCAGCAGGTGAAGGCACAGTGAAGCTTTTGTAATGTTACAACAATGTGTTGTGTGAAGGACAGACAAAGATCATAATCATCGTCGTCATGTATTTGATCTCCTAGGAGGAATGAAATCTATGCACCTGACAAACAAAACTCAAAGGCATGTTTTGGTGTTGGTTGGTTGTTTAATATTTATATTATATGTGTTTCATTCTAACTCAAGGCTGTAATGTTAAATAATCAAAATTGCCTGCGATAAAACAGATCCCCCATTCGCCAGTAGGTAGCGCAGTGAGTGTGAATCTTGATTAACACCTAGTTGTCCTCTAGACACGTAGCCAAGTGGTCATTTGAAATCTTAGGTCTATTGGAGTAAGCATGTGTAAGTTACAACAACTTCCTGTGTAATGGCAAATAATCGAAATTCTCTGTGTCTCAATGGCCGGGCTGATTTGCATGTAGATGTTATCCAGACATGTCACAGAGTAATCCTGTCAAATTTGAAGCTGATTGGACAAAGTATGTGGGAAGTAGCACTTCAAAGTCTAAAACTTGTCATTTCCTGTCACCAGCAGGGGGTGTTTTGAGAAAGAGGGAATTTTTTAATGTTGCTGTGTTGAAGGTGGGACTACGATCATACCCAGCAAGTTTGGTGCCGATTGGACCTATCACGCCCAAGTTATAGCACTTTCGTTTTTCATGGCGAGGCATCAAACTTCGCCGCGCCACCATGGTAACGCCTTACAAGATACGCGCAATCTTTTAATAACTTTTAATCATCAAATGGTCTAGTTGCAGCATGCCAAATTTGAAGCCGATCCAATGAACCATGTAGGAGGAGATAGCTCAGAGAGAACACTTGCAAATCGCCAAAATCAGAATATTCAATTCAAAATGGCTGACTTCCTGTTGGGTTTAGCCTATGGGTCCAAGAGACTTTTTTGTGCGTCTGGGTGTGATACATGTGTGTACAGAATTTTGTTCATGTCGGTGAAACGGCCGGGGCTGCTGTTTAAAGGGCGTGGCCAAACCGTTAGGCCACGCCCCCTTACGAAACTCATATCATATGATCAAGGCAGGGCCAGTTACAACCATGTGAAGTTTCAGGAAGATTCGACCAAGTACGCCCAAGTTATAGCACTTTCGTTTTTCATGGCGAGACATCAAACTTCGCCGCACCGCCATGGTAATGCCTTACGAGATACACGCAATCTTTTAATAACTTTTAATCATCAAGTGGTCTAGTTAAAGCAGGCCAAATTTGAAGCCGATCCAATGAACCATGTAGGAGGAGATAGCTCAGAGAGAACACTTGCAAATCGCCAAAATCAGAATATTCAAATCAAAATGGCTGACTTCCTGTTGGTTTTTGAAAAAAGTCCAACTGCGCATTTTCGTGTGTCTTGGGATGATACACGCTAGGGGTGCCATTTTGCGACTGGCATCGTTGAGATTTTGCGTACACCTAAATTTTCGCCAAGACGAATGTGCATGTCAAATTTGGTGAGTTTTTGAATATGGCAAAGCCCCCAAAAATGCAATCAAAGATGCGGAAAAAAAAAAAAAATAAAAAAATAATCCTAAGGAATACAATAGGGTCCTCGCACCGTTTCAGTGCTCGGGCCCTAATAAATAAAGTTAGAAGCATTTTGAAATTTGGGAAAGGGGCAAAATTGGGGCATGAAATGTCGCAAGAATGATTATAATAATCAAAGCTGCAAGCAGCTGTGATTAGGCCCTTGCTCCCCCATGCAACCGCGGGGGCCTGAGGCATGCGGGGGCTGTGGCGCGGAGCGAGAATGGAGAAAAATCCTGACAGGAGCAAAAAAACACAATGTTTTGTTCATCCACCAGGTGGTGCTACGAGCGTAACCAGATGTGGGCAGGTGCGTTCAGGGGTGGACCCTCATCACACGTGAAATTTCGAGCAAATTGTTGATCAGGTCAGGAGCTTGAGGTTGGTGTTTGTCAGTGTAAAAGATGGCATTTCCTGTTTCCACAAGGGGGCGCCATGAGCAAGCTTGCCTACAAGCATATGGAGGCATTGAGGGTGGGGCTCTTATCATGTACAGAAACTCTGAAGCAGTTTGGATGAATTATGTGGGAGAGAGAGCTGCTTGAAAATGCATGGCGATGGATCAAAAATGGCAGCGCCATAGCAGCCACGCCCGTTGACCTACAGACATGCAGAGCACAACTTTTGATCAGCATGTTCTCTGGATGATCTGTGAAAAAACTGAAGTCAATTGGATGAAATCCCTAGGACGAGTTCGTGAAAATACAACATGTGGAAATCACGCCAAAATGACAAGTCAAAATCAAAATGGCCGACTTCCTGTTTGGAGTAGACCATTGGTGCCAGAGACTTTTATGTGCGTCTGGACAACATACACATGTGTACCAATTTTCATGTTTCAACTCCAAAAAAAACCCTATGGGGAGGGGTTTTTGAAAAGTTCAAGGGGGCGCTATAGAGGCATTTTGTCACCCCCATGAGTGACGCCCCTATCAGATGTAAAAGCTTGCCATTCTTGACCTGTGTATCAATTTCCATGAGGATATGAGGTCACTGAAGCCGTCAAAATGCCAAATGTATTTAGTGGCGAGGGATTGATAGTCGCCACACCACCACACGGACGCCATTAAATGTAGCTTTACAGCATTAATAAAGTAGCTTCACCAACTTGTTCTGCATACATTAGAAGTGGAATGAAGTTGATGGGGTGAAGTTTGTGGCATCAGTACATGTTGAAGTAAAAACTGGTCACTTCCTGTTTCCACCGGGGGGCGCTATGAGTAAGGTAGGATATTAACATATCGGGGCGTTTGGGGCAGGGCCATCATCATGTCCAGCAAGTTTGAAACTGCTACAATCAAGTATGTGGGCGTGAGAGCTGTTCGAAATTCGATGGCGAGAAACTGAAACGTCACTAAAATTTGTCACGCCCTAGCAGCCACGCTCTTTGACCTACAGACATGCAGAGCACAACTTTTGATTAGCATGTTCTCAGGATGATCTGTAGCCAATTTGAAGTCGATCGGACGAAATTCCTAGGACAAGTTCGTTCAAATTTAACTTGTGGAAATCGCCAGAATGAAAAAATTCAAAACAAAACGGCTGACTTCCTGTTGGGATTTTACCATGATGTCAAGAGACTTTTTTGTGCGTCTGGTTATGATACATGTGTACCAAATTTCGTTTGCCTACGACAAACTAACCCCAATGGGGAGGGTATTTTGAAAATTTGTAGGGGGCGCTATTTCGGCATTTCGCACTGACCATGTACAACCGCCCAAAAATACTTAATTTCGGATGTGGCCGGACGAATGTGGAAAGTTAGAAGCATTTTCAAATTTGGGAAAGGTGCGAAATTGGGACACGAAATGTCGGAATAATAATAATAATAAACAGCGCAATTTTAATAGGGTCCTCCGTGGATGACTTTGTCGTCGCTTGGGCCCTAATAATAAACAGCGCGATTTCAATAGGGTCCTCGGACGACTTCGTCATTGCTCGGGCCCTAATAATAAACAGCGCGATTACAATAGGGTTCTCCGCGGACGACTTCGTTGTTGCTTGGGCCCTAATAATAACAATAAACAGTGCGATTACAATAGGGTCCTCACGGACAACTTCGTCCTCGCTCTGGCCCTAATAATAAAGACCTACAAATCAGGAGCTGACACCCCTGACCTTAACCCAACAGGAAGTGAGCTATTTGCCCTTTCAGAGTAAGATTTTGCCTCAAAAATGCTCTTTTTCAAACTTTTTATTTATCCTAACAGCTTCAAACTCGCACACATGACAGATCAACTTCTGCTGAACAGATCCTCTATATAATTTTGTCATTACTCGAACGGTTTGGATGTAATAGCCTCTTACAGGTGACGTACTACAAAACCTCCTGTCGATCTTCGTGTCACCTAGACACACTAAAATGGCCACTGCGGCCCGTAGGAATGTCGTAGAAAGACAAAATCAAAACTGGCTTGTTCGTCTCATCAAGACCTACAAATCACTCGCTCTTTGCCCTTTCATTGTAAGATGTCGTTTTTCAAAAATTCTCTTTCTCAAAAAATACCTACTCCTACTGCGTTTATCGTATCGGCTTCAAACACGCACACATAACAGGCCAACTCTTGCTGAACAGGTCCTCTGAATAACTTTGTCATTACTCTAACGGTTTGGATTTTATGCCCTCTTAAAGGTGACATGTCACAAAACCTCTTGACAATCTTCAGACCTAGACACACTAAAATGGCCGCTGCAGCCCGTAGGAATGTCGTAGATAGGTCAAACCAAAATTGTCTTGTTCGTCTCATCAAGACCTACAAATCACGTGCTGACACCCCTTTCCAACAGGAAATGAGCTAGTGCCTCTGAAAGTAACATTAGGAAATGTGGAGAAATTGTCAGCTGTGAGCTAGACATCTTAAATTTGCAATCAAGATCGCATTTTTTGACTCCACAAACATAAAAACCTATATGTCTGCGTTCGGGACAAGTGCATCTCTCTGTTGGTATATTCAGATTGACGATTGGATCCAGGGTTTGGGAATTAAAGGGAGGAGTCTAAAAGCCATCTCCATGTGCCTGCTCCCACAGCTTGTCTCTCTCTCTCTCAGTGACGGACTCAGGATGTTTGAAGGGCAGGGGCGAAAAGGAAAAAAGGGCACCTACTGCATGACATGGGGCCCCATTGGTGCGCAAATGGCCACTGCCGCCCGTAGGAATGTCATAGAAAGATCAAACCAAAACTGGCTTGTTCGTCTCATCAAGACCTACAAATCACACGCTGACACCCCTGACCTAAATCCAACAGGAAATGAGCTAGTGCCTCTGAAATTAACATGAGCAAATGTGGAGAAATTGTCAGCTGTGAGCTAGACATCTGAAATCTGCATTTTTGACTCCACAAACATAAAAACTATATGGCTGCGTTCAGGACAAGTGCATCTCTCTGCTGGTATGCTCAGATTGACGATTGGACCCACAGTTTTTGAATTAAAGGGAGGAGTTTGAGACATTTTAAAGCCATCTCTATCTGCCTACTCTCACACAGCTTGTCTCTCCCTCTCAGTGACGGACTGACCTAAATCCAACAGGAAGTGAGCTAGTGGAGAGGGGTCTAAAATCATCTACAACTTTTGTCTTTAACTGTCTACGTGAGCTGGAGGCCGAAATGACTTGAGTCCAAGGTCCCGCCCCACACTGCTTGCAGCTTTAATTACGTGGAGTTTTGCTCTTATTTTTTCCATTGAGTACACTTTCATTAACCTGTCTTGCCATTGAGGGAGAGTGAAAGGCAGTGGTTTCAGTCAAGATAGAGTTATCTTTTTTTGCTATATGCTAGCTGCTCTGTTTTAACAATGTTCAGCTGAAAAAACGTGACTGAAATTCAACTGCGCTGTTCTGTCAGGAGATGCAGAGACTTAAACAAAAGATGAGGAAGAAAAAGTATAACTAATACATGTAATTTATTAATTTATGACAGGAAGAAAACATTTGCAGTTTTAAGAAAAAGATGATGGTTCGGGTTAAAATGAAAAGATGTCCAGAAATGTCTGAGAGCTAACTTATCTCATGTGCCATTTTATGAAAGTAAAATGTACTGCAGTGAAGCAGTTACAATTGCTTACATTATTTGTGTTGCTTTTATCTTTTATGGTCAAAAGCAAAAGACAGGGGTGGCAGCTTCTTCTGTAACCGATTGTGTTAGCATATATATATATATATATATATATATATATAAATATATATAAATATATATATTTTTTTATATATATATTTAGCATATAACATAATCTCATATCGATCGCAGGCCCCTGAATAGCATCGAATCAAAATCGTATCTTGGCAGACTGTGTAATGTCAGCAAATATCATATTGTTGTCCAAAGAATCAATATCGTGTAATATCGTATCGTGATGAAACTGTTGATTTACACCCCTACGAAGTACTTTGTTGTGCGCTCTCTCCTCTGTCCTCCCTTCATTTCTCTCTTTATGACTCTAGTTCCAAAGAACTATTATAAAGGTAAAGGGTCAATTTGCCCACATGAGAAAAAAATTTTTTCTCATTGCTCGTAGTTTCAATTTTTCCATTCTCTGATACCTTTGAAATCTTCTGCAGCTACCCCAATACAACAGAGGTGAAAGGAAAATTTTAATCTGTCCTGTTCAAAGCATATACATTTGAAAAACTTATTGGCTCAGTGAGTTTTTTTGAGTTCACAGTATTGTCCTGGTTTCCTGGTGATCATATTCAGGACATGATGCTCTCATGCTACAGAGCAACCTGGCTATGCATATCTCTGTATACATGACTGTAATAGTGCCTTCTGATTGTGTGCAGTGGTGCAGGTGTGTATGCGCCTCCTCCAAATGCAGCATATCTCATGTCAACTCAAATCACTGTATGTGTCAGTCTCTGTGTACACACTAAGTTACCCCAACAGCTGATGATGAACTTTGTTTGCTTTCTGGCTGTGTGGACTCTGCTGTATTTATCAGTCTGCTGGGTTCTGTTGTCCATCTGATCACCAGTAATGGAAAACAAGCTTGACAATAAAAGCTTTTCTGCTTCTACTTGATAGTAATCCAGGGAGAGTTGACACAAAATGAATCTACCAACTTCTATCAGAGGATTCCAGGTAGTGTATTCAGTTTTCTCAAAGCTTGAATAAAATACTTGGGAAGACAAACGAATTTGAAAGTATATCTACAATAAGCATCGACGTTCATTCTTAATGTTTCACCGTTAGGCCAACACATACAAGTCTCCAGTGCTATCAATGGGTAACTTCTGATGTTGCATGTCAACAGATCCATCTTGGGGCGTCGGTAGCTTAGTGGTAGAGCAGGCGACCCATGTACAAGACTGTTGCCGCAGCGACCCGGGTTCGAATTCAGCTCGTGGCCCTTTGCTGCATGTCATCTCCTCTCTCTCTGTCCCCCTTTCATACTTACCTGTCCTGTGCATTCAAGGCAAAAATGCCCAGAAGAATATCTTTTAAAAAAACAGATCCATCTCAATGACAAATGAGCAAAATACATCCACCTGCTAAGTGTGTATGACATGGCTGAAAGCTTCCAAAACAGTGCTACCCCCAGAAATGTTTAATAGGGGTGTCCAGACAGGGCCAGTGAAAGTCTTGGGGTGGCACAACAAAATCAAAAGTCATAACTGAATTTCAGGAATTCCATTATGCTGCTGTGATGTAAAGGCTGTCAATATGACAGTTAAGGAATGGCATACTTATATACTTTAGTGTCTTATTTTAGAGTTAATATTACTTAGAATAGAATAGAATAGAATAGAATAGAATAGAATAGAATAATACTGGTACCATTTTTTGAGTTCCACACCATTCCTGTTTTAATGTATTATGTATCTGTACATGTAAGGTGATTCTTAAAATAGGCTAGTTGTCCCCTCATAATGAGACAAATATACGGCTTTAATTTGGAGGAGCATATTCATTATCAGAAATAAAACATTTGCTGAGAACAAGCCTTCTCAAGTTGAGGGGAGATTTGTGTGTACCCATAGAACCCATTTTCATTCCGATATCTGAGGTGAGAGTTCAAGAGACCCCTCTGCAAATAGCAATGCCAGTTGTTTCCTTGCCAAAATTTTGCCTGAATCTGGAGCATTATTTAGATCTCTTCTTGACAAGCTATGTGGACATGGTTGGTACCAATTAATGCCTTAGGTTGTCTGGTTTCACAAGATACCACTATCTTCACTGGCTTAAAAAATGAGCACGCCATAACCTACTAACCCTTTAAACTCTGCAACAGAAATGGTCCACCAGTGCCTACACTGGTCTTTTTGCTTATAGTGATGTCATTTCTTGGAGTATCTTCAAATGCTCCATATCCCTAAAAATCTGCACAACCTAAGTTAAAAGGTTATGTAAGTCATTAAACCATAATAATTGAAAAAGTATTGATAATGTATCATTAATTTTTTTTTTTACAAAATAAAAACACAAAAGATATTGATCCAAAAGATTTAAAAATGTACACACATTTGCCCAGAGGAAAATGTACCTATTTGTTTATCCTATACTTAGGACATGTTTTAGTTGATTTACATGTTGTACCTCCTTATCTGGACTGGTGCCTAGATTTGTTTTGTTTGTTTTGTTTCTGAACCGTTTGTCAGTTCCTCAGTGTGGTATGTTGATTTGTATTGCATTCTTTTGTTTATATGGTGGAAAATTTAATAAAAAAATTTGAATGACAAGTTTTGTAATAAAGTCATTCCTCTGGTGACACCGAGCATATTTGCATGGCTTTGCACCAAATGCAATGTAGTGCAGTGACATCTTTACAAGCGTACAAGGTGATGACACAGAAGACAGAAACCTTAGCTTTGCACTACAAAAAGAATACATTTTCTCACTATTATGGTTTTTTTTTCACTTAAGATAAAATATAAAGGATTATGCAAACAACAATCTCCTATGGCCCTTCCAGGCAAATTCCGGCAAAATTAAAGCAAAATATTGCCGACTTGATGACAGGGCAGACAGAAGTCTTAGCTTGCTGCTGCACAAAGAATGAATGAATGCTTTTTATTAGTGATACAGTTAACCAGACAAAGTGCAAAAAAACTAAACACACAAATACACAAACAAAACTAACAATAAAAAGTAACAACGACAACATCAAACTACAATGACAAAGACAAACTAGGAAATATAGACCGTAAAGAGCAATTAAACAAGTTGGTTGGTTGGTAGTATTACTGTGCTGGCGGCAGCAATAGAGGCAGCCACAATAGTAGCAATAATAATAATAGATAAAATAATTAAAACAATCATTATATGAATTTAATTTAATATAGCTATGGGGAGTGAGGACAAACGCACAGGGCCTGAGGAGGGGTGGACACTACCACCTTCTCATGGTGACGGCCAGCCTCCCAGTGACACAACAACATCCCGAAGCAGGGACAGGCAGAGCAGACCAGCCAAAGAGTATTCCTCGTGTGTTGTTTTTTCCTTTCCCCTTCCCCTTTTTGGAGGTACCCAAGCCAGCTACCTCCCATTGCCCCAGCCAAAGACGGCGGCCACACCACCAGATGGCAAAAAGTCAGGAGAGGTAAGACCCCCCCCCCCCCCAACCTCATGGCCTGCACTGTATGTTTGCTTTTACAGACATATCGTGATCCCCCCGACCTCCAGGGGGATCATGGTATGTCTGTAAAGGTAATGTAAAGGTAATGAGAGGGGATGAAGTAGTGAGAAGGAATGAAGTGGATGTAAGAGAAGTGAATTTAGACTGTTTGTTATGGGTTGAATATGTGGTCTGATGTGTGGTCAAGCACATGGCTCTGGCTTTGGTTACTTATTTGGATTGGATTCTGGGTGGAGTTTAGATGATTTATGAATATGTTCCATGTTTCCTCAAAGGCTGATATATTGTTTTACAAGCTGTTATTTTTTCTACTGAGATGTGTTCTGTGAGTAAATTAATCCAGTGAGTGATATGGCAGGAGTGTTTGGATTTCCAGCTTTGAAAAATTATTTTCATGGCGATAGTTAGAGAAATCAATAATGGGTTTTTGTGTTTAGTTGGAATTGTGATGCGTGTCAAGTCTTCCAGCAAGCAGAGTGTTGGGGACAGTGGGATTCTGCAGCCCGAGATAAAGGAGAGCTTTTCTGTGATTGTTATCCAAAATGAAAGAACTGGCTGGCAAGACCAGGTGGCGTGAAAATAATCCTCTGTGTGACCCAAGATGCATTGTGAACAGATGTCTATGTTAATCAATCCCATTTTAAACATTTTTCCTCGAGTGATGTGTATTCTGTGGATGGTTTTATATTGTATTAGTTGTAAATTTGTATTGGTAGTCACGGAAAAAATGTTGTTATTGATTTGTATCCAGAAGTCGGGGTTGGGAGATAGAGCCAAGTCCTTCTCCCATTTTGTGTTTGGGAGTGTTATGTAGGTTTCTGACAGTGAAAAAAGTTGATAGAGTTTAGAAATTATTTTTTGGGGGTTTGTAATTTTAAAGATTTCTTCACTTAATTGGGAAGGCTGTAATGTGTTGTTGGATATGTTGACTTTAGATTTGATAATGGATTTTAATTGTTGGTATCGGAGGAACTGGTCTCTCCCAACCCCATACCTCTGGATAAGTGTATTGAATGAGATGAACTGGTTGTTTTCAAATACGTGATGGAGGTGAGTGATTCCCTTTTGTTGCCATGATGGAAAGCGAATAGGAGTGTTGTGCAGCTGGAAGTCTGGATTGTGTCAAATCGGGGTGAACGTACATGGTGCCAGTGATGATTGGGTGATTTTGTGGGCTTTCCACCAGGCTGTCAGAGTTGAGGAGATTGTGATGTAGTCCTGTTTCTTGATTGATTGTGGTAGGAATGGGAGGTCTGTGAGTGAAGTAGTTTTACACTAATTTTGTTCTATTTGTAACCACGGTATACTGTAATTATCATTATGGATCCATTTGACAAGAAGTAGTGAAGAAAGTTTGGTGCTTCAAGGCCACCCTGTGATTCTGCATTCTGTAATGTTGAAAGTGAGATTCTTGTTTTTTTGTTTTTCCAGTAGAATTGAGTTGTTAAAGAGTTTAATGTTTGAAACCAGTGGGGGTAATGGGAAGTAATGAAAATAGGTAATTGATTTGAGGTAGGGTTTTCATATTAATTGTTGCAATGCGGCCAATGAGAGTGTTGGGATTCACGGGACCACAGATGATTTATCATTTGGTAAAATCATCACAGGACAATTTAAAGGCTTTTTCCTCTGTATGCTCTTTGTCTTCAAACAAAGAGGGCTAGGTGACACCCATCTCCACAGGAGGTGTCACCTCACACCTCAGTGAGACACATGTCTCACAACTTGATTGGACAGAACTTTTACAGTAACATGTGACTCTGTGATGTCGCAGGCTTCCTACAAGATCTGCTCCCTTCCACAGAACTCCCTCTTCTTGCTCCAGCTGCTGCAGCAGCTGCACGTCTCTCTCCAGCTGGGCCTGGTTCCATAGCCCCAAACCACAAAAGGGAGGGCAATTGATCACAGACTCTCTGACCTGAAACAGAAAGGTAGAGTTGCAACACAAGGTTTGCAACTGGCTTTCCAGCAACAAGGAACTAAGTGTGTTAGCACCCAGCGTCTAACTCTGCAAGAACCCCGAGCGACCAGCTTCCACGGATCAGAACCTTTGGAACAAAGGACCCAACAAAGACTGCACCTGGAACCATCTTCCCAGCCTTCTTCTGCCGGCTAACAGAGCAGCACACCACCAAGTGACTCTTTCTCCCATCCATTCAAGGATCGGTAACATAACAACTGGGCATAGCTTATCACAGGTTTACAGGCTAAGCAAGACTGTTTGACTTGTTGTATGTGATTTGATGCTGTTCATTGAGTTATTGTTGTGATTGTTGGCAGTTAGGTCATTGATTAGTTGGCTTCGCCAAAGCTAAGTGTTTAGTCTGCTAATACTGTTCACAAACAGATTCTTGCACACAACTAAACAATCTCTGCACTAATCCCGACTGTTTGCAACACACGTCACATTGACATAGATTCATTAACAAACAGGCTTTCAACAGAGCTACGCCCAAACAGGCATTTCAGAGTTCCCGCTTCTTTTCCTTTGTCTTTGTCCTGACCACACGGTCAGACAAACACCTCCCCCGAAACTGAAGCAGCCTTGATTTGGCCATTTTGGTAGTTCTCTGTTGTCAGCCATTTTGCTTTGTAGGCCAAACGGCTCCTTGATCACCACACCCGCCTTTATCTTTCTCTTCTCTCTCTCTCTCTCTCTCTCTCTCTCTCACACTCACACACACACACACACACACATATACACACAAAGCTTGTATATAGTTAGTTAGAATTTGTGTGTTTTGGTTTACTTTGCTAATTTGTGAATAAATATAATTCTTTGGAATCATACCTGCTGTCTGTTTAATGTTGCTCAAAAGTGAATGAATAGTCAACCTCTGCTGCGTCAAGAACTCCGAAATCCTTTAGGCATTACCGTTAATTTTGGTTGTTGTCATTAATTTAATTATTAATCAAACTCCAAATTAATAGTTTAGCGTATTTTATGAGACTGATATCTTTAACTGGCTATCATTTTTCCCTTTACGGGAATGGTGCCCCATGAGGTGATTTAATGTTAATTAACTCACATTATTTAACATAATTATTAATTATTAATATTAATTATTTCCGATAGCCAATTAAACCCCAACATATTTGGTGCCTCCGTGTGAAGCCTAGTGTGTCGACCCCAACATTTATGGTGCCTCCGAGTGAGGTAAATATATGTTGACCCCAACATATTTGGTGTCACCGTGTGAGGTAAATATATGTTGATTCCCAATAAGAGTAAGTGGTAAGTTGACCCAGCATTTAAAATCATCTTCTATGTTTTTCAGCAGAGGGGTGTAGTTGAGGTTAAACAACTCTGACAGCAGAGGAAATATTAATGCCTAAGTATCTGATATTACCATTGTGGAGTGGGAGAGTGGGAAAGTGGGATCTTGGGCGGCAGAATCCCAGGCATTTTCAGTCAACGGTAAAATAGTGGATTTGTTCTAGTTTATTTTATAGTGTGAGATTGTGGAAAAGTCATTGATTATTTTGAATGTTTCTTGTAATGATGTGAAAGGATTTTGTAGGTGTAATAATAAATCATCTGCGTACAAGCTAATCTTATGCTCTGAATTAGTATTGTGTATTCCTTTGATTTATTGTTTTGTCATATGGCTGTGGCGAGTGCTTTGATAAAAACTGCAAATAGAGATGGAGAGAGTGGACATCCTTGTCTCGTTCCCTAGTGGAGTGTGAAGCTTGGTGAGGTGATCCCATTTGTGATATCTGTGGCCCTAGGTGAAGTGTATGGTGTTTTTATCCAGTGGATGAATGACTCTCCAAAACCAAACCCGTGGAGGGTGGAAAATAAAAAAGTCCAGTTTACTTTATCAAAAGCTTTTTCTGCATCCAGTGATACAATAATGGTTTTGTTGTGTTTTTGCTGGGATGTATTGATCAAATTAAAGAATCTGCAGGTATTATCTGAAGCGTGTCTATTTTTAATGAAGCCTGTCTGGTCGGGATGGATTATAAGTGGGACGACTGTTTCCATTTTGGTTGCTAATGTTTTTGTGATAATTTTTAAATCTGTATTAATTAGTGAAAGGAGGCGATAACTGGAGGGGAGAGATGGGGGGGTCGAGTTTCAAACTGGTTGCTATAACTGCCTTAGATTGTCTGTACATGTAACATAAATGACTAAGTACAAACACAGAACTAGACATAACGGTGACATCAACATAGCATGTAGACAACATAAACACACACAAAAAAAGAAGTACGACAGAGAGGTAGATTTTTAACTCCTCTGTAGGGTAACGCAGACGATGTCCTTATAACAGAGAAGCGATGTCGGGAGTGAGGCTTATGGTTAAATAATCAGGGTTGTTACAGTTAGATGTATCAGTCTATTGCGGTTTGTTCAAAAGAGCCATGGCATGATTTTGGAGTTGCAAAATAATTGTCCGTTGATATAGAGTTTGTCCACTATGATTGATGCGCGTCTGTTGTGTTGTCTGTTTTCTTTGAGAATGGGGTACAGTACTTTCCGCTGTTCGTTTATTTCATGTGGGTATTGTTCATTGAGTCCAAATGATGTTCCTTTTAGTTACTTTCCTCTGCTTCTGACCAGTTCTTTTTGTTTGAAGTGTTCAAATTTTGTGATGATGGGCTGGGGTCCTTTGGTTGATGGTTTACCGAGGCTATGCACTCTGTGGAATGTGATGTTTTGTACGGTGTCGGGGGGGATTTTTAGTTGAGTTGTCATGAAGGTTTTTTTATGAGGTTTTCTGGGTTGTCGGGTGTTTGTTTGGAGATACCAGAGAAGATGAGACTGTCGTGCATGGAGCGGGTTTGTAAATCCAACATAGTTTCTTTCAGAATCTTGTTTTCTTTGGTGATGGCATGTATTTGTTCATCGAGGGTTTTAACGGTAGTTTGTAAGTCCTGGTTTGTTTTTTGTAGTGTGACGATGTTGTGGTGGGCAAACTCCAGGCTATTGCGTATGTCTTTGATCTCTTGTGTAGTGATACTAGTAAGTCCAGTCTTTTGTTTATGTTTGCTAGTACACTAACCTCAACTTCGGTGGTTTGTAGATCGTCTGTGTCTGTTGAAGAGTCTGTCTTTCGTTTTTTGGTGCTGGGTTTGCCTTGGTCTGGATCCATATTGGTCTCCCAGTTGTAATAGTGGTCGATGAATGCTTCAAGTTCCGTTATATCCTCCACTGTAGAGATGTACTGGTCCAGGTTGGTGGTGACAGATGAGCCGTGAATGTAGTTTGATTCAAGAAATGTTTTAAATCTTTTGTATATCCTTTTAAGTTTACGTGTTAGCTCTGTTCATTCAGTAACAGGGCGCCACCATGTTGGGTCTCGTTGATTCTCGCCTCCGATGTCCCACTCTCGCACTCACACTGCCATGCTTCACTCACACTGCCATCTTGACACACACACACACACACACACACACACTGGGTGTATTAGACCACCGTGGGAGACGTGAACAAGACTGATTGATCCCATCACTGAATTTCTAAATTGTTTTGGTATCAGTGTGATAAAGCCTATCAATTTGTCAAGCATTTACAAACACAGACGTTCCTATATTTTATTCATAAAACAGCTCTTGCTAGGCTGATATTTTACAGACAACATATCACATGACCACTCTGCAACTATTGTGCAAAGTGAACAATTCAGTCAGCACATGCCAAGCCTATTTCATTTATCATTTAACTAAAACACCAAATCACTATTGACTGTATCACATATTGTGCTTCAAGCAAGTGTCTGACAGTGAGGAAATGCTACTAAATGTTGCTGTTTCTATTCAGCTGTGAATGGAGACTCAGCTTATGTCTTTATTTTTCTTTCTACAGTCGACCTGCAGTGACTCACCTTCACTCTCTACTTTTCAGCGTACTTTCTCTTTCTGCTGCCCCTCACCGTTTTATCTTATTTCAGCTGACTTCTTGTTCTCCTGTTTTGTTTTTTGTTCTGTCTGTCTTCCTATTCTCAACTTTTCTTGTAACAACACCTTTTCTGTGTGTATTCTTCACATCACAAAACCTGCATTTCCTATGTTTCTTCCCTTCTTCCCTCATTTTCTTTGCTCTCCTTCCTTTCCTCCCTCCCATTCACTCTCTGCCCTTCTTTCTCTCCTTCCCTCCCTCTCTCCTTTTGATCTTCGCTGCCTTTTCTCTCCAGCAGTGTTCAGTCTGATTTGATCTGTCAGTCTGCAGGGCTGCAACACCTCCATGCTTTCACCTAACATGAGCTGACGAAGCCTGCGGACATTTCACCACAGCACATTTCCAGAGCAGAGTATGCTTTCTGGAGTCCTTATGTGTCCCAGATCACCGTCTCCTCTACCGAATCTCCACCATATCTCCACCATACAACCACTGTCATGCTGACAAGGCTACCACATTTATTGGGTACCACAGAAAGACTTTTTCTGCTCATTAGGATTTTCAACTTTTATGGAAAACCCTACAGATAATGGGCATCAATCAATCAATCAATTTTATTTATAAAGCCCAATATCACAAATCACAATTAGCCTCACAGGGCTTTACAGCATACAACATCCCTCTGTCCTTTGGACCCTCACAGCAGATAAGGAAAAACTCCCCCCAAAAAAAACCCTTTAACGGGGGGGAAAAAAACGGTAGAAACCTCAGGAAGAGCAACTGAGGAGGGATCCCTCTTCCAGGACGGACAGACGTGCAATAGATGTCATACAGAACAGATCAGCATAATAAATTAAAAGTAATCCATATGACACAAAGAGAGAGAGAGGGAGAGAGATGCAGGACAGACAGTAATGACAGTAGCTTACAACAACAACATTAATGAAAGTAATAACATTATAGTATTATAGTTCTAGTTCTAGTTCTATGTAGCTACTTCCATGTTTCAGATGACACATCATGTTTGTAGTCAACCAATGAAAATGAGTTTACATATCACCTTGAGTTCGTCCTTCACCTTATCAAAATGATCCCACACTTTGGATTTCCTACCCAACATGTTATTAACTAGCCTGTGTAATAAATTCAGGTACGAGCCCTGTGAATTAACTTGACTCCTATCTGACTGCTGAGTGTGGCAACTTTCTATGTCTGTCCTTTCCCACACGGTCCAGTCATATAGGTTTTGATATATTTACTGCGACTAAGCGACCAATGAAATATTGCTGACTACTGACATTTCTGGTCGGGGGCAGGCCTATTGTTCCGTGACTTAAGTACGTAGGGCCTGTATCGTATAACCCTATATGCTCGTCACCACTACCATGACAGTAAACACAAAGAATTATCATCCTTTGTCACAAACATGGGAAATGAACACAGCAAAAACAACCCAGTCTCACTCGGAAGTCGTTGAATAGCGTCACTTTGTCAGTGGCTTCCGGCGTCAAACACTGACAAAAAAAGTTGTCCTTTCATGGCGGTGTGATACACGGCTGGTTGCCGTTATTGTTTAGTGGCGCCTGGTGGCGTCAGGGGGAAACGCATTGGAACATAATGTAAGTTAAGGCATTGGATGTCCAAGTAATGTGGGTTGGAGGGGTGGTGGATGGGTCCACAACTGCAATTGCAAAAAACAGCAAATTTTAGATTTACTGTAGCAATTCCACCTTGTCGTCCGTCCAGACAAATGTTCGTGCGGTTGCCATTTTGTTTGTTTATACATCACCACTCTGTAGATGGAAGCACATGTGCGCAGGCACGTGTTGTTTCATTGTGAAGTCACAACGCCAACTACTGGCCTGGCATGTATACTACAGTGGTTTTGGTCATTTTTGCGGATCCGTGTGCACAACAAATGTTATCAAAACGTTGTTGTCTGAATGCAGAACTTTTTTCAAAATGAAAATGAGAAACGATTCTGTTTTCAGCAGATCGTTTTTGTGTAAACATGGCCTAAATGTTGATATGTGACAAGGTCAGAGTGAGAAGGTGTTCGCAAAAATGAATAGACAAAAATCCTGTGTTGAGAGTCCCAGCTAATGTGTTCACACAACTCAAGAAAAATGGCAAGAATGCATATCTGTCTGTTTGAGGGCTGTGGAATGTGCACTTGACTTTTGAGACATTCAGGAAAGTGTCAGTAAAGTATATAAATTCTGTAATCATAAAACACATAATTTTGCATGTTCCTCTGAGAAAATGTGACATGATATTTGATGGGTTTTGAATGGGGTTGGTGCTCTTGACTCCAGTAGACAAAGTTTTAATGGAGCGGATAGGGCTGACCTGGTGTGTGATTGGTGTTTGGGCTGCATGTGGATTTTAACTTTGAGAGGAATGCATTCGTCAACTGTTGAGGCATCTAAACACTGATGACATTTTGTTGGTATTTATCTCCAAACAACACTTCTGTCTCTAAAACACAGTGTGTTGTAAATGATTGCTGTCACTCTGGATGCACAGTGTCAGGATATTGGCCCTGTTTGACCACAATAGCTTAGTGTTTGTTCTCCAGGTATATCTGTCCTGTGACGACATAGCTTGTGACTGCAATTCATTTTGCAACCAGCAATTAATTTCAACTAGGGTCTTCTATTCTTCACTCTTGCCATATATCATGTTGGTTGTGAGAACACTGTACTCACCAGGTAAACTGCTGAGATCTGGGAACCACAGTCTGACGGGTCAAAAACATGATGATCAGACAACTTGTTAACAAGCCACCAATGTATCCAGATCATCTTAGCCACTTTATTTGGAGGTGAAACTGTAGGTACGAGGACCTGAAAGATCAGTAATAATCTCTCACTACACCAAAGTACCAATGTCAAGGTCTGAAAAATGAAGCCATTGCCAAAGTGCCAAGAACTGCAGCTCCTCTAATGTCCACTTGAGTCAATCCCTATAGACCTCCATGTTAAAATGCACAACTTTACAGCTGTAATAAACATGTTTACAGCCTAGTTCAAAAAACAGTTTTGGCCTCTTTGGCTAATTGCCCATTCATGCCAACTGCAGGGGCTGAATTTGTAACTCATCTGTTTATACCTTATTAAGGCTTAAAGTTACACATATTAACTAGTAATTAACTGAATGAGTGCAATATAATATTACCCATAGAACTGATGGACAAAACTATAAAATATGACACTTATTTAGAAGTTCTGGGTGACCATAGTTGACTCTACAGATGAATGCACCACCTTCAGGCACAAAGCCTCTTGTGTTACATTTTTCTGTCTTCCTATTCCTTTGAATATTGCTGTAGGCTCCCAGACACAGAGGGGATTGGAATACAATGGATTCAACTGATGACTACAGTTGTTCATTATTTGTTGTTTCCTGTTCTCACATGGAAAAGGATGATGTCAAGCAAAGTGAAGGTAAGGCTTGCTGCATAACTGAATATTTATAAATTGGATCAGGACTGGATAAATATTCAGTATTAGATGATTCTTAAATGTCTGCACTCCATGGTATCAGGAGTAAATAAATGATATTGATGTTTGCCTAAACATATCATTGCCTCCGCTAAACAAATCCCATCCCTTCTAATCTGTCTCTAAACAATATTGTTGTCACCATTGCATATCTGAAGCATGCAGCAGCACCCCTGCAGTGAAGGCAACACCCCAGCAGGGAGGAAAGTCTGCTGAATCTGTCTTGCTTTTCTCTGTGTTTACCTCAATCATGGCAAACTCCTGTTTGTTTCAAAGCTTACTTTGTTTTGTGCTGTCATACAGCAGGCCTCATACAGAGCAGCACAATATCTCCCGGCATCTGGCTACTGATCAAACAGCACAGCTCCAACTCTTCTCAAGCTGCACTGTGTGCTAACTTCACTAATAGGCCTATGAGTGAGAATCTCATAGGCAGATATTAAACAGAACAGCCAGTTAGGTGGAAAATCCCTACATAACCCTATTATCTCTACACACGGTAAATGAACATTATACAACTTATTACAAGTGCAATAAGACATTGTGACAAGACAACAAACAGCATGTCTTATGTACAGCTACACGTACATACAGTATATATATACGTGTGTGTGTGTGTGTGTGTGTGTGTGTGTGTGTGTGTGCGTATGTATGTATGAACTTATGCATATTGATCATTTCCAGTCATTCATTCATTCATCAACATAATGACGCTGCAGCCACAGCCACAGCCACAGTCACAGCAACATTTATAATCTGCCAAGCAAAAGATGGCACTAAAATAACTAGACATTCCATTTGGCTTCAAAGCAGTGGCTGTCATCACTTATTATATTATTATATGGGTTATCAAAGTCATATGCAAAAAAAAGAAGAAAGAAGAAATTCTTCAAAATAGCATAAGGCCGACATTAGGCTTGTGCTTTTTGTTTCTCAGTCAATTTTCTTTTAGAAAAATGGACTGAAATAATGTGCCATCAACTTCTGAAGGGACTTCAGAAACTGTCATTTAGAAAGCAGTTTTTCCAGAGGAAGACACACAATTTGGAGAACATGTGCTACACATCAGTAAGTTCTGTTTCATCAACATCGATCAGGTCTTGCACCTACAAAGTAGACGATAATTAAAGTCGTATTTTCTTTGCCAGTATCTTGTTCATATTTTCAGGAATGTTTGATATCAAGCTGATGCTTAACAGGCTGTCTAGCTAGTTTTAGTATGTCATGTATCAGTGAGATGGAGATTTAAATAGCTCACTTAGCCTATATTTGTGGGCGTTTTTGTTGCTTTAGTTCAGTAAATATAATGGTCTGCATCTGAGGAATGACATTCTTGTTCATATATGTTGATATGTTGAAATTAGAATTTCTTTACTTCCTAATATCGACATCGGCCCAAATCGATAAGGCTATAATTCTCCTGTGTAGCAGTACAGGATACTGGATACAGGATACTGCAGTAGCAGTATTCATGTTGACACAACCCTTTTCAATAAATGTGTTTATTTTCAATCTCTTCACATTCAGGTGCACCGGCCCACACACTGGCCCACACATTGGCCCACGCACTGGTCCACGCTATGTGCTTATTATTTCACTTAAAGGGATAGTTCGACATTTTGGCAAATTCACCTATTGCCGTAATCCCTATAGTCATATGAGTAAGTACATTACCATTAATTATCAGTGCCTGTTGTTCTGAGATCGGTGGGGCAGAGTTGCCTGCTGCTTGGCGCACAAAATGGAGGTGAACGGTACAGCCCCCTCTCTCCCTCAAAACTAATCAAATACACCATCAAATGAGTCCAAAACGCTCTTGTGGACAACTTGTAGCTTACACATTCACAACATTATGAAATGATAATGTAACATTACGAGACGAGTTGTTTTGAAGCCAAATGCAGAGCCGGAACTACATTCCAGACATACAGTACTTGCTGGGCGGAGTGATTTCAAACAGCGTATGTTTAGTGCAGTTACTCCCGTCATCAAAACAAGTTTGTTGAGAAGAAGCCAGAATATACAGAGGAAGGTTACAGGTTTTGGGAGAAGAGAGAGCAAGAAGAGAGGCTGAGGCTGCCAAGCAACCAGGGGCTGCGGGGAGACCCAGAGCCGGCATGGATTGGTGGTGTAAATGTGGGGCTTACTGGCCACTTTATTGGGTACACCTGTGCAATCTAATACAATCCAGTACAACAGCTCTGCCACACATTCTACGTTTACAAAGCTTTTACATTTTCAGTTTTTGTTGACATTGTCAGAAAGGTGATTATTCTACTTTATTATTGAGGTCGTAGTGGGTGGTGCTGGTGAACTGGAGTGCAATATATTGAAAGTGTTGCTAATATTTTATCCCCCTGAATTAGACAAAATTAGGAGGCCACCCCAGTACACCACCACCATTCACTATGACCACAATAATAAACAAAGTAGAATCATCACTTTCTAGACAATGTCAACAATAACCGTAAATTTAGCTTCGGGGAAAAAATCATGGTATAGCTGTTCTACTGGATTGCATTAGATTACACAGGTGTACCTAACAAAGTGGCCAGTGACTGTATGTTACATACATATGTTGATGGTGGGATGGGACGAGAGTACGCCTCAAAATAATCACTGGAACATGGGGAGAACATGCTAACTCCACACTCATAAATCACCAACTCCTGAGGGAACAACAACATAAAATGTTCCCTAGCAGTCTGTTTATTCCCAACAATGAGAAGTAATGTCAGTCACTTCACTATATACTCTGGGCAAGCACTTATCTCTAACATAACCACAACAACATTTGCATTTTAGCCTTATTTACTGTCAGGTCAAACTGGAGTAAACTAAAAGAACAGAACAGTAACTAAAAGTCATGCAAGGATGAGGAATCCACTTCCACAATTAACCGGAAGGAGGAACCTTTTGCACCATTGCCCAGTTACCGCCCGGACCATAAAAGGCGGCGCACATCATCACAGGTGGAGAACATACAAAGGTACACAGACATCAGCAGACGCAGATCTGTTCCCTCGTCCTTCGCATCCTGCGGTGAGCCCATGCAGAGGGAGAGCATCAAAAATTCCAGAGAGGCAGCCGGTAAGATGCTGAACTGTTTGAACTAAGAGACTTTTGCACGGAGGTTGTTCATTGTGGTTAATTATTTGTGCTAACGCTAGCTTAGCCACGGGGTCGGATGCCCAGTAATGCGTGGCTTGGTAACTGATTAATGTCTGTGTGCGCTGATTGCTTGTTAATCTCCTGACTTTTGAAATGTGTTGAAAATGTAATGTGTAAATTGTAAATTTTAATTGTTATGTGTTGAGCACATCTTAAAGTATTTCACTTTGACATTTAGTGAATTATGCAATGAATGTTGATTGTATTGGGTGTGTAACAGAAGTAATTAGTAGATTGGGAGGGCAATTTAAATATAACATGATCTGAAACATTTCATATTTACAGATTCAATTCAAGCATTTATACTCATACATATTTTTAATTGTAAGCATTTTTGTAATTTGTGAAAGTGTAATTTTGTAATTTCACTTTATTAAAATTTGACCATAAAATTTAATGTTAAAACCCTTTAAAAAATTAAGGTTAAAAAGCCTGTAAAAATCTGTAATTAAGGTTAAGAAGTAATTCATGTTAAAATACATTTAATGGTAAAATACAGTTAGAAATTGAGACAATTTAAGTTAAAAACACATTAAAATATGCATTTAAAACAACAATAAATATTTAAAAAGTAGTGAAATTCATACTTACCTGAAACTATGCTAAAACCTTTTACAGCAGTGGGTAACTTTATTTGCACTTGATTTGTAATTTAATGTAAATATAATTGGGTTTCACAATATTTAAGTGTTTATTTTCTGGTATTTTGTATACTTATCTTCTGTTGGTGATTTGCATTAGTATTTGCATTGTGTACAGACTTTAAGCTTTTTTTCTGTTTTGTGTTTCTTTGATTGAAATGTTTTTCACCTACACATGGCAAAATGGCACAATCTGCTTGCACCTGAAAAATAAAAGAAGGAAAAGGAAAAGCGGCCTGGTCATTTTGAGTGAAATCCAGTTAAGACCTCTGGTAGATGCCTCTCTCCCTTTCAAGTGGAGATATTGCATGGAAACATTTGAGAACTTGACATTTACCATGCTTGGGTTGTAGTCCTCTAGTAAAAATGGTTGGAGCAAACAAACATTTTCTGGACCATTTCCACAGGCATGTTGGGGTCGATGTCCAGCACAAATAGCCATTGTTTCATCCTGTCCGAATTTTTGGTATGTAATACATGAAACTTCACTCTGCTCCATGTCTTCGGCTTGTTACTGCAACCTTTTACAGTACATGTGTAAACCATGATTTACAACAACACTCTGTAAACTTTTCTCAAACTTTCTGGTGCCTTCTGACGATACCGCAAATGCAAGGCTGCAAGCAATAACAATGGCACTGTCTCAGGTGCGCACTGTGTCACTCTGCCCAGTGGTTTACTCAAGAAAGTAGTTCTGAGTATTTGCTTCATGTGTCATAATGTTACTTAATTATACATTATTATTTCATAGCGTGGGGAATGCGCAAGCCGTGTGTTTTCCACTAGAGCGTTTTGGAGTCATTTGATGGTGTATTTGGTTAGTTTTGAGGGAGAGAGGAACCTGTACCGTTCACCTCCATTTCAGCGGGCAGCTGTGCCCCACTGATCTCAGAACAGGCACTGACAATTAAAGGTAATGTACCTACTCATATGACTATAGGCATTACAGCAATAGGCGAATTTACCAAAATGTTGAACTATCCCTTTAGATGACAGATGCCAAACACATACAGTATGTGTAGTTTTTTTTTTTTTTTTTTTTTTTTTTTGTGTATGTACTTGTAAAAACGCATTTGGACCGTTACGTGATTATGAGGTCTCACAGCCACAGATGCTGGATCTGTATGACCTCTCTCATTTGTAGCCCTTTTCCACTTCAGGAACTTAGTGAAACATAACATAACATGTAGCTATGGTCACATTTTCTGCTTTTGTTCCCACAGTTCTCTGCTTGCTTTAGGGACAAGTTCCTGGACCTAAATTTGAGCTCAGGAGGCAAAACATGTGCAGAGTTTGTCAGGAGTACTGTTGATCATAACTGATTAAGCATGATATGAGGAACATTACGATCTCACAGTGAAGCTGACCTTTGACCTTCCAGATATAAAATGTCTTCATTTCATCATTATATCCTATTAGACATTTGTGTGAAATTTTGTAGTAATTAGTACAGAAATTGTTGGCGTAGAGGCATAAAAACTACTGTAACTATTACTGTACTGTATACTGAGTGCTAAAACATGCTGAACACTGTCCTGGGCCTCTGACAGCCTCATGCCTTCCCCAGCTCCCTGGAGTCTATGCTGGCACGTAAACTTGTAGCTCATGCTCATGTAAAGAAGTCCTGTACATCATCATTACTTATGTACAGATGTCTCTCTGCATGTGAGGTGAAAAAATACTTAACACCTTCCCGATATATTCACTTCACATTGCACATTCTGTCTCTGTGCCTATCCTGCCATTGTCTTTCTGTCAGCCTCTCTGCCTCTGTGCCCTGAATGCATACTGCAGTCACTGGGTCATAAACACATCATCATCAACAATTGTGAGCTGAAGTCGAAACGCCTGTGTGTAGAATTTTTGTTTTATTGTAATATATTTCTAATGACTTAAGTGGTATACATTTTTGGCTTTAGAAAATAATCAGCAAGCCCTGCTGGTCATATCCAGGGGCACCAAAATCTTCAAAGTCTGTAAATGGTGACCCCAAAGCTGCATCGCATTTTTTTAAATCAGATATTGGAATATATCATAGTAAAAGGGCAAAAGAGGAAAACTGCAGTTTGAATGTTGGGAGAAGCGGCAGAAAGAGCCTCCTGTTGGCTCTTGCATAAAGGGAGGGCAACAGCTGGAAGCCTGTGCCACTTCAAATTTCCGGTAACACTTTCTATTAAGGTACTGTAATAAGTGTTAATTAATGCTTAATAAGCACTAATTAACAGTTATTGAGCACTTTATTACCATTAATAAGACTATATGTGTTAATAATGACATAATTAACCCAGTTATAATTATTGCATATAGGAGCATTATAAGCACTTAATAGAAACTTGATAACAGTTTATGAAGCTATCCTAAATATTAATAAGATGTCTATTTACATTAATTATGATTTATAGTGGTTAATTATAGAATAATAACCATATTTACTACTGGTTTACAAGACACTAAGATCCTATCACATTAAATTAATAAGATGTTATTAATCGTTAATAATCTTTTGCAGCTACTGGATCTAAAGTGGGAACAGTGTCGTATAAAGGTTAATAAATTATCTCAGGGCTCGAAACTAACGGTGTTCCGACATCTCAGGGACTATAAAAATTACTACTGGGACACAAAGATGATGTGTCTGGGACAATTCTGGGACAGCAAATAAAAAATTTATTTAAATTAAATTTAATTTAAAAAAAAATAAAAAATCAAAGCAATATGGAAATGGGTGTTATTTACAACGTCATTACGTATGGGTATCTGAATGTCGCTTTTGTCGCTTGAATAATTTCAATAAAAACTTATGAACAGTGGCTTTTGCGGTACCTGATCTGGTTCCACACGCGCGCGCATGCACACACACGGAACTCAACTCACTGCATGACGGCTGGATGCCACTCGCCAGCTATGCTCGCCACTCCTCATCAGAGCACAGAACCTAGCAATGCTGAGATGGTCGAAACAACAGATGCAAGCCCCTCCAGTGCCGCTCCAGTTGGAGTAGGATGCGACACTTGGCATCGGGACTCTGAAGACGATGTTTCATCTGTTTCTGCCCCTGTGGTAAGTTAACGTTAGTTTGTTAAAGTAGGCTATACGCTGGCGTTAGCTTGTTGATTTTTAGTTAGTTCTAGTTCTTTGCGATTGCTAACACTAGCAACTCAGCAAATCGTGCACATGATGGCCTTACAAAGTTATAAAATGTGACTGTGTTCTAAATGTTGATGTTTATGATAATGAGGGTAACCTTACAGTTAATCAGAAGAGGTGTACTCGGTTCATTTAGTCAGTAATAATTAGGCTAGCAACTTTAGCTACAGATATGAAGGTCATGCTTGAACTAGCAGCTAGTCATGTTTCTAAATTTCCTACAGGTAAGCTGAGTATAATGAACACCCAGATAACAGTAGTATGTTTTCACTCAGAGACATTGACTTTGACCGTGATTAAGAGAGTGTGTGTGTGTGTGTGTGTGTGTGTGTGTGTGTGCGTGTGTGTGTGTTGCGGCTCGTGGAGGGTGCCCCTAGAAATAGCTCTGGTAGCTAAGTACGTCCCTAATGACGTTCTGTGTGAGTTAAAGTGAGTGAAATGTGCGTGAAGATGCATATGGTTGAGATACAAGAGTGACAGTAAATTGTGTGAAGCAAGATGAGCAGAGTGAATGTGTTCGGAGCATCGATGAGCTGTGTTATGTTGAGCAGGCTAATAGATATAGGCTGCGTCATGTTCATGCTAACTGATTTGCTAACGCCATAGCCTGACTTCATTCCGCTCCGTCAGTAAGGTTAAAGGAGCATTTCATACATTTTGGCAATTGAAGTTTGTATCAGGTCCAGTGTGTAAGTGTTTTATTATCACTCTGAAACCATTGTGAGAGTAATTCAGTATTAGACTGTGGATTAAAAACAAGGGAAGTTAGATCAAATGTGTTTAGGGGTTTAATTCTGAGCCTTCTCTTTCAGAGGGATGGGCTGACATTGCAGATGGTGTCAGATGGACTGCAGAAGACGACCCTGGCTCTTGTAGCCATGCAGGTAAACAATTTAAACTCCCTAGAGAGGAATTAATATGCTACGGTGCATGTTTAGCAATCGTGATAGTGAAAGTTTTTTTCTTCTGTATTTCAGACAGTCCCAGGTCAGCATCTGAAGTAGTTCCTGGATGAAGTGGGACCTTTTCCTGGAAACACCTTCTCTGGTGTAAAACTCAACAGGAAACAAGTGGATGATGATGACTTCCACTGAAAGATAAACTAATCAATGGCTTCTGTGACAACCTCACCACGCAGTTTGGCAACCTTGATGAGGGTGTCTTGAAGGCCGCTGCCACCAAGTTTGACCTAAGCAACTGGCCTGAAGACATCACTGACCTGGCCACATTTGGCCTGGCCGATGTTGAGACTTTTGTTACTCACTTTCAGAAAACTGATGGGTTACAGGGAGCTTTGTGGAACACTGTATTCCCGAACAGTCAATCTAAGTAACAAAAGTCAAATGAACTCAGTTGTGTCATTTTTTTAGAACTTAATATTATTATAATATTAGGGTTTCCAATGCTTTTTTCCTGTTTTTGACAAAAGTTCAAATAACTCATGTTTGTCTGCCATTTTGAGGAAATGAGATTCCCATGATCCTTCACTAAAGAAAATAATATACTAGAGTGAAAAGAACACATCAGAATTCTTTAATGTTGAAATAATGATTGATATCTGGATGTTGCAATAGGCGCAAAATTAATAGAATTATTAACTTCAGTGAGTGCATAATATAGAGTTAACTGTTCCCACTTTAGATCCAGTAGCTGCAAAGAGCTGTTAATAAGTGCATATTAATAATTTATTAACCTTTATGGGGCATTCTACAGAATGTGTGCAAAGTTAGGCTGGAAATATTTTGAAATTTTGTAAGTTTTATTTCCAAAACTTTGTCCCTATAAATATTGTACCATATGTAAAGGTCACATATCAGGTAAAATGACTGTACATTTTTATATTGTATTTGCAGACTGTTTTGGAATGTTTTTCCTCTCCCAAAATTTGTCACTACCGAAACATATAGTATTATATTATACAAAAATATATATCAACCTGTTATGCTTGTTCCTTCCCTTGTCTAAAGATTTAAATTTTTAAAAAATTTGACTGAAGGTTTTCACAATTAAATCTATAAAAATGAATATTTTAACAAATTTCGAAGTTCAAATTATAGAATTCTTCAAAATCTAAATGCAATCTTTCTTTGTAAAATGCATAACACTGATTGGATTGATTTCAGAGTTAATAATTGATGAAACAGAACATAAATGTAACCAATTAGCATCATAATACTTTAGTTGATCACTCTATATACATACTTTATTTTTTACAAAACACCCAGTGTTTCGGTAGTGATTAAACTGTTTCGGTAGTGACTGTCCTGTTTCGGTAGTGACCATTATTCTGTTTTTAAGGTTGCATCATATTTCCTGAAATGTATGCCTTATGGTGGGAATTACAAATTCAAAGACAAATGTTTTGTGGTCAATAAAACAATTTAATTTTTGAGCAGAGCAGAGCAGAATAGACTAGAGCAGAGCAGAGCAGAATAGACTAGAGCAGAGCAAAGCAGAATAGACTAGAGCAGAGCAAAGCATAGAAGAGTAGAGTAGTGCAGAGTAGGCCAGAGTAGAGCAAAGTAGAATAGACTAGAGCAGAGCAAAGTAGAATAGACTAGAGCAGAGCAAAGTAGAGCAGAGTGAGGTAGAGCAGAGCAAAGTAGAGCAGAGTGAGGTAGAGCAGAGCAGAGAAGAGTAGAGTAGAGCAGAGGAGGAAAGAATAGAGTAGTGCAAAGTAGAGCAGAGTAGAACAGAGTAGAGCAGAGCATAGCATAGAAGAGTAGAGTAAAGCAGAGTAGAGAAGAGTATAGTAGAGCAGAGTAGGTAGAGCAGAGTAAAGCAGAGTATAGAGTATAGCAGAGCAAAGCATAGTGGAGTAGAGTAGAGCATAGTAGAGTAGAGCAAAGCAGAGCAGAATTGAGTAGAGCAGAGTAGACCAGAGTAGAGTACAGTAGAGCAGATTATAGAGTAGAGCAGAGTATAGTAGAGTAAAGCAGAGCAGAATAGAGTAGAGCAAAGTAGAACAGAGTAGAGTAGAGCAGAGCAGAGCATAGAAGAGCAGAGTAGGAAAGAGTATAGTAGAGCAGAGTAGTGCAAAGTAGAGCAGAGTAGAGCAAAGCAGAACAAAGTAGAGTAGTGCAGAGCATAGAAGAGTAGAGAAGAGTATAGTAGAGTAGAGCAGAGTAGTGCAAAGTAGAGTAGAGCAAAGTAGATCAAAGTAGAGCAGAATAGAGTAGAGCAGAGTATAGTACAGCAGAGTAGTGCAAAGTAGAGCAAAGTAGAGCAGAGTAGAACAGAGTATAGCAGAGCATAGTAGAGTAGAGCAGAGTATAGTAGAGTAGAGCAGAGCAGAATAAAGTAGAGCAGAGCATAGTAGAGTAGAGCAGATTATAGAATAGAGCAGAGTATAGCATAGTAGAGCAGAGCATAGTAGAGTAAAGCATAGTAGAGTAGAGCAGATTAGATTAGAGTAGAGAAGAGTAGAATAGAGCAGAGTATAGTAGGTAGAGCAGAGTAGAGCAGAGTAAAGCAGAGTATAGAGTATAGCAGAGCAGAGCATAGTGGAGTAGAGTAGAGCATAGTAGAGCAGAGCAAAGCAGAGCAGAATTGAGTAGAGCAGAGTAGACCAGAGTAGAGTAAAGCAGAGCAGAATAGAGTAGAGCAGAGCATAGTAGAGTAGAGTAGAGCAAAGTAGAACAGAGTAGAGTAGAGTAGAGCAGAGCATAGAAGAGCAGAGTAGGAAAGAGTATAGTAGAGCAGAGTATAGTAGAGCAGAGTAGTGTCAAGTAGAGTAGAGCAGAATAGAGTAGAGCAGAGTATAGTACAGCAGAGTAGTGCATAGTAGAGCAGAGTAGAGCAAAGTAGAGCAGAGTAGAACAGAGTATAGCAGAGCATAGTAGAGTAGAGCAAAGCAGAGCAGAATAAAGTAGAGCAGAGCATAGTAGAGTAGAGCAGATTATAGAATAGAGCAGAGTATAGCATAGTAGAGTAAAGCATAGTAGAGTAGAGTAGAGCAGATTAGATTAGAGTAGAGAAGAGTATAATAGAGCAGAGTATAGTAGAGTAAAGCAGAGCAGAGCAGAGTAGAACAAAGAAGAGCAGAGTAGAACAGAGCAGAGCAGAGAACAGAGCAGAGTAGAGCAGAATAGAGTATAGAGTAGAGCAGAGAAGAGTAGAGTAGATTATAGAATAGACCAGAGTAAAATAGAGTAGAGTAGAGCAGAGTAAAGCAGAGTATAGAGTATAGCAGAGCATAGCATAGTAGAGTAGAGCAGAGCAAAGCAGAGCAGAATTGAGTAGAGCAGAGTAGACCAGAGTAGAGTAGAGCAGAGTCAAGCAGGTTATAGAGTAAGCCAGAGCAGAGTTTGGACCACAAAATTATGGGGTTTAACTACTGCCCATTCCATTTTGTGACTACCGAAATGATCATGTCATTATCAAAACCTTACCATAGGTTTCGGTAGTGACTGTTTCGGTAATGACATTCCTAGCTATTTTTCAGGATAACTAAAGAATACTAGTAGTCACATGGCTAACAAGCACATGTTTGAAGAGTTGTTCACACAGAAAAACATAATATTTTGCATAAACCCCCCAAATTTTAACATAATTGAAGAGAACATGTGTTCAAGTTACACACTGATTTTCAGACTTTGGAAGACATTTATTTAAAAAATGATGGGAGTCAGCGACTTACCATACAGCCACCTGGGACGGGGGGTACAGTACTACCTCCCTTCTCAGAAACTCAGGGGTGTGGCTAAAATCCAGACTCAAACAGTGCATTAAAACTCGTGTTTCGGTAGTGACATGAAAACAAGCGACACTACAGTATTTTTTTTTTTTAGCATAGTTTCTTAATTTAAAAATGAATCCCACAATACATCTAAATCTTTCAACTTCTGTTTAAACTTAATCACAAAGATGTTTTAAATTGCACTTTTGAAAAAAATATGAAAAATGTTTTAAGTGTTATTTACATGAATTGAATTTTAGAGGTCAGGGTTGGCGACAGCTACTTCCCAGTAGAAAGTACCCTATAAATGGTGATTTTGTATATATCTAGCTTATCACTTTTTTCATTTAATGTTCTGGGTTTAAATAGGTCATAACATAATCTTTGTAAATATCTATGTCTGAATACTCAATTTTATTATTTTTGTTGTTTTTTTTTGTTAAGGGACAGCACTTTGCACAAAATCGGTAGAATGCCCCTTATACGACACTGTCCCCACTTTAGATCCAGTTGCTGCAAAGATGCATTATGAACTGTTAATAAGTGCATATTAATAATTCATTAACCTTCCAGTAGCTGCAAAGATGCATTATGAGCTGTTAATAAGTGCATATTAATAATTTATTAACGTTTATACGACACTGTTTCCACTTTAGATCCGGTAGCTGCAAAGGATCATTATTTACTATTAATAAGTGCATAATTAAGCATTTATTAACTGTAATATGGCATTTATATTAACTTCTTATAGTCTCATTAATGTTAATAAACATCTTGTTAATATTGATAAATTGTCTATAAACTCTTAAGGATGTTCTAGTACCCAATAATATCTTATAAGCCAATGATAAATGTGTTGTATACTATTATTAACACTCATTAGGTCTTATTAATGTTAATAAACACCTTATTAATTTCATCTTATAGGGTCTTACAGTGTCTTATAAACCAGTAATACATGTTGTTGTTATTCTATAATTAACCCTTATAAATTATAATTAATGTAAATAGACATCTTATTAATATTTAGTATAGCTTTCTAAACTGTTACCAAAGTTTCTATTAAGTGCATATAAAGTTCCTATAAGCAATAATAACTGTCAGTTATGCTGTAATAAACACTTATAAGATGGTATAAGATGCTTATTAACATTAATAAGACTATATAAGTGCTCATTATTTGTTAATTTGTGCTTACAAAGCATTACTTAACGCTTATTACAGTACCTTAATATGAAGTGTTACCAAATTTCCCAGGCCTACCAAAAGTCTTCCGGAAGCCTGCCAATGCCCCACCCCCACCTTTCTGGGGGTGTGCCTATAGATTCTACTGTAACAGCCCCGACATCAAAAGTTGTTTCGAAAAACGTCATATGAACTCTGTTTTTAGCCTCACTGTAGCCTGTAGCTCTGACTGTTTCTCTGTGGCTCTGTGACTGCTAATAGCTGGATTTTCATTTTTGGGTGCGCTATCCCTTTAAATCATTTTGAAAAAGTTGCTCATTAAGAGACTTACATTTTAAAATACCTTTAACATAAATTAAGGTAGTTCAGACAGTGATGATGTGTTGTTGAATGTTTGCATTAAAAGTTAGTACAGCCCACTCAGTGTGATGATCTGAGTGACTGGGAAACCTATTCAGATGGCACACACACCCATTAAGAAGGAACAAAAAGGTTCATCATGATGCTAATTATGTGTTTGAGCTCTCTCACCTTCCAAGATAAACAGAACCACATTATGTTGCGTGCAGTGAAAGTACCACGCTCCTTTTCAGTTCAACTCTGCAGGCTATGTGCACCTTGACCTTTGTTGGGGCTGCATGCGAGGAAGAAATGCCAATTTCAGCCTGTGATCTCTCACTGACTGACTGAACAGCCTCATGGAAGTGACATTTTACAATTCTTCATATTTTGATTCGTTAGTTTAAAATATGAAGATTTGTAAAATGTCGCTTCCATGAGGCTGTTCAGACATCAGTGGTAAGGTGCACTTATTGTTATGATCTTTGTGACGTAGTTTTTTTTCCAATTATTTTATGTAACTGATCATTTTTTAAAATAAAAAAACAAAAACGCTAGAATACTTTTGTATTTCTTTTATCGGATCGATGAGAAACTGAGGAGTCCCCACAAGGCTGACCCAGAGACGCCCCGTCTTGGCTTCTGCTATCCGTGATTGTGTTATGCTGTTATAATAAAACATTAACAGTGACCTTATCTTATTTTGATTAGAGGGGTATAAAAACAACTGTAGATAACAATACAATACAATCTTGCTAAAGAAGGGCTATGGTTGCTGAGGGGTGAGGAGCCCAAACACATCATTACACCATAGGTTTCGGTAGTGACTGTTTCAGTAGTGACATTCCTAGCTATTTTTCAGGATAACTAAAGAATACTAGCAGTCACATGGCTAACAAGCACATGTTTGAAGAGTTGTTCACACAGAAAAACATAATATTTTGCATAAATCCCTCAAATTTTAACATAATTGAAGAGAACATGTGTTCAGTAGTGACAATTTGATTTTCAGACTTTGGAAGACATTTATTTAAAAAATGATAGGAGTCAGCGACTTACCATGCAGCCATCTGAGACGGGGGTGCAGTACTACCCCCCTTCTCAGAAACTCAGGGGTGTGACTAAAATCCAGACTCAACCAGTGCATTAAAACTCTTGTGTTTCAGTAGTGACATGAAAACAAGGGACACTATTTTTTTAAGCATAGTTTCTTAATTTAAAAATTAATCCCACAATACATCTAAATCTTTCCCCACAAGGCTGACCCAGAGACGCCCCGTCTTGGCTTCTGCTATCCGTGATTGTGTTATGCTGTTATAATAAAACATTAACAGTGACCTTATCTTATTTTGTTTAGAGGGGTATAAAAACAACTGTAGATAACAATACAATACAATCTTGCTAAAGAAGGGCTATGGTTGCTGGGGGGTGAGGAGCCCAAACACATCATTAGCGTCTAATTCATGCATGTGTGGAGAATACTAAAGATGCTGCAGTTTCCAAAATGCACTAAAAGCTTTCAATTGATGATTCTATGGTGCACTGCAGGCATCAGATTTAAAAACCCAACAAGCCAGAACCTTTCTCTTCTCTTTCATCTTCATGATTAATGCGATGGAGTAATTAAGTATTAAAACACGCACACACATATTTTAAGCGGAGGCATGCACCTGGCAGGGTGGTCTAACAGCACAATAATAAGATATACACATTATTGGTATTATTGAACTGCTCAGACAAGTGCTGCAAACTAGAGCTTAGATTATCTGCCCGAGCCCAAGCCCGGCCCGGCCGGGACAGCGGCTTTCCGTGCCTCCAAAAAATACGCCGTATTCATTCAGTGTTTACCCAAATTGTCATTAACTTATTACGTTATAAAAAACGATGAAAATATGGACTTACCCATGTTTAAAATGACCTGCTGAAGTGAAAAATCGAGTACTGACGGAACAGACGAGTGGAGTCGATGTTTAACCGGCGTGGAGAGCACAGGAGAAATGCGCTGCCTGTGTGGACAGTCAAGCGGACTTCCGTGGCACTAACGCGCTCGGTGTATCCTTAGCGTTAATTGTAACAGCCAACTTATCGAAAAATGTTGGGTTTAAATTGGGCTCGGGCTCATAATTACAGTTAATTGGTCCCGGACATAACGTGCACGGGCTCGGGCCGGGTCAGGCTGAATTTTTTGGGCCCGATCTAAGCTCTACTGCAAACGCAGTGTGGGGGCTGGGAATCCTGTTCAGATGGCCACTCGCCATCACTCAGTAGGAACAAAAGGGTACAACATAATGCTAATCATGTGATAAATAGAAGAGCCGAGGAGTCATTTTCACACTATGTAAAACAGCTGAATGAGCAGCGCTTTGTGAAATATCGCTTCCATGAATCTGTTCAGACAGACAGCAACAGATCAGTGAGGTGAAGCCGTGCTGCATGTGGCAGGCAGAGCGTGTGCAGAGCGTTGTACAGTCTGAACGTCAAAATAATAATTAAAAAAGAATAGATCTATGAAATCATTTCCAATATTCACAAGCTGTTTTTATCTAACAAAAGATTCTGCTTCAGTCCATATTTGTTGGTGTGTAGTCTTTGAAAAACAACATTTTGGCTGAGGTTAAAAAAAATCTTTTTTTCTTTTTTAAAAGTCTTTTGCACATTCTGTAAATGGAGTGGGGTGGTCTAACAGCAATCTAACACACCATAAATTACATTTATATAGCCATAATAATGGTATTATGTACATATATATATATATATATATATATATATATATATATATATATACATATATTACTATATTTATTATGACATTATTATCATTACCACTGCAGATAAACTCAGCCACTAAGACTAATGATTCAAACAGCCATGATTCCCAGCCATATCACTTTAATTTTCATACAATTCTTTTGAATAACAAAATGCTGAAGCATAATATTTATGACCTATGATATGGTAGCCTGATAATCATTAAATATGCTCTGTGTGGATTACACAAGATTACAGTAATAAGAGGCGCAGTAAAGCGCTTCAGCTTCCACACTCACTGCTCCTCCTGGTGGATAGACAGACCATTGCAACTGGTTTCTACCAATTAAACTTAGGGGCGTTACCAGTCGGCCCCATATTCTCTATGTCATCGCGGGGGATCTCATTAGAGCTACGAGCCTGGCCAGGTGATGACAGGGACCTGTCACGGATCAGTCAGGGCTCTACCACGGGCCAAACGGAAATTTGAAGTGGCTGCGTCTGTATATGGCTTGTTTTTACATAAGCCATTTATATCTACAAAGGGACTGGGTCCTCTTTAATAGAGATCACCATGTTGCACCACCATGTTTCTACAGTAGCCTCAAAGAGACAAACCAAACACTGGTTCTAGATAGGGCCATTTGTGTGTCGTAGTTACAAACTACAATGAGCAGCGCTCGAGTTACACTGGTTTGTACCATTAAACTGCTTTATTAAGTGTTTTTAGCAGTTTGAATCACCTGGTCCATTTGTTTTGGAGAGGAAGAGATGTGTGCGCATGTGCATGCGTTGCAGTCGCTCCTGCTTGTTTTCTTAGTTTTCCAACTTTTTTGCTTTATTAAGTGACTACTTTCATTTGTATTTGTATGACATTTTGAAGCTGCGCCCTCTTCAGACATGCTGATCGAGAGATTTCTGGTCTATTTCTTCACTCTGGAAATACTACTTTCATTCGGACCTGGCATTATTGCGCAACAATTTCATGGCCGCATTGTTTACTCCAGACATCAGCTAATCGCCCCGAGGCCGGCCGGCTTGGCAGCTGGAACATCAGAGATCCCCGCTGAAATGTGGAGGAAAACACATAGAGGATACAGGGAAGATTTAAACAGCAGAGGAAAAGAGCAGGGTTGAGACAATGGAGGTTTATGGAGAAGAGGCAATATAAGCTGTGTCTCCCCTCTCTCATCATAGGCAATGTGAGGTCGCTGGCAAATAAGATGGATGAGCTAACAGCAGTCGCCAGGAGTTAGAGGGAGCATAGTCTGATGTGCTTAACCAAGACATAGATGCACCAGGACATACCCGACGACAACATCTCCATCAGTGGATTTCAGACTCTTCGGGCTGACCAGGATTGCACCAAGAATGGTAAGCGCAAAGGAGGGGGCTTGATATTCGAGTCAACAACCAATGGTGCAGTCCTGGCAACATTACTATTAAGGAACGAATCTGTTGCCCGTACATTGAACTGTTTGCTGTTGGACTCAGTCCGTATTATTTGCACAGGGAGTTTTCACATGCCATCATGGTGACTGTTTATATCCCCCCCCTGCCAACCCGACGTTGGCATGTGACGTCATTCACTCCGCCATAGCCCATCTGCAGACTCAACACCCGAATGCCTTCATAGCTATCTTGGGTGACTTCAACCACGTCACCATGGCAACATTGCCCAACTTTACTCAGTATGTGAGCTGTCCTACTAGAGAGGGGAGAACACTGGACTTGCTGTATGTAAACCTCAACCTCACCTCAACCCCTGCTATGTACCTCTAGTTAAGAGCCAGTCTGCGACCATGAGGACAGTGAGGAGATGGTCGGAGGAGGGTTATGAGACACTGCGGGGCTGTTCTGAGGTGACAGACTGGCAGGCACTCACTCATCACGGACTATATCAGTTTCTGTGTGGACTCCACTGTCCTAGCCAGGACTGTCCATTGTTATCCAAATAACAAACCGTGGGTTAACAAAGGACATCAAAGCTATCCTCATCGTGAAGAAGAGGGCCTTCAGAGCTGGTAACAGGGAAGAGGTGAGAACAATACAGGGGGAACTGAAGGTGAAGATCAGGGAGGCTAAGGAGAGGTACAGGAGAAAGCTGGAGTGGAAACTCCAGCAGAACAACATGAGAGAGGTCTGGAGTGGAATGAGGACCATCACTGGCAGCGTGGACAGGGCCAATGAACTGAATCTGTTTTTTAACAGATTTGACACTGCTGACCCTGCCCCCCCCCCCCCCGACTCTTCTGTTGTCTGTCTTGGACAACCATCACCCACTCCACCCTCTCCCACTCCTCCTTCAGGCCCTGATGGTGTCAGTCCCAGGGTGCTCAAAGCCTGTGCCCCCCAGCTATGTGGAGTACTTCAGCATGTCTTCAACAGTGTTGGGTAAGGGTTACTTTAAAAGTAATCAAAGTATGTTACTACGTTACTTTTTAAAAAAGTAACCAGTTACTTTACTGCGTTACTCCCTGAGTAAAGTAACTCAATTACTTTAAAAGTACTTCCAACGTTACTAACTGAGAAAAGCAACTCAAGCACTTTTAAAGTACTTCTGAGTATTCTACATTTCCTATTGGGCAATGGACCACAGGGCGCTAAGCCTACATTTTTTTGTCTCCAAAATTAAAGTTATGTGCTGTGTTCAAAACCGCATACTATACATACTACATACTGCCATACTACATACTACATACTCAATCAACAGACAGTATGCAGACTGTTTACACTGTAGCATACTACATGATAACCCACAATGCATTTTGCTCCTGCCCCAGCCGAAATCAGCCGGCCTTAAGCTGATTTCGCTTAAGCTCTAAACTCTGTAAATATATAACTTTAGCAACATTTGAAACATTTTTAGGCGAGAAAGTAGCCGTTTAGATCCACAACGTGTTGAAAATCTTGACCAAATACCAGCTGTTTACAATTTTGTTCGGACGATTTCGGAGATTTCGGAGCTACTCAAGCTAGCCGTAGTGAGCAACGCAATTCCGGTTATTTTCACAAAATAAAACACCTGTTGCCCTTTCTTATACAGAAAACCATAACGATAAAATTTGTGCTTTTACTTTGAAAACGGGAGGTGAACCTACCCTTGATGTAGCTAGCTTGAAACCGCCATTTTGACCGATCTCGTCCCGTTAACGGAATTTGACCGTTCAAAATGCTTCACCGGAGAGTCTTGTCAGCTCTGAGACGAAGATCGGCCCGCCGTCTTCGGTACATCGTGCTTGCAGCCGACTTGGGATTCTTCTCAGATGTAAGTTTCCTTTTTAATCAACTATAAATACTATTTCATAAAGTTTCATAAGTTATAATATACAGTAGTAATAAATATAAATAAATAAATAACTTCTTTTTTCTTTTGTCCTGCTCGCAGCAAGGAAGTGACGATCAATGAAGTCACGTTACATTGCATCTTGGGTAATTTGAGTGTGAGTAGTAAGCTCATGATGTATACTCAACATTTCTGGTGAATCTAGTATGCATCTGGGAACTTCTCGCATACTCAAAATCGCATACTGCGCAGTGTAAACACATCACATACTGAAAGAGTTAGTATGAGTAGTAGGTAAGTATGCGGTTTCGAACAGACCCATGGACCACTTGCCCTTCACTGAGATCCAATTCTCCCATCACAGCCGTCACTTTGACCAGTAGAAACACAGAACGATCTGCTGCCTGGACAACTGTATGACAACAACACCCCAGCATTTTTAATATTTCCTCTAGGGATGTTACCACACAGAGTAAAAGGGGGAAATGATGGTGTGAAATAGCAGAGGCACTTTGTCAACCCGCTGAGTTAACGTTACTGTCATTAGCATCAAGCTAGCAAACAATGGTACATCCTCATGGTTGGACATAAAGTAATAACATTAACAAATAGCGGCGGGGCTTTTACTCACCACAACTGCAGAGGCTTCCAGCTTCATTTGAAACAAGCTACATTATAGACGGTCCGTTATTTATTAATCCCTCTGTGTGTTTATATATTTACTTTGTATCCGCTCGGTTGTCTTTATAAAGTTAACATATCGCACCGTTATTTCACACTCAACACATGTTTCAAATTAAAAGCCCCTTATAACCTTGGCTGAGAGAATCCCTCCATTTTCTAAATAGGCTTTTATTCTGAAACATTTGTCAGAACTTCCTGTGGAAGATACAGTAGCTTGACAGTTTACGTGTGGTGCTTCAAATGTAGCTCTTACCATCTGCTGAGGCTTTTAGGTGACTACAACAACATGTCGGCTGGCACATGAACAGACACAGTGACTCAAATAATAGTGAAAGTAATAAAAAATAGGACAAGACTAACCCGATGACATCACACACGCCATGAAAGACGACCGGGGATAATTGGTGAGTACCAGTGTATAGCGTGTGCCAGGCATAATGCAAGTCCTGAGTCTGAAATATATCTGTCAGCGAGTCCTACTCCACCTATTTAGACTCCATCATAGACAACGGCAGCATTTCTCTGACCACGTAGCGAGCCACAAGCTCTGTGGCTTCTTTCAGACTGATGGGTTTAACGTTATCTCCGTTATTAGAACCAAACGACAGCTGTTGCTGTTTCGGAGCTGAAGGACCAGCGTTCTAAAAGTAACGGAAGTAACTTAAGTCTTGTTTGAAAATGTACTTAAGTATTTGATTACTCAAACAGCAAACTAACGCGTTAGGTTACTCGTTACTGCAAAAACTAATCAAAGTACTCTAACGCATTACAAAGTAACGCCTAATACCCAACTCTGGTCTTTAACACGAGCCTGAGACTCAAATTTTGTTCAGGTTACTAAATTTATTTTTAGGGCCCGAGCGACGACGAAGTCGTCCGTGAAGGACCCTATTGTAATCGCGCTGTTTATTAATATTATTTATTATTATTATTATTATTAGTTATTATTATTTTTTTTTTATTATTAGGGCCTGAGCGACAACGAAGTCATCTGCGTAGGACCCTTTTGTAATCGCACTGTTTATTATTATTATTTATTATTAGTATTATTATTATTATTACTGCCCAAGCGACAATGAAGTCGTCTGCGTAGGACCCTATTGTTATTGTGCTGTTTATTATTAGGGCCCGAGCGACGACAGAGTTGTCTGCGTAAATCGCGCTGTTTATTATAATTATTATTATTATTATTATTATTATCATTACGAACATGTAATCTCCAATTTGGCCCCTTTCCCAAATTCAAAAACTCACCAAATTTGGCACATGCGTTTGGTCTGGTGAAAAATTTGATGTTTTGACAGTGTTGTATGTGGAAGATGAAAATTTGTACATATGTGTAAGTTGCACAGATGCACAAAAAAGTCTCTGCCACTAATGGTGTACTCCAAACAGGAAGTCGCCCTTTTTGATTTCAACTTTTCATTTTGGCGGAGATTTTGTGATTTCCACAATCTTGTATTTTAACAAACTCCTCCTACAGATTTTGTCCAATCAACTTCAGATTTGGTACAGATCATCCTGAGTCCATGCTGATCGAAAGTTATTAAAAGCTTTTCAGTATGTCAAGGGGTGTGGCCGCTATGGCACCGCCATATTTGATGCATCCCCATGCATATTCGAGCAACTCTCTCTCACATACTTAATCCTAACTGCTTAAAAATTTCTGTACATGACAAGAGCCCTGCCCTGCACGCCTCCTATTCTCATACTCACTGTAACTCATAGCGCCACCTTGTGGAAAAAGGAAATGCCATAGTTTTTATATTGATAAACACCAACCCCATACTCAACTACATTTTGTGGCCGCATATTTCTTAAATTGATTAATCTCCACAGTGACACAGTGTGCTGCCATGTAACAGGCTGGCCATGGCGACTTTCGATCCTTCGTCATGGAATATCAAGTCCTTATAACTCCATCATGCATTGCTCTTATTGGCCACAATTGTGTGATCATGGTCTGCCACTGAACGCATCTGCATGGCAATATATTGGTCTTACTCATATAACCGCTTCAGTTATGCATGCTGCTGGCCCCCCGCATTGGCGTGGGAGAGCAAGGGCCTGATCACAGATGCTTGCAGCTTTAATTGTCAATAATCTTGTTAGATTTTCTTATATTTTCACTTCGAATTACCCTATACGATATATCTTTCTACTCTTGAAAGGAGCACCTGTAACGGCAACAATTTCCCCCCGGGGATCAATAAAATATTTCTGATTTGTCTGCAGATTATTCCGCTTTCAGTGAAAACCTCCTGAACATCTGGGCCCGTATTCACAAAGATTCTCAGAGTCCTCTCAGAGAGTTCCTAACTTAGCCTAAAAATTCCTAGCAAGGAATCTTAGCTTAAGAGTGATTCAGGAAGTTTCTGAGAGCAGCTCTGAGCAAGGAGGGGACAGAAATTTTAATCTTAGTGAGGCGATGTGGTTGACCCCGTTGCTAGGTATGACGCAGTCTTCTAAAAGCTGTGATTGGTTGTTACAAAAAGGAAAAAAGAAAAAAAATGCGCTCCTAGTAATGAATGGACAGTGAAATCAACCGATCATAGAACTTAGACTGTATTAAGAAATGTGTAATCCTGAAAATAATTTTACGTCATGATGATGAAACTTTTATTTAATTATAATATTGATTTGCTTATTGTTATGTTTAGTCGCCATGCTGGTAATTTTACTACTTAATCTATTTGATATTAATTGTGGACACAGACTCAGCTGTCAGCAATTACTGCAATGGCCCTTTCTCTACTTCCTATCCCCCTACGCCCTTACTCGAACCACACCCATACTCAAACTTGGCCTTCATTTTGATCTCAGCTACTCATAGGCCTGTCGCGATATGCGATAAGTCGTTTAATTGCACGGTAGACTAAAAGGGAGACCGTAACTTTTCCGGCCGCGATTAATTGCCATATTTATGCGTGTCTGTTTTCCTCCTATCTCTCCACCAATGACACTAGATGACAAGAGCGTTCACTGCCGTGCATCGTTTGGCAGTCAGGTGAGTTGGTTCATTAGCGTAATGAACGGAGGGAAAGCTCTTGTCATTGAGTGTCTTTGTCTCTGTGGGGCAGGCAAGGCTATGGGCTACACACACACAGTGCGATCTTGTGAGGGGGAGATGAGGCAGAGAAAAAAACAGAGAGTTGAGCGTAAGAGAAAGACATGGAACTTGTTCCTAAACCAAATGTCACGGCCCCTGTGTGGGAGTATTTTGGATTTAAACCAAATGACAGAGGGGAGCCCAGTAATTTGGACGAGCCGGTATGCCGGGTTTGTTCTAAAACCATCTCAACAAAAAGAGCGAATATGACCAACTTATTTGCACACCTGAGAGTCTATTTTTTGTGTTCATTTATTTTGATATTTTAACGTGTAATTTCAGATATTTAAATCTTCTTTTTTGCATTCCTAAATATTCTTGTTAAATAAATGTTTATTTCTCTTTAAAATGGTGTGATTGCATCAATATGCCTTTATTATCATTACATAAGTTTAGTTGATCTAAAAACAGCAAAATTACAACAATAATAAAAATGGTCTTAAAAGCACAATATTAAGCAATATTATTGCTTATCACAATAATTTCTGATGCAATTAATCGCCCAGCAAATCTGTTATCGTGACAGGCCTAGCTACACACCTTTGAAATTTGATGACTGCATCTTGCAAAGTTGTGACCCTATCACGTTAACAAAAACTGTTCACAGACAGACAGACAGACAGACAATAACACCTAGCACAATACACCTGGCACAGTACTCAAAATGGCATCTCTGGTAGTTTCCACTACAATGCTTATACCAGACCAGTATGCATGTAGCAGCAAAACCCTTGAACCTGTAGAACTGAGCACAGCTGATTTTAATTGCCAATGAGTTCAACATTTAATTTGTGAAGTAGACACAGTGGTGTCATCTCGCAAAAGCTAACAGTGTGTTTTATGTGTGTAAATCTTCATAGGAAAAGTATATTAAACAGTAGATGATTTTTACACACACCTTGTAGCAGTGATCATCAGCATGGGTCATTCATTATTCTTGCACACACAGAAGTCATGAGCAGAATGGGAAAAGTGTGATTAACTTTAGCAGAAATTTGTGTTAATAAAACCTGCAATTCAGGAAAGAACAAAAATGACCAATGAGTGTCTTTCTAACTAATCAAGAGAATTTTATTGGACCATGTTAACATTCAGTGCAACTAAAAACTGGGAGGCAGTGGTGCAGCTCTTACCTTGCCAATGTACTGGTAGTCACTGCCTGTATACTCCTCCTGTAGGAAAAACTGATTCCACATCCAGCCTCGTCTCACTCTTTTCAGCTGCTTTTCTTTGATCACTGCTTCCGTTCTCTCTCCATCTTCTGACTCTACTCTCCGTTCATTCAAAGACAAAGCATTCAAGGACAGGCCGAGACAGAGCCACACAGCGCCCAGTGAGATAGTCCTCATGTCTCTGGAGGTGGTTTAGGATGTACAGGTCACAAAATGTCTTATCTTCTCAGCTAGATCACGTTGAATTGGAAGATGGCTCTATCGGTCATAGTCCTTCAGGTTTTGACTGACTGGAGAAGAAGCTGTAACACAAGCAGTGAAGTAGAAATGAAAAAATAACTTAAGCAACTCTGAGGTCCACATTTAATATGCTTGATTTGTGAGGGCAGTTTATAGATTTCTTGGCACCTGAACTGTTTGATGTAGGAGTGCAGAATTTTCATTTTATTGATTTGGAAATGTATGCGAACTAAGTTATGGTAAACAGAAAGAACAGCAGAAACAATCACCATTTACAATTGCAGCACAGTGGTCTGAGTGGGAGGTCATTGGGGTTACTAACCTACTGGCAACTCAAGTCAAAGAAGCATCAAACAGGTATAGGTATAGGTATAGATAGGTCCCTGTTGTTTCTGGTACTTTAATTCTTTATTAGGGACCTCGGCGGAAGGGCGAAGTCCCTTTTGTTTTTGGTGCGTTTATTCTTTATTCTAGAGCCCTGCACGGGACTGTTTTCTTCATCCCGCTCCTGCCCGCTCCCGCTGAATTTCTGACCATTACTGCCCGCAACCACAACGTGTGTGTTACACTCACTCCCGCTCCTGCAATGTGTATGTCCACTCCCGCCTGCTCCCGCAAAACTCTGAGATTTTATGCCGGCACAACAATAGAGATGCATTGATTTTGTGTCTTCTCCCGTCCCGCAGGAGAAAACACGTCATTTTATAGGCTATTAATAAAGAGATTCATGGGGTTGTTTGTTTCGTTTCCCTGGCCTGCATGTCTTTTGACGCACTGGTCAGGAATAGCGCTCCAATTTCGTTGTTTTCATTTCGTTTTTAATGAAATAAAGGCTGTTTCATATTCTGTTCTCCTCCTCTGTATTTTATTTATTTATCTACCTTTATATAATCACGCAGTGATTGAGGTTAAGGTCTCTTTTCTAAGAGAGACCTGCATAAGAAACATTAATGAGATAAAGATAAAGCCTATGCTCAATAACACCGGCATCATCACGCCTCTTTATGTAATTAACAAATAGCAACGAGAGTAGGCTGTGAGTGGCTCAAATAACACTAATAAATAACATAAAATAAACAAAGTTAATGAATGAAACGAATGAATTTAACAAATGAATCACTTGGCCATAATATTGCTGTGGAGGAAGAGAATGTTGCTGACCGACTGTAGTCCCAATCCCATGCGTCTCTCTTCCAAGATGCGCCCACAGACACCAACACCTCCCGCAAGATTTGGGAGCAGGCGGGTATGCATTGTGTGTATTATTGTGATAATTACTCATTATAAACAGACCCAACCATAGGTTGGGCTGTCGGCATCCCTGCGGGGGATGATTGGGAAGTCTGAGTCAGCTACTGCTGTGACTCGACACTGGGGAGCATGCTGTGAATTCAGATCTAGAAGGGAGACGTCCTGTGATGGATTTTTAGAGTTCATTACGATCTGAATAAGACCAGTGTGTGGAACCTGTGTCCGGCGGGAGGGTAGGACTCTGAGTGAAGGACTCAAGAGCAAATAGTGGGCGTGCATTGGGTGTATTATTAAGGGAGACGTCCTATACACTATTAAAAAACAGACCCGACCAACCAAATTCAAGATGGTTCAGAGCCAGGGACAAGAGATCCTAGCTGAAATCTCTAACAGAGCCGGTTTTTGAAATTAAACTTAAATGTTGTCTAAGAGCACTTTTTGGTGGCAAGGAGTCGCAGGAGTGCTATACGGCCTGGACCCTTGGCCGTATAGCTTAGGCAGCTATACAATGTTCTATAATTTGTTAACGATAATGACTGTGTATGCAGTGCTCTTAGATGCAATGTATTGAGCCTGTTTTTATTTTATGTTACTGTATTTTATTATCACTATCATTCTCAATTTCTATTTCCCTTTTTAATTAACTGTTTTTATTGTTTTAAATTGTGTGTTGTTGCTTTTAATGTCTCTGTGAAGCACTTTGAATTAAATTGTGTTGAATTGTGCTATACAAATAAACTTGCCTTGCCTTGCCTTGCCTTGCCTTTGTGTCTCAGTAACTGATGTGACTCCAGGAAAGTGACAGTGTAGACCTTCTCTGTGACCTGCAGTGAAGCATTCTTTGTCTCAGGAGGTAGAGCAGGTCGTTCACTTATCAGAAGGATGGTTTGAGGTTTGATTAGCTTCTCCATTCCACATGTCGAAGTATCCTTGGTGCAAGACATTGAACCCTAGGTTGTTGTGTGAGTGCATGTGAATAAAACTGAGTAGCAGAGGGTACCTTGTATGGTAGCCTCGGCCACCAGTGTGTGAATAGGTGGATGTGACATGGAGCGTAAAAAGTGCTTTGACTGGTCGGAGGACTAGAGAGGCATTATACAAGATCATGTCCACTTACTATTTGCACCATTTTTGCCTGGATGCACCATCACTGTACGTCCAATAAAAGTAGTTATTTTTGCCAGAGACATACTCATGCCTCTCATGGTCGGAGGCATTATGTTTTCGGGTTGTCTTTCCATCGGTCCCATTTTCGTGAACGTGGTATCTCAAAAACACCTCGAGGAAATTTCTTCAAATTCGGTACAAACATTCACTTGGACTCAACAATGAACTGATTAAATTGTGGTGGTCAGAGGTCAAAATTACCATGACCTTGCATCCATCTCACTCTTGTAAACGTAATATCCCAAGAACACCTGAAGGATATTTCTTTAAATTTGGCAAAAATGTTTAACTAAAAAATTCTTGTGCTATTTTTGAAAAAGACAAATGTCTAATAGGATAAAATGATGACATGATGTCACCAAAAGGTCAAAGGTCAACTCCACTGTGACATCATAATGTTCTGCAATGTTCTTTATCATGTTCTTGTGAAATTTACCTTGAGCACGACTTAGACACAGTAACAAACAGACTGGATCAAGGAAAAAGTAAAGAGATAATTCAGACATTTATAACAACGAACTGAGTCTGTCTGTGGCAAAATAACCGCTTTTACTGGATGTGCAGTGATGGTGCACAATTGCACGATCTGGTTATATTGCAGTTCAGAACCCAAACTTAATATTTATGTTTAAAATCATGCTCAAAATAAGAGAGGAAAGGCTTCAGACGTTAAAAAAATTACTGTGAGATAGTGGTTTGGTGGATTTCCATTGAATTAACACTAAACATCATGCCAATAATGACAGAAAGGCTAAAGCATGACCCCGTGTACCTCTAAGTGCAAACACTCCAGGCACTACTCAAAATTGGGATTCCTGGTTCTGGAAGTATCTCCTCCTTACAAATAGTAGAGAGAACATTATGTTTTCACAGTGAAGTTGACCTTTGACCTTCTGGATATATATTGTCATCACTTCATTATTTTATTCTATTGGACATTTGTGTGACGTTTTGTAGTGATGGCCTCATGATGCCTCATGAAGCATTTTCTTTATTTTCTGAGCCCACTAGGTGGTGCTTTTTGTTCAACAAAAGGTTTAAATCACACTGAATTGCCATTCTTTGAGCCTCTCTCTTTAAACCAAGAGCGCCATCTACTGGGCTCAGAAAATAAAGAAAATGCTTCACGAGGCTCCATTCGGCCATCACTATTTTTCAAAACATTGTTTTGTCATAATTAGCATTAGGGGTGTGCTATATTATCTCGATATTTCAACTTGTTGACATATTTACATCATACTGTTACCCAGGACAACAACAAGCATGGCTGAAAGCAATGTTATTGGTGACTCTGCGGTGGTTCCAAACAGAGGAGCAGCTTCAGTAGTGAGGAATAAACTGTGGCATCCTGAATGTTTTATGAACACCCCTGGACTTCTCAGACTCATTTAGTGACTTACTGCTCAGAGAGAACTCAATCAGCGGCTCTTCTGGCAGCAGCACAGTGTCTCTCCCTCTCCTCTCCTCTCTAGGGTGCACACACAGGAGTCGGTGTCATCAAGTGATTTTGTCATAAACCTTTGGTAATGTAAACCTACGTGACACTTGTAGCTCAACAAAAAAATACATAATTGTGAATGTGCAATAGTTATGGTAACATAACAGCTTGTCACAGGTTACAGCATGATGATTAGAGGAGAAATGGCAGAGCCTAAAAGTAAAGTAAAAAAAAAAAAAAACTCAGGATTTTTCTGAAAAAGAGGGAAATTACCTATTTATTTAGTTAGTTAGTTAGTTAGTTATTTGTATATAAATCCCAAGGTACATTTTTTTGTATCTAGAAACTGTTTAAATGTGTAATTTGTTATAATATTGATATTGTATACAGAATCTGAATCTCACTCTGAGTTACTTTACTTTACAAACTAAATAAATTTCTGTTTAATTTTTATTGAATATTTAAAGGCTGTTAGGTTAAAACTGTTAAACTGTTAGGTTGACATGTAAAACTATGTCACATATTTTGTTGCAATTCTATGTTGTTAATTAATAATAAAATGTTTTTGTTTTTGTTTAATACTAATTTGTCATATCATCAAGAATACTGCTGTCAAAAAATAGCCTACCCACTAATATTGTGATATTAGCTTAGGGCCATATTGTCCACCCTTAATTAGCATAAGAATTCTTTAGTTCTGACCAATACCATTATTAATGAGGTCATGGTAACCTTTGGCCTTTGCTAACCAAAAACTTCAGTTCACCCTTGAGTTCAAGTGGTAACACATTCTCACTCTGACCTTGTCACATATTGATGTTTGGTCGTGGCCTTTCCACAATGACGTGACGTGCAAGATACCCTGGGTGCATTGGTTGTTGACGTTCTGTGATGCCTTGTCAACTTCAGCTTGTTACAAGCATTATCAGTTTTGAGAATGCACATCCGTTTTTACAGGAGATATACAGTCTCTTTCAAAATAAACGCACTGCGTCCGTACAACACCGCAAATTGATGTTTCTTGTCCTTCTTCAACAAATGCATGTGGTTACATTTAGCCAACACACACGTGGTTGGGTTGAGGAAAAAAGAACAGGGGTTTGGCTTCACAGACTTATAGGAAGTGAACACCAGCCTCCCGGGTGAGAGTTGGTGGTTGTCCACCATGCCTTCCGCCCGCCCTACTTGGACTTCAGCTGACTTAACTTTCATTCTTGTATCGCCACATATCCCCCTGATGCCACCAGGCGCCCTTAAACAGGAATGGAACCCGCCACAGATCATGCCAGTGTGAAAGGACGGCTTTTTTTTGTTGGTGTCAGACACTGGAAGTCACTAACCAAGTGCCAGTTTTCGTCAACTTCGAAGTGAGACCTGGTTGCAATTGGACAATAATGCCAAGAATAAATTCCCTCAGGGTGTTACCGGGATATCATGTTCACAAGAATGCGATAGACAGAAAGTCGGACAATCCAAAAACATAATGCCTCCGGCCATGGCTGTCACTAGTGTGGAGGCATAAAAATGCCAAAATTAACCTTTAATAGATCCATTATCTTTTTACCCTTAATCAGTGGCTCCTCCTCAGGTGTAAAGCATGGCTAATATGTAATTGTAATTCACTAGTTTATTTTAGTTGCTTCTACTCCGCAGTTATTAAAATACCATCAGAGAAATGCTACCCTGCCTTAGGGCTGTCAAAATTGCTCAAAAATAACGTTCTAATATTCGTTCTAAAAATAACTCATAGGTTCGAACCATTCGAATTTTTTTTTCGCATTATGTCCACAAGAGAGCAAATTAATACAAGGAAAAATACTTCTGTATGTATTAATACAAGGAAACATAACTACTTGTAGGTATTTTTTATTTCAACATAAATGTCTTTGAAAACATTTACATAACTACACATTAAAACACATAAAACAATTATCTATAACATTACGTTATAAACGACCGCGGACCTCTCGCTCGCCACCCCCCCCCGGCCTGTCAGGCCACACCGCCCACGGAAACGCTGCGAATAGCCTCGAAGCGCCAAGAAGCCAAGCCACTTTCCAGCACCCATGTTAACCAATTGTGTCATCCACACCGGCTGTGCCGCGACGCGCAGGTCCGTGGCCGCTCCCACCTCCCACTTGCAAAGAGGACAGCTGCGGTGGTGTTTTTTTTTTTTTTTTTTTTTCCATAATCGAATATCAATTTTCACATTGAAAGGTCCATTTTTTTTTCAAATTCGAATTTAATTTCGAATTTAGAATATTCGTTGACAGCCCTACACTGCCTGCAGATGTTTGATGCATCGAAATACCACTTCCATTCACTAAGTCCACTAACCACTCTTTTCTGTTTTTTTTAATCATTAAGATGTTGTAAGGGAAACACATCCTGTAAATGCTTCAAAATAAAAGCCAACCAGCAAACAATGAATGATATATGCTTCATGATGTATAATTTGATCCCAGTTACCGAACAAATACAGAAAATTAAACAGACCAAGCACCTTGGATGAACCATCCTATAAAGTGAAAACTAAAGCTAGACACCCACACAATTCCACAAAGAGTTCTCTAAAGCTCATAAACAATTTGTACACACTCACACAGCCTTTTTCCCTGACAACATTAAATATTCCCATTTACCACTGCTGTCTCTCCATAAACACAGTTTTCTTTTTGCCTGGCATGAAAAGGACGACACAAAAATGCACTCCCACCCCCACTGCCCAGCCTTACAGTCATTAATAACACACGGAGAAACATGGTTAACAAAAGCAGTAGAGTCAGACTATCATTTCAAATTAACACAAAAAAGGCAGAAATCCACTGAAAAGGCTACTGAGAGGCTGTAATAACAACAGACACACAGAGCATTACTGACACCAGTGAGAGGAAACTATCAAAGGTAAGTGGCATGTAATCTTCACTATCTATGACGATAATAACAATAATGATAATAATAATATACTTTGACTGATTTTACATTGAATGATAAAGGTAACACTGATACCTCCTTTCTGCACTTTCTGCACAGTCTCTATCTTCTGTCACGGGGAACTAAACCTCACTCTAAGCTTCTGCTGTCCCCCATATCCATCTCTCTTTATTAACTAAAATTCTCTTCAAATCTGCACTAATAGATAGTTTCCATATTGACAGTAGATCGATAGCTATGTCTAATGTGAATAGAGTTGCTTGCAGTGATAAACTTATGTGAAATTATCACTAACTGGCCTGTACCTCTTGGGTCATTCTTTTGAAAAATCCCATTAGTCATGTAAATTTCAAAATGGCCGCCATTTTTAAAGATGGCCACCATTTCAACCATCTTTTACTTATTTTTACTTTTTACTTATTGGACAATTTTACACAAAGTTGCCCCCAAAACAACATTTCTGGGATTGAATTGGCGGCCATCTTGGAAAAAATGGTGGCCATCTTGACTTTTACGTGGCTAATGGGTTTTATCAAAAAAACAACCCCTAAGGAGTATTTGTGCCAATTTTGGTGCTTCTTTCCGCTTGTGAAAGATTTTACTGAAAAAATGCAATTAGCTGCTTAGCTATCAGTGTTGTGGTTTTCTGGTTGCATTAACCACAGGACCAGCAGATATTTTCAGCTAAAAAGCTCTGGTTACCCCACTGTACACTAACTGTCCAGCAGCAACCAGCAGACAGACACAGTTAGAGACTAGCTGGTGAACAAAGTGGAGCATGCTGCTTTTTTGGCTTTGAGTATACACCATTTAATGGACTGTAGCTCATAAAACTGGTTGAGAAAACTCTGCCAATTGGTGAAATTCACAAGTATTCTCTTGTAAATACAGTGGGGTACATCAAGGACACTAAAAATAAAATTGGGGTAAAAAAATAAATAAAACAGGGTCATTGTCAGTGACAATTAAATTGGGGCAGGCATGGCAAGTCCCACAAAAACCCATCTTATCTGTGCTGTTTTACCTTTGATTGGACAAAGCTCATTAAAATCAGACCTAGATTTACCAACTCACGGCTGTATGCTTCCACATACCAGTCAAGTTACAGTTTACATCCATGTTTGTGAAAATGCTTCACACACATCTTCCCCATGGCAGCACAGAAGAGCTATACAATCAGCACAGTTTAAAGGTGGTCACTCAAGATTAGTGTCACCAAGTCAAGGTCAGAGTGACCTTGACCTTTGACCTTTGACAACCAAGTTCTAGTGAGTTCATTGCTGAGTCTAAGTGGACATTTGTGCCAAACTTGAAGAAATTCCCTCGAGGCCTTCTTAAGATATCACATTCACATGATTAAAACGAACAAGGTCACAGTGAACTTGACATTTGGCCCTGAACCACCAAATTCGAATCAGTTTTCGAGATATCATATTCACAAGAATGAGATGGATGCAAGGTCACAGTGACCTTGTCCTTCAACCACCAAAATCTAATCAGTTCATTTTTGAGTCCAAGTGGACTAAAAAAAATTATCCTTCAAGACAATCTTGAGAGATCATGTTCATGAGAATGGGACAGACGAATGGATGTAAGTACAGATAGATGGACTGAAGGACTGATGGACTGATGGCCAAATAAATTAGGTTGAATCATGTTTTTTTTTTTTTTTTTGTTATTATCTAAATGTACGTGTTTGTTTTCCTTGTTTATAGTCTCCAAACAGATCATGGCTCTGTCCAGTAGCTGCATGTATCTCAACTCAAGCTACTGTTTGCTCCAAACTACGTCATGACATATGGCCAAAAGGGGCAGGTCCACTCCGTTATCACTGATCAGACTGCAATTATAACCAGATCAGCTCTGATGATAACTGGCTGAATATGATATTGTCAGTGTAAGGTAAATATCCTTAAGATAAACTAAAACTTGACTGTGTGCTGCAGTGTGGCCTTGGGATTGATGAAATTTACTTACATTTTTGTGATCGCATGATTGTGGATTCTTAGACTAATTAATGCTTGAATTAAATATTAGTGTAATTTTTTTGGCAAACATTAAATCTTTCGATACATCTAATTTGGTTTGAATTCAATCCAGGTTTGAATCTTTAATCATCAGGTTTAGCAGTTAAATCTTGATTTTTACTGACTTAATCTTGATTGGTTCAAATGGGCAGAAAGGCTTAAGCCTCATTTACAGAACATTTCTCTTTCTTTCTCTTTGCTGTTTACAGGAAATAACATGTCATCTTAGCACAGTTTATAAATGGTTGTCTGTACTGTGTAGGTGTAAGGATTATGGAATGGCTTTACACCAATAGTAATGCTATATGTATATATTCAACAACACAGATCTTAGCTGCACAGGGTGAGCACATCCTTCCTGTCTCTCTTGCATGCATCATTTCAGGGGTCTCCATAACATGATGTCTTCTTAGCTTTAAATAAATGTTTCCCCCAAAAATGTGACTGACCACTAACTTAGTGGTTGTAGCATCTGAAAAATACTTCCCAAAAACTGCCTTTGTGCACTTAAAAACTGCACTGGATCAATAAATCCATACGCATTCACACTGAAGGATCTGGAAGGAACGCTTACACAGCAATTACGCCACTAAAAGGAAATGTGCTTTTATCTTCCCACAAAGAGCTCTGTCAGTGTCTTGCTGCAACAGGCAAAAATAATGTTCTTTTTTATCTGAGCTATTTCCATACAAATGTAACCCATTGCATTCAGTTGACGCAGCATAGTGGGACTTTTTTCACAGCAGATCAATGTCTCATTTTCAGGATTCAGGAAGACTTTTCCACAAAAAATGGTGGAGAAGTGCCTCTGCGATGCTGCTCATCAAGGAAAACCAGACAACATCACAAACCGACTGATTAAAGTGACTAATCAACTAACCAAACTCATTGTGCACTGACCTTGCAGCGCTTGATTTGAAGAATAATCCAACACACCAGTTCACATTTTTGGCACTAGGGTGCAGCCCTGATATGCAACAGTGGTTTTCAACCATCAGACATCACAACATGCCAGTCTAGATGGCTCACCCCAGCATGGCTGGAGCAATGTAACTCCTATATCAGAATGAAACCATTATTCTGGCCAATTATCAAAAATTATTCTAATATACTGCATTGAAAACACACTGAATACTTAATGTTATTAAAGTAAGTTATTGATGTTGTTGAAGCCCTAAACTGAAAGCTTGCTTACTCAGTCCTCCCCTGTCTCTCACCCCTCCTCGTCTCTGTCTTGCTATCTTGCTCTGTCTAATGTTCCCTCTCCCACACTCTGCCTCTACTGCATTAGTCCCATTAAGCTGATGTTATATGAAAAGGCTTTAATTTAATCAGGTTAAGAACACACAGGAGACTGATTGATTCTGGCTGGACGCCTTCACTTGTTTTTTAACGAGCTTCATTCACCGCTCCATTATTGTGCAGTGAAAGAGGCTGGAGCCTTCAAGTTTTTTGGTTCAAAGCGATTTCCCTCATCGCCTTGTTATTCTGCTGTGTATTTGAGTGTTTGTGTGTGTGTGTGTGTGTGTGTGTGTGTGTGTGTGTATAAAGTCACCAAAATGCTCTTAAAGCACTGTAGTACTGGCCTAAGCACAAACCCTTAAGAAGCCAGCACCAAAATCACAGCAGATTAAGCCCTTACGTCTACTGATAATTGTCAATTCAGTCCTTTTTGTTTATCAGGCTACCTCACATACTCACTCAGTACGTTTACATGACATTAGAGAAAATTACTTTGCTGTGTGCGTCCGACTAAAACCAGACTTTTAAAATCCATGTAAACATTTTTGTCCAACTGAAATCGTACTAAATCAAATTCCTCAAAGTCAGACTAACACACCCAGATAATGCAATTGGGAGTCGAATTCCTCTTGCATGTATACAGTCAATTGGACCCAAATTGGCCTAGGTGCTCTGCGCATGCCCCAGAGTTTCCGTCCCAGGCTTTGACCCCTTTGACCTCAAAGAGCATTAAATGTGTAACAGAAGAAGAAGCAGGTAACAACATGGAGGAATCTACATCCAGAGCCATGCATTTTTGGACAGATGAGAAGACACAGTTCATGGTGTGTCAGCTGGCAGATACATGTATACATAAAAACACATGGATGGGGGAAAAACACAGAATGGTGACCTGTTCAAAAAAGTGGCAAAACAGCTGGACAACGCTTGATTGTTTGGTCTGTGACGTAATAAATGAACTGGAAAAAGGTCCGATACTAACAAGCTCAAAGGGGGCATATTGCCACCTGTCATAGTTGGATGTGCTTGTATACTGGAACAACCAAACAACAAATCCCGGAATCTGTAGTGCCTGAGAGAAGTGCCTTTTTCTTTTTTTCTTTAACGACAGCTGCTGCTGCTAGCGGTGCTAGCCACACAGCCCAAGTTGACATCGTTCACCCGGAGACACTGTGATCCCGCCCGGTCTGAGAAGAAAACGCAGCTCATCATGACAATGACCTCGCAAGATATGCTTCCACTTAACTTTGTTAAAGGTAAAGGCTTCAGGAAGTTAATGGAATATTTTGAGCCTGAATGTCCATTTTCACATTCATACCGCATGGCGCAAAGTGCCTCGTACTTCAGTGGCATCTACCATGATATTGATACCATGATGGTTATTTTGCTCATATAGCTGTCCTCCCATCTATCCTTGTAAGTGCTTGACAATAACACTTGCTGTGGGAAAATATACTCTGTGATCAGGCAAGTGGAATGCTTAACTAGTGAAAACTATTCAACTTGAGTGACAATGCAGAGAAGTGTAGTCAGTAGACTGGATATAGGAGCAGCTACACCAAAAGATCTAACTCTATCCTGCAACACTGCTCATTCCTCAACAGGCTAATTATGTATGATAATCACACTGATTACTACATTGAAAATTTTCCAAATACTGTTATGATTCCTCCTTTATCCAGAAGAGCTTTGAAACATCTTGACATGGTGTTGTTGTACAAATATCAGAGGAAGTCTTGACACTTATTTAAATCTATCAGCAGTTAATCTTGAGCACCATCTGCTCAAAGAGCTTAACTGTACAAATGCAGCCTTTGCAGTAATGGAAATGTAAACACAGCAGACTGATACTACAGTGATTATTCATGCCAAGATTACAGCAGGAAAAGCTAGTGCAGCAATGTATAGGCCATCTTTCTGTCTGTGGACACAGGGCTCCATCATGTAAAGATATAGTTTTTATGTATATATTATGTCAATTTCAATCAAGTTCTTTTGAAATGGTAAGAAAATTTAAAAAAAAATATTACTTGAATAATGTTGCAAAAATCTTGACTTACACAGGACTGCACATTCACACGTCACGACAGTTGGGACAGCTGTGAGAATATAGCCAGCCTTCCTGTTATGTTCCGTGAGCGAACAAGTTAGCCAAATAACTGACCCATTCCACTATGATGTGACCCATGTTGGTCTGCCAGCCTGAACTGTCTAACAACTGACTGAGCTGTCCTTCAAGCTAACACTATGAGGAGTTGTGGTTTGGAGCACAATGGGATTACCCAAAAGTGATACTGCACCCTTTAAAACTTATGGTTCCCTTTGAGGCCGTGTCCACCAGAGCGTTTTTTCCTGAGGCCAGCTTGTTTTTTAATTCTTTGCAATGGCAGGTGCTGGGTGTGAATTCTGCACTGAGTGCTGCTCATTCAGACTTTTTTATTTTATTTGTTAAAGTTATGCATAAATAAAGATGTGGCTGCTTTGAGTGACAGTTGGATGCCATCTCTTGATGAGTCGCTACCACTGTGACAAAATGAACTTGGTAACATAACAATGGCTTCAAACCAGATTCACTGTTCAGTGCATTTTCAGTTCATGAAAGTTAATTATAATGTTTTGGTCACCTACAAAAGTCATTAGGTTGTACTAAAGACACACATAGGAGTTGGATATTCAGTTTTACAAATTACATACTAATTTCTTAATTCTAAATACTGGGGAATTTTCCAGACCTAAATTTGGGGTCCATGCCAAAAGTGTTGTCTGGTTGAAGCTAACATGTTTTAAAATTACACTGGGATAAGGTTTAGTGCCAAGTAGGTCAAGGAATTTGGTAAATGGACTGCACATGTATAGTGCCTTTCTAGTCCTCTGATCACTCAAAATGCTTCAACGCCACGGCCCAATCCCAATTCCTATGTTAACCCTCAATCTTAACGCTCAGTCTCAAAAATCCGCACTCCCGCGAAGTGCTAGTGCTGTCCCGATTCTCAGAGTGTTGAGCTGAGGGTCAAGAATAAGGGCTGTATGGCCCTCACTTTTAAGATTTTCCAGGACCACCCTTGGTGGTGAGTGCTATCCCAGAATCCTTTGCGTCTCATCCGCCGAGCCCAGCCGAACCCAGCCGAGTACAGACGATTCAGTCAATGCAAGATGACGGTGACAAGCATAAGGAAGCAGAGTTATCAATTTGAGTATTTTCCTTGTTAATAGTTGTTTTAAAATTATGATAACCATTGAATTATCTTAGTTTAACGTCATTTTATGGACTATAGACCTCTAGCTCCTCTTGGCTAGCTAACGAAGCTGTCCTGCTCCGCACGTAATCCCGGTTCTCTGATAACCAAGTATGCTGTCATTCAGTTACAAAAAGTCATTTTTCTCAGTGATAATGTAATTGTTAGGTTGTTTTAATATACGTGAAATGTTTTCATTGACATTTTTATAAAATGACCGGACGGTATCATCTCCTGTAGCTGTAGAGTCTGCAGCTGATAACGTTACAGCTGCAGGTTAACGTTAGTGATCGTATTATCTGGTGACTTTTCGCTGAATAAGTTACATTGGTTGTTGTGGTACAGGTTATTTGGTTGAATATCAATTTATAACCCAAAGAGTGAAATGTTATCATGGATGAAAGTCACCAGATACTGTGTGACTGTGTAAATAGCCTCACCAGTTCTGCTGGACTACAGTATACATTGTGATAATACTTGCAATACTGCATGAAACTAAACTAATAACTTAACGAAAATCTGACAGGTAGCCCAAAAAAAAAAAAAAAGAAAAGAAAAGAAAGTAATGTTGTTTTCTCTGTTCTATTTCTATTTCCACCAGACAAAACACGAGCCCTGATTCATTTCAGGGCCACCAGTGAAGACAAGTTTACAAAAAGCAAGCAGGCTCCAAAAAAACTATGGGAGTGAGTAATTTGTAATTTCATATTCATAACATAATTCTCGGTCACAACAGCAACTGTGCCCCTAGTGATCAAGCACTCTGTTTCAATATGAAATCAGCACAGCTGCAGACGGCATTGTCGAAGATTATTGTTTGGTAACTGTACATTTGTTTTGGAGCTGCCCCTATACTGTCACTTTTTGGAAAGATTTTGTTGAGTATATTCGTTGCATCATTTATGTTCTATTTCACTACTGTACAAAGATGTGCTGTTTGGATTTTATGATGTCAGCATTTCAAAACAAAAACAATTCTATATCATTAATCTATTTATTATCTTAGCGAAATTCCATATTCATAAGAGTAAATTTTGTAACAGAAAACCCTTGTTCAAAATTTTTATGAATGAAATGCAGCAATACTTAGAAACCATTCAGCACTCCACAAACTCCAAAGCTATAAAGACTCCTCTGAAAATATGTAAACAATTTAATTGTTTGAACTGCTGAACTTTTTTAATTATTTATTTGTTTATTTTATTTCTCTTTCTTTTCTCTTAACCCTGGCATATTTGTTCTGTTCATGTCTGTCACTGCTTGTTTTGTACAAGAATTGAAATAAAGTGTTGGGAAAAAAAAACAATGTTGCGTCTTTTTATTGACGACTACTGATGACGTATATTTCTTCTTTGAATTGACAGACTGGACGGAGTTTTGGCGCATTGATTGCTGCCACCCACAGTCTTAAGACGTATTTGCCTTTGAGGGGTGTCCCATTTTAAAGTCACAAGATAGCCCTTAACACTTGGTTTTGAGGGCTAGTGAGATTGAGGGTTGAGCTTGAAAATTAAGATTGAGGGTTAAAATAGGAATTGGGATTGGGCCTACATGTCACATAGACTGATTCATGCACACGTTCACACACCACATGTTCACACCTGCTACTCAAATCAAATGCACTCAAATTCTGATGGAACAGTCATCAGGAGCAATTTGGGGTTCACTATCTTGCTCAAGGATACTTTAACATGCTGACAAACAGAACCAAGGATTGAACAATCAATCTTGTGATTGGTGGATGGCCCACCATGCCTGCTGAGCCACAGCTGCCCAAATCCAACCCAAAACAATAACATGTTAAGAAGAAATAAAAATAGAAGCAAAGTACAGCAAAAGTCAGGAAATTTACATCTAGAACAGAAAATACAATAAAATATTAAAAATGCTGTAAAAACATGAACAATAACTGAGCTGTAGAGTTTTTGGCAACATATGCAAAAATATTGACCAGTGGATGTGCAAAAGTTCACAGTATAGACAATGTGTGCATGTACAAAGATAATAATGACCTTTGTTGTATCTAAGATTTATTCCTACACTCATTGGGCCACTAATATGTGCGTGGAGATGTTCTTACTTTGCGCACAAAATAAGTGCGTACGCAAAATCACTGTGGGATTCATGACACGTGCACACCGGCCAGTTTTGTTCTCACCACCTTGCGTATGTTTGTATATCAGAATCATTCTAAGTTGACAGGCACATGCTCACAATTTATGATTAGCATACTACCACGCCCCCATTTCTCCATATAAGGAAACCGCTTGCCTAGAGTTGATTCATGAATGAAGGAAGCGGTTACGCGAGGAGAGCAGTAGTAAACTCTTTTACGGCGCTTGTGTGGGCATGTATGTTATTATAGCGCACCTCTTGAGGGGTTTCAGGGTTTGCGTATGGTGTCATCAGTCATGTTTTAAGGCCATATCCCCGGTCACCCAAACAGTATAACATTTTAGCATTAACGGAATAGAGACTTACTAAAAATACTAACTAAAAACAATTGAAAAAAAAAAAAGAGTAGAACAAAAGATGCTCACCAACAAGCCATCCACTTCTCACAGCCCCTGCCTCCAAACGCATTCCCACTATACTGTTTTGCAAAATAAATGAGTCATGGGTGCCTCCTGGCCAGCGGGCCACAGCGTTAAGGATATGGCAGTCGGCATTACAGATCATCTGCACGTTGGTGGAGTGATAGTTTTTTCTGTTCATGTATTGCATTGAGTCAATCGATGGAACTCTGATGCGCACATGGGTACAATCTATTGTGCCAATTGTATTTGGCATTCCAGCTATGCCATGGAACCCCCTCTTCACATCGGTCTGGTTATGTTCATCATATGGGAATTTGATATATTCAAGCAATAGCCTTAGGATACCATTTAATACCTGTGGGATGACACGGCTCACAGAGGGCTATGAAATCCCAGCCCGGTCTGCTATTTCTCTCTGAAATGTACCTGCAGCCAGGAAACCGAGGGTGGACAGGACTTGCACCTGATGAGATATCGGATGAGAACGGTGTGTTGGGTGATTTAGATGCTCCAGAGAATCGCATAGTTGCAGTAGCACATGCCTTGGCAATCGGAAACGGCTGGTAAGCCATTCATCATTTTCCTCAAACATGCTGTGTCGGTCCCTGAATACGCGCTCTCTCCTTAGGGCACGGGCTGCAATATCCTCTAGCAAGGCTAGATATGCCATCTTAACACTTGCTCAGGTGAATCAGAATCATTTATATACCCTGCATGCCCTTTAACATGCTACCAATTAACCAATTGCCTTTGGCCACAGATGCGTAATTTCATGGCACAAGAAATTGTTGGGAGTGGGTGATCATTATAGGCCAAAACAATTAAATGAAAGCCAAAACTGTTAGGCCTACATTTCGAAATGTACATTCTCATATATTCCTTTGTAAACTAGTACTGTTGTTATCGTTTAATATTTTAATTGTCACAGTGATGCGGGTGAAAGTGTGTCAATTTCATGGTTATTTAATACATTTGGCCAATATATTAGTAAATTAATGATTTTTAAAAATGTTAATTAAATCTCTTTTCAATGAATGTGGTTTTATAGGCTCTGCATGTACTTTAAACGTATGCGTTTGCATTTTCTAAGTCAGTTCGGCCATCCTCATTTGTGCGTATGCATGGTCTGAGGCAGTTCTAAATTTGTTCGCAGAGTAAGAACTGGTAAGAAAATATTGATGAATCCCAGATTTGTGCGTCAAACGATCGTATGCACAGTTTAAGCACAGATTTGCGCACAGTGCATACGTACTGTTTGTGAATGAGGCCCATTGTGTAGTTTAGGAGTTGGTCTACCTGCTGTTGCACTATGCTACATAACAGCAGTGTATGCATGAGTAGTTTTGGGATTCCAGAACAACTGCCATATTCCTCCAGCCAAGGCAGCCAAGCAAGTGATGCATTTGCCCATCTGGTGTACGAAGGACTCATGACGAAGCTTAAAAAGAAAGAACTGTCAATCATAATTGTACACACTACTAAATGACATCTGTCCAAAGAAAATACCTAATATGCCTTTCCACAACAATGAGCTGCCACAATAAAAAGGCTCCTTATGATGACATATTCGAGTACAGCACAGAAATAAACCAATAAGTCTATTATACTGTTGAGACTTATACTGAAAATTTAAAAACACCATCACCTGTTCACAACTGCAAGAGAGCTACGCACATCACATGCAAGGCTCCATAGGCTGCAGCCAACACAATACAGCTAGACTTCCGTGGCCAGGCTCATAACTAGGTAGCCTGTATGAGTTGATATGCCCAAAACAGTGTGACTGTTATTAAAGCAGACAGGATTCATACAACCGTCTCACCCATTTTAGAACAGCAGCACTGGCCAACGTGATGCTTCCTCTCCAATCTCTCCTCCTTTGTCTCCACAAACAGTGATAAATGTTCATGACCTTCAGGTGACAATCATAACACCTCCTTTGTTTCCACCATCTCCTGCTTCTCCTGATGCATGGCTGTGTAAGTGCATGTGTGTATGTGTTGCCACCTTGCAGACAGCCACTGAGACCTCTGACAACTCCCAGGGGACCAATTAGAGGTGAAAAAAGGAGAATGTCAGCCACCGAGCAGCTTGTGTGTGTGTGTGTGTGTGTGTGTGTGTGTGTGTGTGTGTGTGTGTGTGTGTGTGACAAGTACAAACCCAGCCACCCCTTTCCATCAGAATAGACCAGCCATCTGAAGGCAGCCAACAGCATCCACGACGCCTGTCCAGTTTTACCTCACACACTCTCGTTGTCTTTCCCTCAGGAACACACACACACACACACACACACACACACACACACACACACACACACACAGCCGTCAGATAGACCAGTCCCTGGTCCTTGTGAGTGTGACTTTAGACACTTGACTACAAGTTTTTAGAGAGTGAACTCTTTCAGCAACATTTTTGTGATCCACATGACATCGCCATGTACCATTAGGGGCTGGGCAGCCTGAGCTGCTAGGACCCTATTGTTATCCTGCATGTTCTAGTTCTTCTTCTTTCTTCTTCTTCCGAGGAAATCATACTTCCCATGTGCGAAAAATCACCAAACTTTGCACAAAGGTCCAGTCCCATGCCAGATTGCTTCAGCTGCAAAAACAGGCCAATAGTCCTGATGGTGGCACTACAGCAGCCCTCTAAAGTTCAAGATTTTGAAAATTCACAACAAATCAACCATATGTGCTACAGATTTGCAACTTTTACCAAAATGTAGCCCCAATACTGAAGAAACTTTTGTACATTTAAACCTATTGCAAATTATGAAGTCCATCACTCTGTTTTTTTCAAAAACTGTAAAACTTCTTAAACCTATCTCCTCCTACAATTTTTGCTCAATTGACATCAAACTTGCTACAGAGCATCTTCAGACTGTCCTACCCAAACAATCCACACAGATTTTTCATTGATCAAAAATTGAGCCTACAGTGCATCAAAATGTTTGACTGTAAACAGTATTGTAAACATATACTTGCAAATTCTTGCTAAATACATTTTCAACGTTCATTAAAAAATGACAAAATTTTGGAGTCATGGTAGATGATGTGTGGAAAATATCAGAATTTTATCTCAAAAACTGATTTTTTGACGGCATTTTGAATTTCGCTCTCAGGCGAACAACTGGAGTCAGTGCAAAAATGGCATTTTTAAACATCAGTTTTTCACTTATGGAGCCAATAAAACATTGTTAAAAACAAATTAGCAACATCTCCATGCTGTCTAGATGCAATTTCTGTATTTTTGTCTTAATAACTGAATTTTTGACAGCCGTTTGAAATCTGCCTTTACACACTAACAGCTGCTGTCTTGCACACAAGTGACTGGCTTAGTCAATTTGTGAAGCTACATGTGACATTTCTGTTTGCCAATTAGTTCAGTGAGATAGCGGCTGGTTCTTGTTGTTGAAGATAGTGAATTCAAGCCTCAGCTCGTGCAACATTTCCATATGAGAAATCTACCCAAACCTTTCATAAAGGTCCAGTCCCATGCCAGATGTCCTCAACTGGAAACACAAGACAATAGTCCTGATGGTGGCGCTACAGCAAGCCTCTAAATTTCAAAACATTTCAAATTTCATAACAAATCAACCATATGTGCTACAGCTTTGGAACTTCACTTTGAAATTTGCTTTTCCATGGCATGGACGTCACTTGCCAATTAGCTCAGTGAGATAGAACACAGCCCTCAGTCTCAGAAGTTGTGAGTTCAAGCCTCAGCTAAGGCAGAACGGACATTCTAATGTGAAAGTCCTATGTTCAGACATCATGCTATGTGGAGTTGAAACTACTAAAGTTAAAATAATTATAATCCAGGCAGTTTCGTGGAGAGACAAATACTCTTTATCAACACTTTTTCCTGTTATCCCTTGTCTCTTTTCCCTGTTTATTTGGCTTAGCTATCAGTCAATATGCAGAGTCTATCCAATAGCTACTTTTACATTTTAAAAAATGTTTTCATCTTTGTCACCATGGATAATGTTTAGCTTTATGCTAGATCAGGCCAGTTTGTTCATAATTGCTAGCAGTTAATGTTATTCTTTCAATCTTGTTCTTGAGTTTTTTTTTTCCTTTGTATATTATGAGTCTGATCACTTCAGCCACTCATCCACAATTTGAAGGGCATGCCATAATTATATCATGTAACTTCTATGTTGTGATATGCTTGGTTTTAGTGTGTGTGTGTTGCTCAGAATTGCCTAATTTCGCCTAAAATTGCCCGGCCCCGACCATTGCTGCACAGCAGCTATAATTCTCTTTATTATTGAACAACATTAGGAACATGGGGACACAATGTAACTACTCAGTCAGTCACAGTCAATTCATGTGGGTCTTCATAATCCACATACCAGGCAGTCAGCCTGTCAGCCTGTCAGTCATCTGTTCAATATTAAGTCAGAGGGAAAGTGCAGAGAGAACCCAGGCAGCCAATAACCCAGCTTTTTTGGCTTGGAGTATGTAAACATCATCACTGGGTTATGATGATGAGGATCCCAGTTAACTCTCATTTAAAAGTCACACTGGCATGGAAATATCTTTCTGTTTCAATGAGAATTTAAATTCAGACATTTTGATGTCAACTACACATGACTACTATTCTTACTTCTGAGAGAAATATTTGTTTCCACAATGAAAAAGAGAGACTTTGGATAAAAGTTAAAAAAAAAAAGGTCTGTTTGAACAAACTAAATATATCAAGTACTGTTCAGTTTTAATTTTGGCAGCTATTTTAGATTTCGGGCGCATTCACACCACGATAGTCTGGGGGACTCGGTTCGATCGGGCGGGGAATGCCGAAAAATTTCACACCTTTATTTGGTTTGGTTCACTTTCACACTGCACTTTCTAAAGCGGACCAAACCGCCTGGACAACTTCACGCAATTACAATAGCTGCTCGTTTGTGGGCGATATTGCCCGAAACGACCACTGACCAGGAAGAAAAAAATCATGAGGAAGAAGAAAACCCAGCTCATCGATTGGCCAGGACCGAAAATGGAAATCCATCCCGTTCAGCTCAACACCAAATTAATGCAGTCTTGGGGTTTCTGTTTTTACTTGTGTTCTCCTCACTACTCCATGTCTGCCCACGAGACATTTTCCAAGTTTTTCTATTTTCACCTCTGCTTCTCCTTCTCCTCCTTCTCCTCCTTCTCTGGCTGTTGGCTTTGTTTTTTCTCTACCCAAAATGCACTGCGCTCTATGTCACTTCCTGTCTTTGGTTCACTTCCTCTCTTTGGTTTGCATTTCCCACTGTAAGCGAACCGCACCAGGGTTGACTTGAAAGTGAATAGAGACCCCCAGTTTTCAAGTGGACCAGGGTTCGCTTGTTTGGTCCACACCAGAGTTCGAATAGTATTCACCACTCCATATGAACCGAACTATCAGTGGAAGCCGATCAGGGTTCGTTTAAAGCAGACCAAATAGTGCCAGTATCAATGCATCCTTAGTCTCAGTCTTAAGACAATAATGCTTTTAAGATTTAGTCAAATTTTAGTCATTTTATCCTTCGTAGTCTTAGTCTAGTTTTAGTTGATGAAAAGTCGTGACATTTTGGTCAAATTTTAGTTATATTTTCTTTATGGTTTTATCTTTAAACTTGTCCAATGAGGCTAATTCATACATCAGAAATTTGAATTAAGGTGACAGGTTGTATAAAAATTTCATTGAGACATTTTTTGTCTGCAACTACAAATAATGTTTGAACTCTTACAAACTGTCATTTCTCCAGCAGTTTTTGACAGGTTTACAGGGTGATTTATGAGCACACACTTACTAATCATCATTTGAAAAGCTCAACATCTCTGTATTAATGCTCTCTTCATTAGCAAGGACCACACCACAACGATATGCAGTTTAAAGATTTAATGAAGATGTAATTGTCAGAGAAATGGTTATGAATGAGGTGGTGATGAATAGGTGAGTGCAGATTTGCAGATGAATGAACGGGATGGAGATGACGTCATCGGAGGGGGAGTGCAGATTTGCAGATGAATGAACGGGATGGAGATGACGTCATCAGAGGGGGAGTGCAGATTGCAGATGGATGGAGATGACGTCATTGGAGGGGGAGTGCAGATGAACAGGATGGAGATGACGTCATTGGAGGGGGAGTGCAGGTTTGCAGATGAATGAACAGGATGGAGATGGCGTCATCGGAGGGGTAGTGCAGATTGCAGATGGATGGAGATGACGTCATCGGAGGGTCGGACTGGGTGAGGTGTAGATGTGGGCAGAGGGACTCAGTGTGGGGGTTCCGTCTTGTGTCCTGATGAGTCCTGATGAGCCCGTGCTGTGAGGAAGCCCCCAAAAGAGTCTGGTTAAGTGAGACTTAGTCTGTCGTGTGCTAGATGGAGATCATTGAGGTTATTGTGGATGTAGGTTTGATAGGCTTGTGAAGACCAGCGGCCGAGGACCTGGATGACTTGGTCTAAAATTCCCAATCTGGTGGCTGAGGAGGCAGCGCCGATGCAGAATGAATGGCACTGGTCAGTGGCTCGTGCGGGCTGAGAAGGAGTGGAGGCGAAAGATGTAGATGGGAAAGGATACTCCCTAACTGATCGGTTTTACTCCTACGGAGTGTGAATATGAGCGAGTCGGAAGTGTAAGTGGTGATGTCAGATGGACTGGGATGACGGAAGGATTATAGACAGATGAGGCTGGAGCAAATTCAGAGCACCTCAGAAATCCGAAGAAAGCGAGTAGAAACATTGGATAATTTATGGAATAAATTGATACCAGCCAGATATGTTTGTATGCTGGAGGCCCGGATCTTTGTTACAGTGTGACAGTGTGTGATGAAATTGCACATGGACATGGCATCCAGAGAGGGAAATGGTAGACGATAAGTGGCGTGGTAATTCTTGAAAGAGTTCCAGCCGGTGAGGTAAGAAGATAGCGTGCTTAGTGCTAAACTGTTAAGGATGGCTTCTTGGGAGGTGCGAGTGAGATTTGCCAGATGAGGATTTGGTTGAATATGGTCGCTGAAAACTGTGGGATCGGTGTGGGATGGACATCCAAGTCTGGAGCCCAGCGTCTGAATTTCTGGAAAGAGAAGCGGGAAAGCGGGTCGGCGATGGCATTGTGGTGACCGGGAATGAGATGCACGGAGGATGGATTGATGCTAAGCGGAGATGAGAGTGAGTCTGCGGGTGGATGGCATGATGGCTGGGGAATGGGAACGGCCTTGATTGATGATACCTACTACTGCTGTGTTGTCAGAGTGAATGGTGATGCCTTTTTTAGACCATTCGTGCCCCCAAATTAGAGTGGCGATGATCACGGAATAGCCTACGGCTCGTACAGAGCAGACGAGGGAGAGCGTGACTCTGCGTCGAGGGTAGGGTTGTCAAAAGTATCGATACTCAAATGCTGTATCCGGATACAATACTAATTTACAAAAGTATTGATACTAACAGTGCACGCCACCTCAGCGCCTGTCGGGTGCAACACAATGATGTGTGTCTGAAAAGTTATGTTAACTGTAAGGTCACAGATTGAAGCTGAAAAAATGTTTGGTTTCTCCCATAACCCCTGGTTCTCTGATCATAGTGAGGTAAAAACAGGAGCATCCTGAGCCTAAACTACCAACTTTATTTGATCAGCAACGAAAATATGGTGCCAATTCACCAGAAGCACAGAAAATAAACAGGGCTGTAGATAAATACATTTGTATGGACAGATCTTGTTTCTGGTTGATATTTATTTTGGGGGGATTTTTGTTGTTATTGATGTTACTGTTCTGATCTTTATTTAGAAAATGACATGCCTCTTAATTTTTGCTGCTGTATCGAAAATGGTATCGAGTATTGAATATTTTCCTGGGTATCCATAATGAGTTTGAAATTTGTATCACGACAACCCTAGTTGAGGGACTCGAGCTCGGAGGGCCAAGCAGCAGCAAACCAACTCCCTCCATAATACCCGCCCAAACCTACAGAGGGAGCCGCGTCCGTGGAGTGGTGAGGCGGGAGTGCAGTGGAAGAGCCATGATAGTACATGCAGAGGCCGGGTGAGAAGGGGTGCCGCATAAGTCGTAGGAGAGGGAGGAACGAACTGCAAAAATTCGGCAGTATATTTCTGAATTGAGGACCCCCCAGTACGTCCCCTGATTTAGCTGCTGCAACTGGCCGGCTGCTTGTGCAGCGAAGTGGACGTGGTAACTATAAAATCCCGCCCCCCCCTAAAACGCAAAGCCATGTCCAACACGATGGACAGATAGTCGTCCAGCTCTGATCGACGGTAAGGATAAGCAGAGCAGATGACATAACGAAAGAGGGAGAAAGCTAGAGCAAACTCGACAGGAGTCAAGTCTTTAGACCTGGCAGGCAATGATTGCTTTAGCAGAACTGGACCGAGGACAGTCTGCAGTTCCCTGGGTTGACTACTGTCGAAAAAGAATGGCTGAATGAGCTGGGCTAGGTCTACATAATTACCGGACAATATTTGCTGGCACAGTGAGTGTGAGACAGGTGAGGGGCGGTGGATGGCAGAGGCCGGCGGAGCCGGTGGTGTGGCTGTGGCCAGAGAATGGCAGCAGAGGAAAAAACATTAGGGTGTTAGGGAAGGGAGGGGGTGGGGGGGTGGGGAAGTGGTAAGGAGAGACACGTCGGAAAGAGAGTGGAAGGCAGTGAAACACCCGCCGGAGGAGCCTGTTGTGCTGCAGGACGGGGCTCCTGGGCTGCGATGCCAGCCAGAACAGGATAGTTGGGAGGTAGGGTAGAGGAAAGGGATGTGGGGATGGAGGATGTGTGTGCACGGGGTGAGAGTGGAGGCCTGCGAGACAGGGAGGAGAAGAAAGCAGATATTGCACGTGACATATCTGCATCAGAGGGAGCAGGCACAGGGGGTGATACGACCTGACCCCCGGCTGGGAGAATGAATGACAGAGGCTGCTCCGGTGGTAGTGGCGGAGGTGCCGTGACGTCACCCACAGTGACACTGGCGGGAGTAGGACCCGGAAGGGAACCTGGAAGTGCGGCCAGCTTGGGAAAGTGAGCTGTGGTCTCGGGAGCCCGGACAGCGGCTGAATAGAGCTGGAACAGCCTGGACTTATTGTCGCTGCGGTGGAAGGGGATGTTTTTGCTCTCAGGAACCGCTGGAGCCAGGCGATGGTCCAATCCCTGGTGGTGGGCTCTTGTAGTGGACGTGGAGATGGTGGAGATGGCTGAGTGGAGCGCGGCGGAGCGCTGCGGGAGCAGCGAGGTTGACTGGTCGCTGCACCGCTGCGGGAAGGAGGAGGAGAAGACTGCTGCTGGCTCCCACGGTTGTCGACGTGGCGTCGATTTCCCACCCATGAGGACGGAGGAGAGGCGGCCTGGGACCCGCTAGGAGTCGGGGCGATCTCGTTGATGGAGCCCAGCGGAGAACCGAGGGATGTGGACCACAGAGCGCAGCCGGCTCCCCTGGGAGTGTCGGCTACCGGCAGACTGCTGGAACGGAGTCAAAGGATCACCTGGCTCAAACAGGGAGTCGTACAAGTCGTCGGAGTCAGACCCGGACGGGTTGACTTGCAGCACATGATCCATCTTGGTGAGTACACGAAAAAAACACACTGGCTTGAGATACGTAGGGTCGCCATTGTTCGAGAGATCTGACAGGCCTGTGGTAGCGCTGTGCTGGTATATATACGTTAGTCAGGTGATTAGGGGAGTGGTTGAGGTGTGGTCCTGCTCCTGAACCTAAGTTAAACAATTAACTCCATAAAACTTCAACCCCACAAATAACTAAGCTGAGACAACTCTGATTTGTACCCAGGTTCATTGTAAACTCTGACTTATCCATCTCACCGTTAAGAAGCAGATAAATAATTTCATTAAAGAGTAACTAAACCCTAAAACCATTTTTTTTCAGCTGATAATCATTGTTTCTGGTTGTATAGTAGTGTTACTGACTGATCCTGCTCAAAATCTTGACAGTTTAGTGCAAACTGTTGAAAATCTACATTTTATTTTAAAAATGTGATATGGCGTGCCTTCTACAGCTTGAAAACTGGTTACTACATTTGAATTTACATTACATTACATTGGAGGCGAATGATTCTTTTTCGAGGCGAATGATGTCACTAATCGTCCACACTGAAGCCTGCCCTCCTCCCTTTACTCCTCCTCCCCTTACTATAAAACCATTCTGTCCGCAGCGCAGTTATCAAACTGATAGCGAGTAGGTTGGATCAGAGCAGAGAGAGTAGTAAAGCAGAGAGAATAGCTAGTAATTTGTCGAATTGTATTGTTAGCATAGTGTATTTTAGTGTAGGTTTACAGTTAGTAGTGCGTTTATAGTATTTAGGTTAGTTGGTCAAGGAGAGGCGCCGAGGCTTGGGAGTATATGTGCGGGGCGGCGAGGGAGGGATGTGCAGGGCCGCTGCGCGGTGAGAGAGAGCCGAGCCTCGGGCGTATATGTGCGGGGCCGTGAGGGAGGGGGGGGGGTGAATGGATGGATGGATGCGGTGGGCTGCTGCGCGGTGAGGGAGAGGCTGCAGTTACACGTGCAGCCTCTGGCTATCTAATGTCATGGCTACCGCTAATGCTACCGCTAGCGAGAAACCAGAACTTGAAGACCCTCCCTTGTCGTTAAAGTCTCCTGCTTGGGAACAATACTGCAACAGACAAAGACAAGTAGATAAAACGAGGGCAGTGTGCTGACATTGTACAGCTGAGATCGGGTACATTTCTGGCAACACGACAAACATGCTAACTCATTTGAAACGGAAGCTGGACTGGGCCCCCAAATTGGGTGTTTTGCTCACACTATTAATCTAGCTTCACAGAAAGCAACAGATCTCAACCAAATGGCAGAGGAGGTAATTGAGGTTCTTAAGCCGCCAAAAACTCTCACAACACTGAGAAGCACTGAAGCTACACCTTCAGCATCTGTGATCCTGCCCCTCAAAGCCACAGTTCTCTATGGAACCCAATGAGGGAGACAGTGCAACTGTGACCCAAGTCAAGGCTACCATCAGAGAAAATCTGGAGGACAGGTACTCTTCTTGTCAGGAGTTCCTCCACAAATGCACAGCGCTTGACCCGAAGTTCAAAGCCCTTCCTCATGTGGATGATGCCTGTCGTGACAGGATCTACAACAGCCTCACCACAGAGATTGTGGCCATGGAAGAAGTGGTATTGTAATAGTTTTCATGTGCATAAAATGTCTTTTTCACTGATCATTTTGAAACAACTAATTGCTAGTGTCAGTAGTATTCATATTAAATATTTATACATTTTGCTCTTCAAGACGCAGGTGGGAAACAAGGCTACTTTGCAGCTGGTGAAGGAAGAGGTTGCCGCATACAAGGCAGCAGGCTGTATTTCAGTAGACTCTGACCCACTTCTGTGGTGGAAGACCAATGAGCCCATATATCCCCTAACTGCCAAGTTAGCAAAGCGTTACCTCACCATACCCACTACCTCTGTCCCTAGCAAGAGGATATTTTCAACTGCTGAGGTAGGGTTGGGTCGGTATGAGAAAAAACCAAAACGGTCCGTTTTTTGTAAAAAAAAAAAAAAAAAAACACACCTCAAGTCAGTAATACCAGATTTTCGCCACTTGGGGGCGCAATTGACTCATTTAAAATAAAAAAACGACCTTAGGACAACAGAGAGACAGTAACAAGTTGTTTCTTTTATTCCTCACAAATAAATTTTGCAGCTTACTCAATCAGTGCAAACAAGGGTTGCCTCCTTCATCTGGCTCAAAGCTATAGTGTTGCCATAGTGGCGCATTCTTTGATTTCGTCAAGACTAAATTGTCCGCAATTATCAACTCCCCGTCACTATTAAACAAACTCCAGGCTACGGTAGAGGCCTCGGCGCATGCGCACTCGCACTCACACCCCCTAGCTCAGTCCCCGCCCCACCCCCCTCTCTCTCCTGCTTGCTGTGCGCTTGGTGAAGAGGCACACACAGGTGCTCACAGACTCGGGCGTACAATTAGAGGAGCGGAGTCCATGTAAAAATGTCCGTGAAAAATCACCGCGATGTGAAAAATACATGCCGAACAGTCTTTTGTGTGACACTGGTGCGCGGAGCGGAGGTCGTGCTTTGCACGCACAGGGCTTGCGGACGTCCACTTTTACCGGGCGGACCTCCGCGGCGTCCGCCCTGCGTACGTTCCGCCTGAGTATGCGGTCCGGTCGGTCTCAAAAAAAAAAAAAAAAAAAAAAAACCCGATCCAAGACGGAGTACCGAACTGAATTGATATTACTGAGAACTGACCCAACCCTACACTGGGGACATTGTAACTGCCAGCAGATCTGACATTACTACAGACAATGTGGACAAGTTAATCTTTCTGGCAAAAAACATGAAGGTTGAATAAAACTGAACAGGGCTACATGCTGCTGGAACTGTTAATGCTGTACTTTGGACAATATGGAAGAATTCATGTCATTCTTAAAAAAGGAAAGACAAATCTGATCAGACTGATAAGCTTGAACTGTTAGTGCTGCACTTTACACATGGAAAAGTTTTGTTAATCTGCGCCAACAAGCTGTGAGAAATTTATTTTTTATAATATTTTATATATTTTTTGTTTATTTGAGAATACTTTATTTATTGTAAAGCTTATTTTATATATAGGGCTATATTTTGTTTATTTACAAGCACTTTGCAGCAGTATTCTATTTTTTATTTTATTTTTATATTTTGTATTATGTTACAATTACATTTGACTAAAAAATGTGTTTTTTTCTATTATTATTTTAGTGACGACCAAGCAGCCCACTGTAAGTTAAAGTTGAAGAAAAAGTTAAGTTTTTTCTAAGTAACGTCAATGTTAGAAGCTTTAGCTGTGACACAATGGGTTGAAAGCTACTGGCTAATCATGCATGATGTGAGTTCATTAAGTCAGTGCCATGCTCCCGAAGGCAAAAAATATTGAACTTATTATGATATTCTAAATTATGGTGATGCACCTGTATGTTGTATAGTAGATTTGATTGAGGTGGGTATTTGACATATAATGCACTGGGCAATAAGAGCATCCCTCTATCTATCTGAACACTATTCAGTGGCCTGAAGCCTTAAATCACATCAAATAATGTTACATTATGCAGTGCTTTATTCACTTATTTGAAGAGTACATGACCTCACGTTTGTGTCATCTACTATTTATTTGTCGTTGTTGCATTACTCTTGCTAACCTAGAATTTGATAATAATCACATGAAATAATTCAAACCCTTCGTTCCAAATTATCTTCAAGCATTATAATGTAATGTAATCAATAAGGTCTAATCAACCTTCTTCACCCCCCTCTACAGAGGGAAGAGAGGAAAGAGGGAAAGAAAGATGTCAGAAATTATTATTATTATCATTATTCTTATACTAAACCTACTAGTACAAAGTAGCCAGAAAGACTCACTGTATAGGATTATGTACAGCCTACTTTCAAGTAGCTACTAGCTAGAGTGGTCCAGATGTAATGCTATCAATGTTGACATTTATCCTTGCACATGAATCAATGACCTCCAATGTAGCTGCCAAAGGGTATAATACATCACATTAAGAACCTACTGGAAGTGAGCTACTACTGCCCAGGTGGAGTAAAGAGGTGATGCTACTTGTCCTTTACTGATTTATTCATGACAGTATTGATTGTAATTGAATGTCTCTACAATGGACGTCATAAAGCTGTTTTTGTTTGGGCACATGAAGGAAAGCTTCTGTATATGCTGATCCTGATTAACAGAATGCAATACAATAATTAATGAGAGACATTCCGGGCCAGCCACTGTTTTCTTAGCACCATATCAGCTATGTCAGCTATTCAGTATTTATTGTATCCAGGTAGTCAGCTCCTCATCCACCCAGACAGGATTTACAGCCCTTTTTGACAAGACAGAGATCAATAATGCCAACACATCAATATACACACATACTGCCCATATTGACACACACACAAAGGAGCAGCGATCTTTGTGTATGAAGGGCAGCGACTGTGCAGACAGTGTATGGTCCGCAGGCCATGACACAGCATCCTGACTCTGTTCTCAACACTCCTGCTGTGATCAAGACCCTTATTATCATCACCCAGCTCTCTGAATCCCCTATATTCAACAAAGAACTCCAAATCAACACTTTCTTTAAGAAAGACCAGGTTTAATAAGCTATGGAGGGCAGTGCTTAAGTCCTACAGCAAAGACCTGCAGCTCTCAAGGGGGGCCACATTAGTTTGAGTAGGGTGGTCTCGTATTGGTCTGTGAGAGAACAAAGAGGTTTCAAATGAAAATAGCACCGAACTGACAGAATTCCTTTTTACAGCCCAGAGCGTGTCTCCGTTACACTGCTTTGCAACAGGCACAGTAAAAGACATGTCCTAACTGGCAGTAGAAGTTTGAGTGGGGAGCTCTGGAAAAATATTTTTAACCATATTCGTTTCAATTCAGTCTAACCTTAACCTAAACTTAAGTTTAGCTACATGAAGATGAAGCTTCGACAGTCTCGGTTGGATCAGCCCAGTCTCATCACAAAGCCGTCAAATATACCGCTGCTTTGTCAGTGGTTTCGGTGTCAGACACAGACACCAAAAGCCACCTTCTGCATAATGCGCTGCTGGAAGGTATCAGTTTGAAATACTGCAGGTAACAACATAACATATATTAAGCTGGACTTTCACCTGGGAGCCCAGTGTTCATTTCCCATATGAATGTAGTAATGTTTTTTTCTAAACCTAACCACATAAATAGCAGGGCTATACGTTAACTTTTTGCACACAGCATTGGAGCTATACAGGTTTAAAGGTTTGCAGCACAGGACACAAAACTATAACATGACTATAGAAGTACCAAGTAGGCCTAAATCCATTGATATTTGAAACAATTAAATGCATCAACACATGCTACAACACATCTGAATCCTGTGTCTGTTAAAATCATGATGGTAATTCTGGCATGTGAAAGGAAGCAGAATATGCATCAATTTACACCAGAGAAACAAAATCATACAAAGAAACTGCTTTATAATCATTGTAATTCTACTGAATACGTGCTCTAGCTTATTGCAGATGCAAATTGCTGTGTTTTACACATAGAACATCTTCAACTATTAGCACAAATTACAGTCTAACTCTGTAAAAGAAAGCCTAGAACATTCAAACAACATTTTTCCTATTTGCCTAGAGGCTCTTTATGCAACACCTAAAGTATACAGTTGGTGCTTCTCAAATTCAAGGATGCTTCATTGGTGGGACAGGTCCTTCCAAGTCGGTTCCTACAAAGGCTAGGCAAGACTCCCTCCTGGGATTCAATGATGTAGCCTCCTTGAAATTCAGCCATTTAAGGATCCTTCTTTGACTCTGAGAAGCACCTGGTAAGTTTGAGCTGAGTAAGTCCTACTAAGATCTAGCTCCATATCTGGAACCAAGCCTACGTATTGTGTATGTGTGGCTGTGTTTGTGGTGAAGTTTGTTTTAAAACAATATTTTTACCGATTTTCACTCAGTAATGAATCATTACACAGGGCAGTGTTATATCAATATAATCAATATAAACATTAGCACCACCAACAGCACTATCTTGTATCCTCCAGCACCCCTTCCCCACATTAACCCCTCATATTCTCTAGAAATAATGAAATAATGGCCTGGTTTTTGTGCCTAAACCTAACCAGACCTTAACATTGAAACTGTTATTTTGTAACAATGATCCGTAACAGTTTTGGAAAACGGCATATTACGCCATATCTATGTGGGGGTAATACCAGGATGTGTTAAATAAGGGCATTTATGTCATAGCAGATGGATGTGACTTCCCATCGACGAGATAAATGCAACTGTCCTCACAGTCCGCGCATAGAGACATTGCAGCTGTTGAGCATTAGAAATATGGACTTGAAAATCAATTTCAGAGTGGAGGGGTTTCGGAATGGAGGGTTGTACCCAATATGGAGAATAGTGGGGGCTTTAGAAAAAATGGGAAACCCTGCCATTAAGAAGAATGGAGGTCAATTTTTGGAAAGGCGGGAAGGCTGTATTCATAGTTTATGTTCATTCAAACATGTTACTTGGCTAAGCAGAATGCTTCAACTCGTTATAATTCAATAACGTTGCATGATTTACAACGAGGGGATAATAAGATAAATGTGTTACTTACAGGTTGAGATTGAACCATGTCTCCTCCACCGTTTCAGTCTAGCGCGTCTTGTTTGAACACTGCAACAGTAGCTCAGTAGCTCTGCGATTGGTTTTAAAGTGTGAAGAAAATGTAAGGAGCCATACGATTGGCTGAGAGCGGACACACCTGATTAACTAATGAATCTGTCAATCACAATCATAAATTTGATTGACAGATTTATCAGCCAATGGTGACGTTTGTTGACCTGCGACGTCAGGGGAGTCTCAAAATTCACCACACAGATTTCTCTCACAAATGTAGAGAGGTTCACAAATGAGAAGCAGTTTGTAAATGCACATTCAGCGTTTCGCATGATCTATATATTACAAGTGTGTCTCAAAATAATATTTGTGAAGCAGAGCATGTGCATTTCCGAATTTATATTACAAGTTTGCATAAAAATTATATTTGTGAACCAGAGCGTATGCATTTGCGAAACAGATCGTGTGTATTAATGAGTCCAAAATACAACTGCGAACCAGAGCACGTGCATTCGTAAAAAACCCTGCGTGAGTTCATTCATTATGAGACTGATCTGACCCCATAGATTGTAGCAAACACATTTTATGTCAGTAAGAAAAGTAAGAGACCACATTTATAAAGATATGTTGTTTCAGTTCTTCATACCAATGAGTCTTAATTATATTATATTTAGTTTTTACAAGTCTATGTTAAGCCTTTTAAAATACACATTTTTTACCCATGCCCTTTGTGGGGGACAGTGGGACTTGATTCTTTTCATTTTCAACCATGTTTTATACTTCTGGAAAGAGGAAAAAAACGGAGCCAGATAGTAGAGCAGTGTGCTGAATGCTCACAGGAGGACATATCTGCAGAGGAGGAGACTGAAGAGGAAATTATTGACACCCAGCGCCCATTTTGAATTAGAACTGACATGTAAACTGTGAACACAGATTTAAGGAGGGGTAAGCATTAGATTATTTGTCTTGTGCATACGCACGCATTAGCACACACACTATGTTCAACCAGTTAAAAACATGCACAATACCTTTAATATTACATCTCTTAACAGTAAATTCAACTGTATAATGTAAATGTACTGTACTGTAATGGACATTTTGTGGAAAGATTGACCTGATGTACACTACAAGGGACATTCTATAAAGTAAAACACTTTTTTGAGAAAAAAAAAATCATTGTCATATGTTTCTTACAGCCCAGTTACTTAAATTATGTTACAAAAAATCTAAATATCCAAACATATTTCAGGAGGATTAATGCTATCAAATGTATGTAATTTTGTAACATAATTATGCATTAGCCAGTTGTTTTGTAACAACTTGAAGCTGGTATTAATTGATTGGGTTTGGCTTTCAGTACAACCATCCTGCCACCAGGAAACTTTAAGAAACTTGGCCTTTGCCAACACAATTTTGCAGTATGGTCTTAGCTAAAGCAGAAAGAGGTGGTATAGCTCATGAATTATTCCGACTGGTTAAAATAAAACTTCTGATCGGTAGGCATTTTGCTTTATTAGGAATGTTGGGCTTTCTAGGTTTCTCAAATGGCATGCGAAGTTTGTGGTGAAGTTAATCTCTGGAGTTTTTTAGGGTTGCCCTTTAAAAGTCAGACATTTGAAACGTCAGTTGGAGATCCCTCAGTTCACTGAGATTACTTCAAGTTAGTCATGATGAAACTGGCTGGAGGCGGAGAAACTCTGCACTGTAAGGCTCCAAGACAACATTATATTCTTTCTTCTGCTGGAAAGTGGTGAATTGACAGCTCACAGCAACTTAATATGCTTTTGTTTGTTATCTCTGGTGTCACACTATACATATTGCTGAGCCCCATTTAAACTTTAAAACTGTATACAAAAAAAAAAACAATCCTTGAATGGCTACTTCCACTGAAAAGTAACATTCTGGAAGGTTACGCTCCCAACACATAAATGCACATTACAGCAACAAGTGTCAGCTGTGGACCTGAAGAGCCTACAGCAGACTTTTTAAACCAAACATAAAGATGCAAGCTGAGGCTGCATGGCCTTCAGGACTACTGAGGCAATCTATGCAAAAACACAGACCCCAACCAGCAGGATTACTGAACGCTGGCACTACCAAGGACGTTACTTCAGCTGAGTGGCCTGCTCCATTCTGAAGCCTTGACACTTTTCAAACAATAAAATAAGCATTTGTGGAGGCAGCCTCTGAATAAACTGCCTATCCATTTGAATGCCTTAACACCTTCCACACAAAACCTTTTTCATATTTCAAACAAACAAGTGTTGTGCTGCTATATCCATTTGATGTCATTATTTTGTGCATCAGGTCCAAAACCTGTTGTAAAAAATAGTCATAGTTCGATTACTGAGATGGAAATGCTTCAATTACTTAACACAAAAATATTAAGCAAAATGTCAGCTAAAGTGCCAGCTAAATAATCAACACAAGTAGGAATGGTACCAAATGTAACACACATAATACACAATAAACTAACAATAATAATAATATAATAATCATAATAATCTGCAAGGTCTAAATATTCTTTATATAGTTTTTGGTTATGTTGCTGATGGACAACCGTCATTATGGAACATAAATATATCCTGAGACTAACACAAAACGGTGACATATCAATAACAATGTCCAAATACATGTGCCTACTCTCACCGTCTGAGCCTATAATGTGTTTGTCCAAAATAATTAATTAGCATGCATAACGGGGAACATCAGTGTCATCGTTCACAGTGTTCTTTTTAATTTGTGAGGAAAAGTTTCATTCCTAGTGACATATTTTTAAAAGGGCCCTTTTACACAAAGATCATGCTATAGAGTGGCTCCTGAGTCCCTTCTTTATGCCTCCTTTGCATTTTTACCCAGAGCCAAACAACTGCTACATCATTCGGAGGGTAAGGAGCTCCCACATCTCATAGTTTTCCTAACTTGCAGTCTTTTCTGACTGCTGTTCTTCATCTTTGAGTTAGCCGCTAACTGCCCTCAGCTGCTTTTCAAATCTACCACAGTGGGTCTGACACATAACACGTCGTCAAAACCTCACACCCATCCTACACATGGTCTTGTCCTGTTGCCTGTGGTGCTTATAAAGACATTGTTACATTGCGGCGTGAAAAGAGAACACTATCAGCACTCAGACAGACAAGACAGAGCAGCACAGCTGCACTGTAAAAGACTGCAGTGAAGTGATTTTATTGTGTGTGTACACATTGCTGTTCTGGTACCTAGAGTAGCCAAAAGGTATAATGGAAGACTCTCATTATAGCAATAATTTCATACACTTCATATATTTTATTTAAGTCTTGTTAAATAAATGACATCACCAAAGAAGTCCGAATATGATAAAACTGTTTTCATAATTTGATTAGATTGGACTTCTGCTCAAAATGTTCCCGATAACTCTTCAAAATAGCAATGTTGAAGTAATTTTACTGTCTCACTCAAAACTGAGCTAAAAAGGTGGAAATCTGACTGCGGCCAAGAAAGTGCCAAGAAAGAAGGAGAAATACACAAAATGGCAGTAAAAAAACACTAGAATTACGCCCTCATGGTTGTATGCTTCTGCATACCAGACAAGTTTCTCTTACAGTTTACATTCATGTCTGTGAAAACATGAATGCTTAACACACATCTTCCCCCCCAACAGCACAGAAGATCTATGCAATCAGCACAGTTTCAAGATTAGTGTCACCAATTCAGTATCTTACCAAATGTCTCCCCTTCTCTTCCTGAGATATGATGTTGAATAATGGCAAGAAAAGTGTTTTATGCAGAACATTATGATGTCACCGTGAAGCTGACCTTGACCTTTTGGATATAAAATGTCATCACTTCATATTATATCTGATTAAAAATGAGTGTGAAATTTTGTCATAATTAGCAAATGAATTCTTGAATTAAGGCCAAATACATGTCACACTGACCTTGACTTTTGACCTTCTACCACCAAGTTGATTCTTTAGGCTAAGTGGGGTTTGTGTCAGATTTGAAGAAATTACCTCAAGGTCTCTCATTCTTGCGTTGAGACCTATATAGGGTCACAGTGACCTTGATCTTTGACCACTAGAATCTAATCAGTTCATTGTTGTGTCCAAGTGAATGTTTGTGCCAAATCTGAAGAAATTCCCTCAAAGTGTGCTTGAAATTTTGTCCTACTTAGTATAAGAATTCTTGAGTTATGGCCAAATACATGTTGTGTGACTTCACAGTAGAGTGACCTTGACCTTTGACCTTCTACCATCAAATTCTAATCAGTTTATCAATGAGTCCAGATGGTCATTTGTGCCAAATTTCCCTTAAAGCATTCTTAAGATATTGCAATCATGAGAATGAGATGGATGAACATGGATGTTTGATTGATGGCAAGATGGCGGCACGTTCAGGTGCAGCGGCTTTGCTCTCTCTGTGGATTGTTGTTTTCCTGTTGTTTGTTACGTTTGTTCGGTTGTCAGCCAGCAACATTACATACAGCAGGGACGATCTTTTTAAGATCGGAGTAGTAAGTGGCAGTATGGATGTAATATGGAGCCGTAGATATGATCATATCCCACAGGAGATCGCACGCACAGCGGGGTCTTGGTGGATCACTATACCGGACGAGAGACACAAGAGGTGTCGGAGGGAGCAGAGGCAGAAGTGTGGCTTTCGAGCCGGTCTGCTAACCAAGCTATGGAGAGCCCCGCACAAACCAGTGACGCCCAGTATCTATCTCACTAACGCCAGATCGCTCTGCAACAAGTTGGATGAGTTGGAGATGATCATCGTGGCACAAAAGTCAGTTCTGGACTGCTCCCTAATGATGATAACTGAGACCTGGCTACACAGCGGGATCCCTGACGAGGCTATCATGCTAGCAGGCCACACAGCACACCGGGCAGACAGGAACAGAGACTCTGGTAAGAGCAGAGGAGGGGGCTGACCACCACTCACACTGCTCACCAGACCTGGAGTATATTACTGACCCGAGATGCAGACCCTTCTATCTGCCCCAAGAATTTACAGGTGTTATTGTTATGGCTGTATATATCCCACCTAGTGGAAACACCAAGCTAGCCCTGAACACTGCTGTCTGTCATTAGCAAATCACAGTGTGCATACCCAGATAAGATTTTCATCATACCTAGAGACTTTAATCAAGCTAATTTGAAATCTGTCCTCCCTAAATTCCACCAGCATGTGACATGTGCCATGAGAGGTCATAACACACTGGATCATGTCTACAGCAGCATTAAGGAAGGATACAACGTCTCCACACTCCCCCACTTAGGCCTGTCTGATCACCTTTCCCTTTTTCTCACCCCAGCATGCAGATCCCTCATTCACAAAACTAAGCCCTGTGTGAGACTGATTAAGACATGGCCTGAGAGAGCTTCCAGTCAATTCCAAGACTATGTTGAGCACACACACTTGGATTTATTTGCTTATCAGGACATAAACCACTTTACATCCACTGTCCTATTTTACATCAGAAACTGTATTAACTGTGTCACTGTGGACAAGTGCATCAGGTGCCTCCCTAACAACAAACCGTGGATGACTAGGGATGACAAACATCTGCTGCAGAAAAAAAATAAACACAGCCCTGCATACTGCACTGTCTCATCTGGAACACCCTGGAACATCTGTGAGGCTACTGTTTTTGGACTTCAGCTCCGCATTTGATACAATCATCCCCAGCAGAAAGGAGACCAAGCTGCTGGACCTGGGTGTGAATCAGCACACATGCAGGTGGATTACAGACTTTTTAACCAACTGGTCACAATCAGGCTGGGGACCAACCAACCAATTTCCTCTCTGACAGTCAACACTGGAGCCCCACAGTGTTGTGTGCTGGGTCCTCTTCTGTTTGCCCTCTACACACAACTGTAGCCTACGCCAACACACAGCACAAACACCATCATTATGTTTGCAGACGACAAGACTGTGGTCGGACTGATACAGAACGGAGACGAGTTTGCCTATAGGGATGAAGTCTGTAGACTGACTGAATGGTGCTCCACAAACAATCTGACACTAAACACCTCCAAAACTAAGGAGATGTGTGTTTCAGGAAACAGAAGGAGGATCCTACTCCATTATACATCAAAGGAGAAATTGTGGAGAGAGTGTCTTTCTTTAAATTCTTGGGCACACATGTCTCCCAGGACCTCACATGGACTCACAACACTACTGAACTTGTAAAGAAGGCACAGCAGCGGCTGCACTTTCTGAGGACACTGAAAAAATCCAAACTGTCCCAGGAACTGCTTGTGGCCTTCTATTGCTGCTGCATTGAGAGCATCCTGACATACGGCATGCTAGTGTGGTTTTCCAGCCGCACAGCTGCTGAAAGGAAGGCTCTCCAGAGGGTTGTCAAGTCAGCCCAGAACATCATTGGTACACAATTACCAGCACTTGAGGCCTTACGTATACAAAAGCCGCTGTCTACGTACGGCCACAAACATAATTAAGGACTCTTCCCACCCAGGTTACCAACACTTCACACTAATACCCTCTGGAAGGCGATACAGGTCTATGAGATCTCGCACTTCCAGACTGCTCAACAGTTTTTATCCAAGTGCTATTAAGATAATTAATTCATATTAATTCAGTATACAATAGTGCATACTGTACTGTACAGTCTGTACTGCTGCTGCTTTTATTACACTGCATTGATTTATATTATTTATTTATTACTGCATTTTATATTTTATATTCTCCTTTTTTTTTTACCCATAGTGTATTTTATGTGTCTCACTGTTATGGTTTATTGTCTTTTGCTGTTTTGATGTGTAATAGCCCAGAGATCACAAAATTTTGTTGTACTGCTGTGCAATGCCAATAAAGGCATTGAACTGAATTGAATTGAATTCAACTATAAAGCAAAATGCCTTCGTCCACCAATATCGCTGGCATGAAGGCATTTAAAAAAAAAAAGAAGAAGAAGAAAAAAAAGGTGCATGCCATTACATTACTCACTGGTAGATATGTGGTAACTATGAGTGGTAAATGACAAACTTGTGATCCATGCCAACTAAAACCACTGCTCATTCAACATTAGCATACCATGAAAAGCTCGGGCTAGGTTTTGCGGTCACTCAGTATTTAAGGAGATCAATTAACTTGTTGATGGTGTTGCTCACAATGTGACAGTGGGGTTAGTGACTGGAAATCAGTCAGCTAGCACTGATACCACGTTGCAAGGCAACTACTGGGTCTGGATCAGATCTTACTGTTGCACTGTTTGCTTTTAATATCTCTGTCAAAGCAAACAGAATGACATTACATCATTAGCATCATCTTAAAAACCTACAGACCCTCCTCAGCCCAACTGTCCCCTCTGGTGTGTAGACCATGTAATGGGTGTGTGGGGGAAGGGCTGTTCATGCAAAATGCTCAGCCGAATGTGTCCACAAAATGACCTACATACTGTATATGGTATTTATTGCTGTAGTTTGGACAATACAGAGTAAATGGATATTGAGATCTTTATATGCTCAGTAAATGCCATCCAGGCTTTGATGTGAGTGGGACGTAAACACTTGATCTAAAGCTCTGAGCTCCTCTGCATTACACTGAAACCTTTTACAAGCAGACTTTTAGTCGAGTGTAACGCTTCACGGGCACTGACAAAGCTCACAACAGGACATGTACATCGTGGCTCATGTAATCCCTGCCCTTTGTGCTTGACCCCAACACACACACATACACTCACTGGGGGACCCATTCCCAGCAATAACAAATTCCCAACCAGCCTAATCCCCCATACAACCTGAGCTGCTTTAATCTTAACATAGGGGAAATAATAGATGTTGAAATGTGTGTGCGTGCGTGCGTGCGTGCGTGCGTGCGTGTGTGCGTGCGTGCATGCGTGCGTGCATGTGTGTCACAGCTCTGAATTGTACACCTCTGCAGAGTTCAGAGTGTGCTAATTTTCAGAGTCTGTATTTTTGGGGTTACACATGTAAGCAGGAAAGTCATTACAGGGATACAATTCAGTGTGTGTGTATCTGTGGGAGCTCCAATGATTGTTGCCATGTACATCAACAACAATTAGTGATGGATAGCGTTGTTGGTACCAGATGGTACTTTAGGATTTACAGTGTTATATAACCCCAGAGAGGGCTTGTGGAGGGGGGTCAGCGGGACTGAGGAAGATGAGAGACCTGACACATCACAAGCTGCTTTTATCACACACCAGCAGACCCAAACACAGCAGGAGACAGTTTGGAAAATCATTGACCTGAAATCCTGTGAGATGACGTCAGTGTTGAGTGTTGAGGGCGCTTTTGGATTTCACAAGGGCTGCAACTGTCTATCAATATTTTAAAGCTACAGTTGGCAGCTTTTAGAAAAATAAGGTTTTGTCATATTTGCTGAAACCATCACTACATCTAAACAACATTCTATCAGACAGATACTGTAGTTGTCAGTGATCATGTTGCTTCTCCTAAACAGCTACACCAACACATTCTCACTACGTCACATATCGACGTTTGGTCATGGACTTTTGGCATAACATATGACATGCAAAGTAACCTGGCTGCGATGGTTGTTGACATTCTAGGACGCCCTGTCCTCGTTTTCAAAATACACTTTCGTTTTCACAGAAAATGCAGTTTGCATAAAGTCTCTTTCAAAACAAATGCACCATGTCAGTACGACACCGCAAATTGACCGTTTTTACTTCCACATGATTGGGTTTTGGAAAAAAGAACAGGACTTGGCTTTGCAATCATATGGGAAGTGAACACCGGTCTTCCGGGTGAAAGTCAGTGATTATTGGTTATTAAATACCAGAATTCACCTTAGAAAAGTCACCATACCTACATGATTTTCAGTATGCATGTACAGTATATTTGTTTGCATCTGTATACACAGTATATGGATAACTGACCCTTCACTAAGCCTTGCCCCTTTGTGGTGGTCCATCAAGCTGTCAGAGCTGGAATGAAGCCCATTCTGTCACTGACTGCAATCCCTGAAGAAATATTAACACATTTTTGGAAATAAAAGAGTGATTTCAGATAGATTGGACTGAGAGGTCTACAATATGTGTTTGAGCAACCTGGTCTCACTCCAAAGTTGTCAAAAACCAGCACTTGGTCAGTGACTTCTGGCATCAGACACAGACGAAAAAAGCTGTCCTGTCATGTCAGCATGATATGCAGCCAGTCGCTGTTATTGCTTAACTGCGCCTGGCGGCATCAAGGCGAAACGTTAAGTTAAGGGGCGGAAGTCCAAGTAGGGTTGGCGGGCAGGGTGTTGGATGAGTCCAACAACCACCAACTTAAACCCGGGAGGCCAGTATTCGCTTCCCGTAAGATTGTAGAGCCTAACCCTGTCCTTTTTCCTACACCCAACCACTTGTGTGTGTTGGCTAAATGTAACGACGTGCGTTTGTTGTTGAAGGAGAAAAATGTCATTTTGCGGTGTTGTACTGATGTGGTGCATTTATTTTCAAAGAGACTATATGCAAACTGTACATTTCCTGTGAAAATGGAAGTGTACTTTGAAAACAGACAATGCACATAACAGGCTAAAGAATGACAACAACCAACGCACACAGAGTACATTGCATGTCATATGCCGACATGAAAAGTCCATGACCAAGCGTCGATATGTGACAAGGTCAGAGTGAGAATATGTCGGTTTGAAGGATGTATCCAGGATGTCAAACTCAATCAACAGCAAAAACAGGTTGAAAACATAAAGATAGTTAGAAGCTAAAGCCTAACTATAGGCTACAGATGATGGTCTTAAAGTGAACCACCACGTCACTGGAGATCGACAGTGAAAATCAAGTGTTTGGCTTCACCTCATGCCACCAGCTGCCAGACATTCACCAGACCTCCACCAGTCCTCCGCCAGCCAAACGAGTGCAAATATGGATGAAATAAACACAGAATGTGGACAAAAGGCTCTGTCTGTCTCCATCTATCTGTGTATCTAATATTGACCATAAATGAGCCCTTACATTTTCGTGCTTTGCTATCTGCTGTTGGTTGTGTTTACATAATATTTATATAAGCCACATATATTAATCTGACTCTTTCCTTGCTCTGTAGTTCCACAGTAGCAGTGATAGCTGATCACTCCTGATTTTTTAAGTAAATAAACCTTCTGAAACTGAACTGTGGGGGCACTGTTTGTTACCATAACAAAAACTATACCGTTGTGCAAGGAACAAAGACATTTTGAGAAAGCAAATGGAGAGGTAACATTTACTTGTTAACTCTGCTTCAGTAAAACTCAGCTCTGTGCTGAGAAGGCTTTAGTATGACTTTGTCTGCCAGTGTAAGAGCCTGTTTTAAAGAACTGCGTTTTCTAACTGTGTTTACAAGGGTGTGTAGTACTGCTCTGTCTGCAGTTTCTTCATTCACAAGGACTTTTTATCATGAGAACTGGTGCTTTATGGCTGCCACAAAGCCGAGAAACAGCAGGAACTCACATACAGAGAGACAATGCTTTTGTCACCCTCCTTTGGAATGTGGCAAACCATTACTATGCAAATGAGCAAACATCTCCCCTTGTAAACTACTGTGTGTGTTTACATGAGTGTGTAAGGAACATGGTTAAGAGAGTGTGAAAAAACATACAAAAAGGACAAAGCCCAGTTTAAAGAAAGCCTCCAGCTGAGATGAGAGTCTAAGATGTGGTCCAGCAATCCACTGAATTCCTTTCTTTCTATAGCAGCAACATGCAGCGGTGACATCACAGACTTTTTCTATACATTACACCCTCCTCCAACTGTGGCTTCTTTTTATCTTAATCTCTCCTACAAGGGATGGATGAGGGGTCGAGTGAGAAAAATCTACTTGTTCCAGAAATCACAATCAAGTATTTATATTCTGCCAGTTCCAGCTTCAAGGCCACTCGTTTCTATGTCACATCCAAAAATGACCAATGTTAAGCTCTCTGGTGACCATTCCTGCACAAAAGTAGCTAATAAACACAGAGGAAATACCATATGCACAATAATGCATGTAAAATGTTGCATGTAGACCTGTGCATACAATTTCCAGCTCTACAGGCAGCAGTGCAGATAACTTGGTATGGAAAGTATGTTGAGCAGGGCTGCTGACATTTTGCACACTCATGCTAAACATCCATTTGTTCACGCAATAAAAAATGTATAACTGATAATGCTGTGGTGGGAAATAAGGACACTGACAGCACTCGGGCAGACAAGACAGAGCAGTATAGAGCAACAGCAGCACAATTCAATACTGTGGTCAAGTGAGCCAGCGTCTGGATTTTGATGCATGTGTATTCATGCTGTTACAGTACTGGTACCTGGAGAAGCCAAAAAGCATGAAGACTCTCATAAAGGCAATAATTGATTACTCATCATATTTGACATAAGTCTTGCTGAATATGTTGTAAATGGACCTGCACTTGTATAGTGCTTTTCTAGTTCTACATTTACCCATTCACAGACACATTCACACACTGGTGGCTAAGGCTACCATACTCAGTTTTTAACATACTCACACACCAATGGAACAGCCATCAGGAGCAATTTGGGGTTCACTATCTTGCTCAAGAATACTTAAACATGCAGACTGAAAGGGGCTGGAGATCAACCCGCCGATCTTCTGATTAGTGGACAACTTGCGAAAAAATGTTTCAAATGTTTTGTCTCGGAGCCTTTGTGCTCCACTGTCTCTCAGATTAACTCATATCACAGCGGTGCCTGGACAGCGTGACGTGTGTGGTTGTGCTGCTGCCGTGGTCCTGCCAGATGCCTCCTGCTGCTGCTGCCATCATTAGTCATTAGTCATACTTCTACTGTTATTATACACATATGACTATTGTCACACATGTATACTGCCAGATATTAATACATACTTTCAACATATTGTACCACAGTAGCCAGAACTATAACTATAATATTATTACTTTCAACAATGTTGTTGTAAGCTACTGTCATTACCTGCATCTCTCTCTCTCTCTCTCTCTCTCTCTCTCTCTGTGTCTCATTGTGTCATGTGGATAACTGTTAATTTGTTATGCTGATCTGTTCTGTACGACATCTAATGCACGTCTGTCCGTCCTGGAAGAGGGATCCCTCCTCAGTTGCTCTTCCTGAGGTTTCTACCGTTTTTTTTCCCCGTTAAAGGTTTTTTTTGGGGGAGTTTTTCCTTATCCACTGCGAGGGTCATAAGGACAGAGGGATGTCGTATGCTGTAAAGCCCTGTGAGGCAAATTGTGATTTGTGATATTGGGCTTTATAAATAAAATTGATTGATTGATTGATTGATGTTTCCATGTCAGGTTTGCTAAAAAGCAATACTGGAAGTATTTAACTGCACATTCCTGTACAGGAAAAGCCAGCTCAAGTAATATTGTACCACTGTGAAAATTACCTCATTTTTAAACTCCTATAAGTTATATGAATAAATGTTTCTCTTCAGAGCTTTGCTAAAATGTTGGTCAGTTTTTGTTGTGGTACAGAGAGACAAATACTTCAAATGGTACAGTAAAAAAGTATTTTTCAGCACTGATCTATTCCAAAACTAATAATTAATTATAGCTGCTGTGCAGCGATGGGTCGGGTCCGAAGAAGAAGAAGAAGAAGAAGAAGAAGAAGAATACCTAGTATTACAATAGTGTCCAGGCAGCTTAGCTGCCCGGACCCTAAATACAGAGTTTAGACTTAAGCAACTAACTTTTGATCCTGGGATCACTACCAATACAGATACAATCAGTAACTGTTGTCAGTGTATGAGGTACACTGACCTAAGCACAGTCTCATACAATAGTCCTGGTATAAATCCTCATTCATGAAGGTTCTAATTAAGCAATATTAAACTCAAGGGTGTGATTTAGGGCCAGTTTACACCACAAAACTTTCGAATGTCCAAAGAGTCCCTGCTGTCCCTTCGTGAAGACATAGAGGGAGAAAAAACAAACATGAGAGCTCCAGTGAGCGTCCTCAATAAGGTGGCTTGCACATTATATTACCTGAGTGATGAGGGGAGACTGCAAAAAAACTAATGTTTAACTAATGTTAAAGCTAATGCGTTTGGCTTATCCTGTGCGACTGTGTCCATAATTGTGAAGAAGACGTGCAAAGCGATCATAAAACACCTTGATCCTAATGTCTTTAGAAAGCTGGTGCAAACTGGGCGCTCCTCTGTGGAAGCCTCTCGCCCAGACTTTCCAGTGATCGTGGCAGCAGTGATCGTCTGTTAAATCAGTCTGTAAATAATATTTTGACATTATTATTATAATCATTATTACTTTAATGGCATCCGAGGATACTGATGCGTTGAACAGGCGACAGTCTGTGGTCGTTCTCAAAACACACTTCTGTCACGCACTTCAAAAGCAACTTTCAATAATTTATTTTACAAAACGGGGGAAACAAACGTGAACAAAAACGGTACCATAATTCATATTAAATTCAAAAGATAATGAAAAACAGCTACAAGTGAGAGGGAATAGTGATAAAGTGGTCAAACTTGGTCACATCCACAGCCTCAACCCATCCGACACTGTTAGACTGACTCACCAGCAGACATCACTACATGAGGGTATACAGTATTCAGTACTTTGCCAAACACTTACCATGCCATGCCATGTGGCTAATTGCAATCAGGGGCAAATCAGGGGCAAACTGCACTCAGCTGCCAAACTTTGTGGGCGTGTTTGCGCTGGTATATCATTAGCGCAATATCCTTTGTGAATAGGACGTTAAGACGGAGCAAACTGCGGGTGCAAGTGAAGTGCAATTCAAGGTGCTATCAGCAGCCGCAGTTCATTCTTTGTGAATTCGGCCGTTTTTCTTGTCCCATGCTGCTCCTTAAATAAGTCTTTATTAACTTAAGCTTGGAGAATGAGCGCTCTGCAGTCGCGACAGTGACAGTTATGGTGAGATATAACAGTAATGCAGTGCAAACATCAGTAAATGATGCTGCCATGGTGCTGTTTTCCACAATTAGCATCTTAGCCAGATCCTTCACAGTTGGCTCTTTTGCTATTTTGCTTTTGCTTAAAGCAGGCTCTGAATGCAAGGAGTTGGTCCGGGAAACTTGAGGATAAATCCCTGCTGTAGTGGTCCGCGAGGCGCCTGGTGAAGTGCATCAGTGTACCCGGGTGGATAGCGTGGAGTGGCAATTCTGGACAGCTGCTTTTTTTTTTTTTTTTCCTTCATGGGCCCCTGACGGTGTCTGGGCCCCGGTGCAGCTGCACTGGTTGCACCGTCGATATTTACGCCACTGCCCCAGTGTTAAGGAGCTGTTGATGAGACCCATGTCGATATCAAACAGCCATCAGTCAACCCCACAGACTACATTAACAGGGAGGGCAAGTACTCCCTTAATATTCAAGCAGTGTGGAATTATAAATATTGATTTATGGATTTTGTCATAAAGTGCCCCACAAGTGTTTATGACGCTCGGATCTTTGCCAATTCCGCTGTAAACACCTATTTTAAGACCGGAAAGATTCCTGCACTAGAAAAGCAGATTGTAGCAGGGAAGGAAGCAATACCCTTTTTTCTCCTGGGGGACCCTGCCTATCCGCTTCTTCCCTACATGATGAAGGAATATTCTAATGGTGGCTCTACCCCCCACGAACAATACTTTGGACTGTCTGTGTAGAGCTTGCATGGTGATCGAGTGTGCATTTGGACGGCTAAAGGCTAGGTTTGCATGCCTAAGATGGCCTATGGACATTAATCTTACTGACTTGCCACATGTGATCCATGCATGCTTTGTTCTACACAACTACTGTGAAGCCTGTGAAGAGGCTGTGGATGAAGGTAGTGTGTTGGGAGCGATAAAATGTGACCAAGAATGTCAACTGCAGACACAAAGCAACAACTATCTTACAGACTGTAATGAAGGAGGTGGAAAGAGAATCAAAAGGGTTGTCAGCAAGTTCCTGGACCATAGAACAAGGGATATTCTTTTGTAACAGTACGCAATAATATCTGAAAACTGTGTTAAAGTTGAGTTCCAGAGTTTGTTCTCGAGGAAAACGGAGCTGACAAAACACCCTCCCTATTTGTTAAAATTTTTCACTGTGTGAAGTTCAGTTAGTATGCACCATGTAATAACAGTCATCCTGTCTTTTTGTTACCAGACACATGCAGAGAACTGCTCCCTCCTGTTGTGTACATTCACAATCTGATCAGTTCAGAACTATGTTTAGTCTGCAATTTCCTTGGTATTCTATATTACTGTCTGAGTAATATACAGTATAGGGTTATAGAGCTGAAGCAAACTGAAGAACTACGTGATAATACTCTGTGAGACACCTTGTATAGAATATGTAATATTTGTCCCACTGTTCAGTGTGAAAACACGTAAAGTTTTTGCTTTAAATTGCTGGATTTATTATCAAGAGCCTACAAAACATAATCTTTCAGATATGTTTACTGGTGACAACACACACCACTTCATGTTTCTTGATTTTGGTCAGTGTGACTCAGCCGTGGCTTTTCCTTTTGTGTTGCTGACATAGTTGTGTGAGTCCAGATATGCTTAGTTGTTGCTGCTGTATCACTGCACTCATGCTCTGCTGTTTCTTTTGAGTCTGTATGGCTTCAGATTTGATTTGTCCTCAGAGTTCTTTGTCACTGTTAGTATCTTTCTGGTGACTTGTTATCTTAATTGTGTACATTTTATCACTTGGTAAGTTTCAAAAATCTTGTCAAAGGTCTGTAGTTGTAACTTGGCCAGCTGGCAAGCACTGGAAGATTTAAAGAAATATTTGCTTTCCTTATAAATAAATTTAAGGAAATAAAATTTGTAATTAAAAATTTGTAAAACATTTGTAGTGGACTTCTCCCATCCACACACACCACACATCCACACATCCCTACACTCAGGGATAACAATTCTACACAAACTGTGTGCAAATCTTTTTAATAATCAAACAAAAAAGTGTCAAGTGCATGTAACAGTACAACAGTATGAGAAATGGACAAAAAAAAGTCCGTATGTAACATCAGGAATGTAAAACTTTTCAGGAAATGGCAACCAGCTAGAAGCCTACAACAAAGCATATCCTCTCAGTGGGTCTCATTCATGAAAAGTTAGTAAATCTGTGTGTAGATTTGCACATAAAAACCTACACTACAAAAAACCTACTCCGGATTCAGGAACGCCACGGGAAACTCAGATTTCGTAAACACGTGTGTATGTTCATGAATGTCAATCCATCGTAAAGTGACAGCGCGCTCCCGGTAATCAGCAATTAGCATAAATCCCCACCCATGAATAGCCAATGACCACCATATAAGGAGGTGTAGGTGCATCCAGTCAACCTGTCAGTCATGGCGCAAAGAAAGAAAAAGAAAGAAAGAAAGAAAGAAAGAAAGAAAGAAAGAAAGAAAGAGAAAGAAAAAATAATTTTTTTCCGAAGCAGAGATCAAAATAATTTTGGGTGAAGTGGACTTAAGTAAAAACATTTTATTTTCTTCAGTTAGTAGTGGTGTGACAGGAACAGGCAAAGCGAAGGCCTGGAGGGAGGTAACAGATGCTGTTAATGTTGTCTCCATAGTACAAAGAACCATGTCAGAGGTGAAGTGTAAATGGTTTGATATGAAACTGGAGGCAAAGAAACGCATAAGCACACACACAAAAATACAGCGGTCACCAAACAAACAGAAGATTCATTTGTGGGGTTTTGAATGAAGTGGGAACAGGAAACCAGAGGTGTTTTGTGCGTAATGGATAAACTCTAAATCAGTGATGGCTGTCAGAATGTAGAGCTATTTAACATTTATTTTAACAAATGATACGGATAACATACAGCCTACAGCAGTTTTGTATGCATTGTCTTCAAATTATTTGAATCTTAATAACCTAAAGCTCTGTTTTATACAATGTAAATTAAACATTTTTCAAATCAGATTTATTCATTCAAATGATCAAAAAGCCAAAAAACAAACAAACAAAAAAAAAAAAACATGTTGTCTCAAATAATTCTTTCAGCTGGCGCGTGCTCCTTTGTGGCTCCACCATTGCTCTGCCCCTGCTGAACCCAGGCACCGAGGCCGAAGAGGTTGTGATCCGGCTGTCCTTACGGACATTTTTATTATCATCATTCAACATGTAGAAAGAACGTGTAATCTATTGAGTCGATTTACATAGATAACTCACAATCATGAACCTAATCTGGATCTTAAACCTGCTAATTGACAACTAATTTAAAGGGCCAGTGTGTAAAATGGGTTGAAAACTGACATCAATGGTCAAATTCTAGATTGCAGGGCTCACTCGCTCATCCCTCCCGTCGGGTAAATGACGGTGGCCTCGTAGGGACAAAAAGCCTTACGCACGAGTTTTTCAGGAGTAGGTCTATCTAGCGACGAGGTGAATATTTATTTAGAAATCTAAGCCATGTTCCGATATTGTAATGAATCCCTCACAAGCAGGAGACCAGAGGAGCGTTCGGGGAAAAGGCCTGTTTATTTGAGCACTCCAGAAACTCCGGTAACACTCCAGGGAGTAAAAGACTCCGTCCCAAACTCTGACTCTTCTGGCGTAACACACACACTCCATAACTTTACACACATACTCGTTTACCATACCGAGTGGGCACCCCCCTCCCCTCTCTGCTCAATCTCCAGCCCGCACACTGACTGATAGCGTAGCCGGTAAACACAGCTCAGCTGTTTATTTAGCCTAGCGATATCTCCAGACTATAGTAGCTGCAATGGACGACTATGAACGCGATTTTGAAGAGTTTCTTGTAGCGGACACAGACCCAGAGCCATACCTGTTTGAGCCGGAGCAGGTCTCCGTCATACAGATGAGGAACTCCATGTGTTTGATGCTGAGTGGGCGAGAAGAGAGGCTGAATGCACAGAATGGGATTCAGTGCTACTGCTGCCATCGTTGGGGTGATATATCACCAGGAGGAAAAGCGCCACAAAGAGTGCATCACAAGGAGTGAAGTTGCGTCTTCTTTTCCTCGCAGATGACGGTTCGGGTTCATTCTCTCCTGTTGCGTGGTAAGTGTGGTCCATTTGCAAACTTTATAACTAAAAAAACTTTTCACTACTCTCTATCGACGAACTACTAACACTCTCTGCTGTTTCCTCCTCCTTCTTCCTTCCTTCCGCTGTCTTTGTTGGTTCATTTATACACGCGAAACGCATTCTCTGGCTGGCTGGATTGTCCACTCGGGCTGCCTTACATACATGGCGGCGCAAGATGGCGACCTCTCTAAAGCAAGGCCCTTGTTATATATATATAAAAGCATAATTATAAGGCTATGAAAACCAAACGAATTTTATTTTATAGCGATTATACACTTGTATAAACATATTAATGGGTAGAATATTTAGATTCAGATTCAGATTGACAATAAACCATGCCAAATTTTACACACTGGCCCTTTAACTAAATGTGTTATATTTTTAATATTTTTGTCATGTTTAGATTACGTGTTTCAAAGGCATCTGTGTATTGTGTATGTTGTGAGTGTTGCCACCCCAGCCCCTTCTGCTCCGGTGAGTACTGCCCCATTAGCAGATACCAGCGCCACGGTAACAGAGCGGTGGTAGTGGTAGTGGTACCAAGAGACCGTAGATGTCCCATGTTAAATGGTAAAACTGGCATCAGTGTAGCTGAATGGGCAGAGGAAGTTCAGGCTTGTATGCGTGCCCGCCGCTTGTCAGCTCTCGATCAGGCCCTCTTTATGTTTGATCATCTAGAGGGGGAAGCCAGAAAGGAGATCAAGTATCGTACCAGTGCTGATCAAGCAGACCCTGCTCAGATCCTTGCTATCCTGAATGACTTGTATGGTTGCACTCAGTCATACATAACATTGCAGCAAGCCTTTTTCTCTCGGACGCAGCAGGAAGGAGAGACCTTACAGGAGTTTTCCTTGGCTCTGATGGCCCTCATGGACCAAGTAAAGCGGTGTGCACCTGATGGTCTTCTTAATGCGGCAGTCCTACTTGGTGACCAATTTGTGGAACATGTTCTCGACAGTGCCCTTCGTAGGGAACTGAAGTAGTTGGTCCGCCGTCAGCCTCTGTCCACTTTGCTGGAAGTGCGTGCAGAAGCAATTCGTTGGTAACGAGAGGGGCTTCCAGGGGGTGCCAGGGAGCGTAGCCATTCTCTCCCAGCCATGTATGGTCTGCAGTATGAAGTACAGAGCAGCCCCCCCCAACCCCCCCCCGGCCGTCTCACAGGGCTCAGAACTGGGTGAGTTGAAGGAACTCTTGAAACGCCAACAGGAACAACTCAACCAGCTCACTCAGACAGTGGCATCTTTGCAGACCTCATCCATTCCTCAGGGAATGTGATGGAGAACGGGCTCCTTGTCGTGCTCGTGCTACTCCTGACCTTGGTCTGGCCACCAATGTGGTCAGGCCCTCTTCTTCTTCTCGCCAGCCGGAAAACTGAAGCCCACTGAGTTGCCAAGCCAAAGCTCAGATGGGGAGTCGATGGGCTCAAGGGAGGGTACCGTAGGTAAATTAATGTCATCTTGCCCTCACATTAATCTCTCCATAGGCGGTGTCATGGTCCCATGCTTGGTGGACACTGGATCCATAGTGTCCACTGTCACAGAGAGCTTCTTTTTGAAGCATTTTGCTCCTTGGGGCGCCGATCGCCTCCAGTCTTGTCACTGGCTGCAACTTTGGGCAGCTAACGGGTTAGCAATCCCATACATCGGCTATCTCGAGTTAGATGTAGCACTGTGTGGCAAAGTGTTTCGTGGTTGTGGCATACTGGTGGTGCAAGACCCTCCAGGTGGGTCATCTTCTGTTTCTGGAATCTTGAGGATGAATGTCATCCGCCGAAGTTATCGTGACCTTTTTGGGGCACATGGTGCTGCCCTTTTCAGCTTGCCTGTGGTGACTCAGGCTCCTGGTTCAGTTATTGAGGCCTTGCAACAATGTCACCAGTCCACCACTCGGCACCCAAAAGATCTTTTTGGTACCGTCAGGGTTCGAGGCCCACGGGCAGTGCGAATACCCGGCTGTGTCATGCAGTTTGTCGTGAGTACCTGTCCCGAACAGTTTTATGGTCAGGATGTGCTTTTCAAGCCCCCTCAGTCAGGGCTGCCAGCTGGGCTCCTTGCTTCCCCCTGTCTTGTCCAGGCTGTCCGTGGTACCGTCTACATCCCGGTGGTCAATGTAGGGACAACTGAAGTTCTCCTCCACCCCCGTACCAGCCTGGGTGCCCTCAGTTGTGCCCAGGTTGTGAGTCTACCCACTGGAGTCACTGAGGTGAGGTCTGCCACAGCTACAGTCTCCTCCCAAGTGGCTGGCAGTCCTGCGCAGAGTGGAGTAGAAGCGGTAGACCTGTCTGCTTTGGCAGAACAGGACCAAGCAGAGGTGCGGTCCCTACTGCAGAAGTACAGCTCCGTCTTCTCTGCATATGATGGTGACTTGCGTTGTACCGATCTCATTTCACATGACATCCCACTGCTTGACAATCCTGTGTGACAGCGATACCTGCGTATTCCTCCATCGGAGTACGAGGAAGCCAAGGCCCACATTAACCAGCTTCTGGAGGCTAAGGTCATCACGGAGAGCAGTAGCCCCTACGCCTCCCCCATTGTGTTGGTCAGGAAGAAGGACGAACACGGCCACCAAGGTATTGATCGAACTACTGAGCTGGTACGAGAGCGCTGTTACTGGCCAGGAATGTGCTCAGACATAAAGCAGTGGATCAGAGAATGTGAGTGCTGCCAGGTCGCAAAGGACTCTGGGCCCATTTCACACAGCTTTATGGGCCACTTATTTGCATCTAGGCCAAACCAGATTGTGGCCATTGATTTTACAGTGTTGGAGCCCTCCAGAAATGGGTGGGAGACTGTCCTTGTAATGACAGACGTGTTCAGTAAGTACACTGTGGCTGTCCCAACTGGGGACCAGCGCACTTCCACTGTTGGTCTTGTTGAATGAATGGTTCTTTAAGTTTGGTGTACCAAGTCGCATTCACTCTGACCAGGGCTGCAGTTTTGAGAGCGCCTTGATCCAGCAGCTCTGTTGCTTGTATGGGGTAGAGAAGACCCGAACTACCCCATACCAACCCGCAGGAAATGGACAGTGTGAGCGGTTTAACCGAACCCTACACAACCTCCTGCACACCCTGCCAACTTCACGGAAACAAGATTGGGCCTCCTGCCTCCCACAGGTGCTCTTCTGCTACAACTCCACACCTCATCAGGTCACAGGAGAGTCCCCTTTTTTTCTAATGTTTGGTCGCGAACCTAGACTCCCTGTCGACTTTCTGCTGGGTCGAGTTCAGGACCCTGTGCTAGGGAAAGTGCAGGATTGGGTGGCCGAGCATCAGGCAAGACTCAGGGTAGCCTTTGAGGGAGCTCATGATCGGTTATTGGTAGCTGCTGGTCGCCATAAGGATCGGCATGACCAGCGCGTCCATGATGAGCCACTGCGAGTGGGCCAGCTTGTTTACCTCCGAGACCATAGTGCTAGGGGCCGGCATAAAATCTGTGACATTTGGAGTTCCGTGGTGTATCAGGTGCTGAGAGCCCCACGTGGCGAGGGTGCAGCCATTGCTCCCGTGGATGACTTGGAGAAGGTGCACAATGTGCATCGCAACATGTTGAAGGCCAAAGTAGGGCCTGACTTGGCTGGTCCTCCTCCTGCTTCTCCTCCCGCTCCTCCACTGCCATCAGCAGTGCTTGAGGGTAACTCTTATAGTGATGACGACCTATGGGTGTTGGTTCCTGAAACCCCTTTGCCATCAGCCGCGCCTGTAGCCGGCAACGCTCGTTCTATGGAGCCCCTTGCAGCGACTCTGCTGGGAGATTCCCTTGTTCTTGGTACGCCTCTGGCGCAGGGAAGTGCTCGCATGTTGGGTTCTTCTCCACCTCCGGTGGATTCAGTCAGTGTTAGTCAGCCCGCTGTCCGTCGGACAGGCCGATCCACCCCTGGCCAACACCCTAACGTGCATCGTCTTCCACGGCCAGTTGGTTGCATTGACAGGGAAGTCGCTGGGCCTTCAAGGGCTGTGTCTAATGTCCAGTCTGCTTTTCACCGGCCTTGGTGTTAATCCTCCAGGTCCCTTCTTTAAGTCCATCGTTGGGGCAACGATGCAAAAGTGGGGGGTAGATGTGGTAGGACGACACAGCCTGTCCCCCCTCATTCTGTTTGTGTGTGTATTGGATCAGGTGAATAGCAATGTAGGCTCCCTCCCTTGCTCCCCGCCCACTGAATGCTGCTGGGCTGGGAGCAATTATCCTATTCCACCTGGCTTACGGGGCGGTGCCATGCAAAGCTATATCTGGGGGAGGGCTATGCATCTGGGATGTGCATCCTCCTACCTCTTCCTGGAGCCTGAGTATCGCGTCGGCAGTGTGGTTTGGCGTGGCTGTGTTGGATCCACGTGGCTGTCTTGAGACGCTGGTTGCCAAACTTCCTCCACTCACTTTGTCAGGTATGTTCCGACGCTATCGCTGCATTCTCTGGGTGATATTAGTGGCGTGTCTGATGCGCTTTCTGCTTTGTAGCCTGTATCTTGGCCGGAAGTTGGGAGCTGAGAGTGTGTGGCCTCGGCGCCGTGCGCAATAATCCACGCGCTGTTCCTGAGGTAGGCTCGCACGCTTCTGTCGTGCGTTATGTGCTTTTGTTGGGCTGCACATGAAATATGACTCTGGTTTCTGATTGCTGTTGGCAGTTATTAAGCTGCGTCCCTCCACGGCTACCTCCCCTGTTGCCTGGGAAGCTGCGCCTTCACTTACGGGTATGTATGTGTGGATTTACTTATTTTAATCCATCTAATTGTAATTCGGTGTAGTAATTTTAGTCTGTATATTACTTATGGCAGGTGGCTCCACCTCTGAAGCGGGCCGCTACGCTACTGCTGTTCTGTCTGTGGGTTCGTCGCGGCAAGCTCATTGCTCGTCTGCATTTGTTTTACTGTTATTGCTTTTTTTGTTTGTTTTGTCTTGTTTTGGTTTTTAAACAAATCCTTGTGTGTGTGTGTGTGCGCGCGCGTGCTTGCTGCCTCGCACGCCTGGAGTAAATTTCCCCTGGACGAGATTCAAGTGTTTCTGTAGAGGAAATGATGCAGTGTAGGATTTAAAGCTGCACTAGGCAGACTGATCCTCATCAGCTAACCTATTGATCTTTGGTTTATTATTATTTTTATTATTATTATTATTATTATTAGATATTGTCATTGTTTACAGATTTTGGGATCATTTATTGTTATTTTCATTCGTCATTTATTGCTATTTTCTATAGATTTTGTGTTTAGTTATCCAGGTATTTTTTTGGGTTTTGTAGATTTTGTTTTTTTTTTTCTTTTCTTCTTTTTTTGGTTTAGTGGGTTAACTGGGTGAGTGTGTGTAAGTGGTATAAAAGCACAATCAAACATGGTGGTGACCGCCTGGGCCCAGCATATTGTGGTGTCAGGGCTATTTTTATATATATATATATATATCTATATATATACATATATATAGATATATATACAGTACAGTACAGGCCAAAAGTTTGGACACACCTTCTCATTCAATGAGTTTTCTTTATTTTCATGACTATTTACATTGTAGATTTTCACTGAAGGCATCAAAACTATGAATGAACACGTGGAGTTATGTACTTAACAAAAAAAGGTGAAATAACTGAAAACATGTTTTATATTCTAGTTTCTTCAAAATAGCCACCCTTTGCTCTGATTACTGCTTTGCACACTCTTGGCATTCTCTCGATGAGCTTCAAGAGGTACCATCAGTTGTGTTGTGCAGAAGTCAGGTTAATACACAGCCGACAGCCCTATTGGACAACTGTTAAAATTCATATTATGGCAAGAACCAATCAGCTAACTAAAGAAAAACGAGTGGCCATCATTACTTTAAGAAATTAAGGTCAGTCAGTCTGGAAAATTGCAAAAACTTTAAATGTGTCCCCAAGTGGAGTCGCAAAAACCATCAAGCGCTACAACGAAACTGGCACACATGAGGACCGACCCAGGAAAGGAAGACCAAGAGTCACCTCTGCTTCTGAGGATAAGTTGATCCGAGTCACCAGCCTCAGAAATTGCAAGTTAACAGCAGCTCAGATCAGAGACCAGATGAATGCCACACAGAGTTCTAGCAGCAGACCCATCTCTAGAACAACTGTTAAGAGGAGACTGCGCGAATCAGGCCTTCATGGTCAAATAGCTGCTAGGAAACCACTGCTAAGGAGAGGCAACAAGCAGAAGAGATTTGTTTGGGCCAAGAAACACAAGGAATGGACATTAGACCAGTGGAAATCTGTGCTTTGATCTCTGATGAGTCCAAATTTGAGATCTTTGGTTCCAACCGCCGTGTCTTTGTGAGACGCAGAAAAGGTGAACGGATGGATTCTACATGCCTGGTTCCCACTGTGAAGCATGGAGGAGGAGGTGTGATGGTGTGGGGGTGTTTTGCTGGTGACACTGTTGGGGATTTATTCAAAATTGAAGGCACACTGAACCAGCATGGCTACCACAGCATCCTGCAGCGACATGCCATCCCATGGCGCGTTTGCGTTTAGTTGGACGATCATTTATTTTTCAACAGGACAATGACCCCAAACACACCTCCAGGCTGTGTAAGGGCTATTTGACCAAGAAGGAGAGTGATGGAGTGCTGCGGCAGATGACCTGGCCTCCACAGTCACCGGAACTGAACCCAATTGAGATGGTTTGGGGTGAGCTGGACCGCAGAGTGAAGGCAAAGGGGCCAACAAGTGCTAAACACCTCTGGGAACTCCTTCAAGACTATTGGAAAATCATTTCAGGTGACTACCTCTTGAAGCTCATCAAGAGAATGCCAAGAGTGTGCAAAGCAGTAATCAGAGCAAAGGGTGGCTATTTTGAAGAAACTATGGAAATACATGGGGTCTGACTAATAACTGGAAATCAGTCACATCAGTAGACTGCTATATGTAATAAAGCCTAGTTTACTACTCCAGCAATTAGGCCGACCCTTAGTGACAACCTACAGACACATTTTCCAGTCCCCGTTGAGTCCACCGGCCAGCATGAGCTTTGTGTGTGTGAGTTTTTTATGTCTACTTTCTAGAGATGGTGGGGTTTCCCAAACTAAAGAAATACCCCAGATATAAACACAAGCTGCTCAGCTAGCTCTGTCTTGTTCTGACTAACTCGCATTTTTATAGTTCTGCATTGAATCGACACACCACTCCGTGGCAACGTAGCCTACTACGCGTTGCGGTGACGCAGACCTCCGGTCTATCGCTGTATACGGACACCATTTCCCCCAGTGGAAACGGAGCTTGTATTTACTTTTAGTTCACAGACAAGAAACAACAAATTGTGAAGACAGTAAAGCCTCCACTAAAATAGCATTTTAAGTCTTGTGTGTGATATATCCTTTAGGGATTTATACTTAGGGATTTATCCTGGCTGCATATGAACAGAGGAAATCTCTGCTCGCCACTAGGTTAATTTATACACTGTGAAATGCCATAGGCTGGCGCTAATAACATTAGCATTTTGTATTTGTTTGGAAAACGTGTTTAGTATAATACAGTTGTTTTGTCGGTGAACCCTGTGAGTTGTAATGGAGCCAAATTGTGTGCCGTTACCTTTGTTAAATGTCGCTGTTGTCCCTGGTTTTATATGAGATGACGGAAAGATCCCCGGCTGCTAGGCTAATCAATACAATGTAAAATGCCATAGGCTTGTGCTAATAGTTTTAGTGTGTTGTATTTGTTTAAAAACGTGTTTAGTACAGGACAGTTGTTTTGTCAGTGAACTTTGTGAGTTGTAATGGAGTCAAACTGTGTGCCGTCACCTTTGTCAAAAGTTGCCGTTGTCCCTGGTTTTACAGGGTTGCCAACTGCCGGAGTGAGATTTTAGCTTGTGATGTAATATCTGCTTGTGCGTGCGTGGTCATGAACATGCATTGACACGGTGGCACGTATTTGTTTTAACCTTAAAAGAGTTAATATGCACATGTGGCAAACAGAGGAAATGAGTGTATGTTTACTTATTCATACCTATAGGCCTAAGCTTCACTTACTTCCATAGACGTATATTTGTTTTATGTACACAGATCAAGGTTGATTTCATCAATCTATGGTAGTATAGTCATCTGCTTAAAAAATCCAGTATTATGTTCGGCTGTGATAAACAGAAAAATTTCAAGGGGGGTTTGGGGGGTTCTACCCCTGAGAAAATTTTGAAATTCACATGGTGAAATCCTATTTTCATGCATATTTCATACAGAAATAGATAAATTCAAGTGACCTGTGTACAGGGCTGGACTGGAACGAAAAAATGCCGACATTTATGCATCTTATTTGTACTTGCACACATTTTATTAAAAATTGAAATGATAAATCAATAGGCATTGTGTACTCCGGGGCCATCTACTACCACCAGGATGTATATGAGAAGTGAATGAGCACATTGATTTTCTAGCCTTGGGACTCTCTTCCTGGGCACGTAGGGTACTACTGAGATTTATTTTAATTTTGGTAACAGCATAGTGTGTGCATATGGCATTTCGCCAATCATAGTGGGCCGCCATGGCCAAAAATGCCAGTGGCATTTTTTGTCCCAGTCCTGCCCTGCTTTATACCTCCAGGGTTTTTGCAAATTATCGCGTGACATTATGATCTCGTGATCCGACAATTCCAGCCGCTCACATGTGCGCCGCAACAGTTCTAGTGGACACAGTTCCAGGCACGAGACGGATCCAGTGGACATCAGTATGCGGTCCGGTCAAGCCACACATTGGGCGTGAGAGAGTGACTGTCACGTCAGATGCATGAGAGTTGGCAACCCTTCCCTAGTCAGCTGACTGTGAGACTAGAGCTGCCCAATCAAAGTGCAAATATGGATTGCGCACCAATCAGAGAGTAGTTTTCCACAGAAACATTTGGGTGCACTCCATTTCACTCAACCAGTACGCCAGTCAGGTGGAGTCTGCCCCTCTCCTTGGCTGCAATCTCCGCCCACCGGGCGTGCCGGCTTTTTGAGATTAATTTAAAATACTGGCATGAGAATTGGTTGGGCAGAGTGAGACCGTGAGATGGAAGGTGAATGCGTGTGTCACACGCCAGATGCGTGAGAATTGGCAACCCTGGGTTTTATATAAGAAGATGAAAAGATTGCTAGCTGCTAGGCTAATTTATACAATGTAAAATGCCATAGACTTGTGATAATAACGTTAGCATGTTGTATTTGTGTGGAAAATGTGTCCAGATTAACACAAGTGTTTGTTTGTGAATGCTGTGAGTTATAGTGAAGCCAATTTGTGTACTTGTGTTTGAAATCATCTCTATTAAGCCAGGTTTAATGTGTGTTTTTGGGTGTGTTTTGAATCAACTGAACTTTACAGCACTTCACAGAAACCTCCACTGCCATCTAGTGTTTTGGAGGTGTAACTGCAGAGTGACACAGACACACCACCGCAGAAGTAAAAATGCTCACAACGCCATAGGCAACATACATAGGCTACGTGCATAGGGTCTACGCACAACCATAAATCCTCTTTAAGATATATGCTGAAAAGAAAAAGATTTTTCCATGTGCAGATTTAGCTACTACACCCATACACTTCACATGTATTTTTAAGCTAGTATAGCGACCAGCACAGCTGATGGAGGATGCAAAATATTTCCAATAATTCAAAAGTACTGTAAAGTCCAAAAGTCAAAATAAATTGAAATGAGATAGATGTAATAATTTTTAAAATTCACAGCATGTTTTTATCTAACAAAATATTCTGCTTCAATCCATATTTGATGGCGTTTATCCTTTCAGAAAAACTTTGCTGCTGACTGCTGTCGCACTCAGGCTCACCACACTCCAGGGAGGCAATTGCACTGACAAACAGCACTATCAATTACATCAGTAATAATAATAATAATTATTACTATTATATGAAAATCAGACTAACTCATTTATCTGATTATCTATCTCATTTGTTTGTAAGATATCCTAACAACACATTTTAGGTGGTTTTCTGCTAATCAGCTTTTCAAACTCTCGTACTCGTACTCGTACTCGTCGTCCTCCGCTTATCTGGGTCCGGGTCGCGGGGGCGGCAGCCTCAGCAAGGAAGCCCAGACAGTCTTCTCCCCAGCCACTTCCATCAGCTCTTCCGCGGGAACCCCGAGGCGTTCCCAGGCCAGCCGGGTGATGTAGTCCCTCCAGCGTGTCCTGGGGTGGCCCCAAAGTCTCCTCCCGGTTGGACATGCCCGAAACACCTCCCAAGGGAGGCGTCCGGAAGGCATCCTTACCAGATGCCCGAACCACCTCAACTGGCTCCTCTCGATGTGGAGGAGCAGCGGCTCTACTCCGAGTCCCTCCCGAATGTCTGAGCTCCTCACCCTATCCCTAAGGCTGAGCCCAGCCACCCTGCGGAGGAAACTCATTTCGGCCGCTTGTATTCGCGATCTCATTCTTTTGGTCACTACCCAGAGCTCGTGACCATAGGTGAGGGTTGGAACGAAGATCGACTGGTAAATCGAGAGCTTCGCTTTCTGGCTAAGCTCCCTTTTCACCACAACGGACCGGTTAAGCGCCCGCATCACTGCTGACGCTGCCCCAATCCGCCTGTCAATCTCCCGCTCCATCCTACCCTCACTCGTGAACAAGATCCCGAGATACTTAAACTCCTCCACCTGAGGAAGGACCTCCCCCCTGACCTGGAGTGGGCAATCCACCCTTTTCCGGCCGAGGACCATGGCCTCGGACTTGGAGGTGCTGATTCTCATCCCAGCCGCTTCACACTCGGCTGCGAACCGCCCCAGTGAGAGCTGGAGGTCACTGTTCGATGGAGCTAGGAGGACCACGTCATCCGCAAAAAGCAGGGACGAGATTCTCCCATCACCGAACCTGACACCCTCCACCACTCGGCTGCGCCTAGAAATTCTGTCCATAAAAGTTATGAACAGAACCGGTGACAAAGGGCAGCCCTGGCAGAGTCCAACCCTCACCAGGAACAGGTCCGACTTACTGCCAGCCACGCGAACCAGACTCATGCTCCTTCGGTACAGGGACTGGATGGCCCTTAGCAAGGGGCCACCCACCCCATACTCCCGGGCACCCCCACAGGATGCCCCTGGGGACACGGTCGTAAGCCTTCTCCAAATCCACAAAACACATGTGGACTGGTTGGGCGAACACCCATGCCCCCTCCAGCACCCTGGCGAGGGTAAAGAGCTGGTCCACGGTTCCGCGTCCGGGACGAAAACCACATTGCTCCTCCTCGATCCGAAGTTCAACTATCGACCGGACCCTCTTCTCCAGCACCCTGGAGTAGACCTTACCGGGTAGGCTGAGGAGTGTGATCCCCCTGTAGTTGGAACACACCCTCTGGTCCCCTTTCTTGAAAATGGGGACCACCACCCCGGTCTGCCACTCCAGAGGCACTGCCCCCGATGTCCACGCAATGCTGCAGAGGCATGTCAGCCAAGACAGCCCTACAACATCCAGAGCCTTGAGATATCCGGGACGAATCTCATCCACCCCCTGGGCTCCGCCGCCTCGGAGTTGTTTCACCACCTTGGCGACTTCTGCCCCAGAAATTGGACGACCCGCCCCTGAGACCCCCGTCTCTGTTTCCTCACTGGAATACGTGTTGGTGGGATTGAGGAGCTCCTCAAAGTATTCCTTCCACCGCCCGACAATGTCCCCAGTTGACGGCCGCAGCTCCCCGCCCCCCCTGTAAACAGTGTGAGCACGTTGCCGCCATCCCCCCCTGAGGCACCGGATTGTTTGCCAGAACCTCTTGGGAGCCGATCGCTAGTCTTCCTCCATCGCCTCACCGAACTCCGCCCACGCCCGAGTTTTTGCCTCCCCGACTGCCGCCGCGCTCCGCTTGGCCCGCCGGTACCCGTCAGCTGCTTCGGAGACCCACAGACCAACCATGCCCTGTAGGCCTCCTTCTTCAGCCTGGACGGCTCCCCTCACCTCTGGTGTCCACCAGCGGTTCGGGATTACCGCCGCGACTGGCACCAGCGGCCTTGCGGCCACAGCTGCAACCGCCACCTCAACAATGGCAGAGCGGAACAAGGCCCATTCGACTCAATGTCCCCTCCGCCCTCGGACGCGGTCGGCTCCCGGAGGTGGTTGAAGATCATCTGGACAGGTTCTTCCGCCAGGCATTCCCAGCAGACCCTCACTGTTCGTTTGGGCCTGCCAGGTCTGCGCGGCGTCTTCCCCCACCATCTGATCCAACTCACCACCAGGTGGTGATCAGTTGACAGCTCTGCTCCTCTCTTCACCTGAGTGTCCAGAACATATGGCCGCAGGTGAAATGATACGACTACAAAGTTGATCATTGACCTGCGACCTAGGCTGTCCTGGTGCCACGTGCACCGATGGACATCCTTATGTTTGAACATGGTGTTAGTTATGGCCAAACTGCAACCCGCACAGAAGTCCAATAACTGAACACCACTCAGGTTCAGATCAGGCAGGCCGTTCCTCCCAATCACGCCCCTCCAGGTCCCGCTGTCATTGCCCACGTGAGCGTTGAAGTCCCCCAGCAGAACAATGGAGTCCCCGGTTGGGGCACTGTCCAGCACCCGTCCCAGGGACTCCAAAAAGGGTGGGTACTCTGAACTGTTGTTCGGTACATAAACACAGACAACAGTCAGGACCCGTTCCCCGACCCGAAGGCGCAGGGAAGCAACCCTTTCGTCTACTGGGGTAAACCCCAACGTACAGGCAGAGAGTCTGGGGGCTATCAGAAAGCCCACCCCGGCCCTCCACCTCTCACCCGGAGCAACTCCAGCGAAGGAGAGAGTCCAACCCCTCTCAAGGACTAGGGTTCCAGAGCCGGAACTATGTGTCGAGGTGAGGCCGACTATATCTAGCCGGTAGCACTCTTCCACAAGCTCCGGCTCCTTCCCCGCCAGAGAGGTGACATTCCATGTCCCAAGAGCCAACTTCTGTAACCGAGGATCGGACCGCCAAGGCCTCCGCCTTGGTCTGCTGCCCAATCCACATTGCACCGAACCCTTCTGGATCCCTCTACGGGTGGTGGGCCTGCAGGGGGACGAACCCATGTAGCTGGTTCGGGCTGGGCCCGGCCGGACCCCGTGGGCGAAGGCCCGACCACCAGGCGCTCGCCCACGGGCCCCAAACCCAGGCCTGGCTCCAGGGCGGGGCCCCGGTAACCCTCCAGGCCGGGTACACGTATCCTTGATCATAACCATCATGAAGGGTCTTTTGAACCGTTCTTCGTCTGACCCTTCGCCCAGAACCAATCTGCCATGGGAAACCCTACCAGGGGCAAAATGCCCCCGACAGCATAGCTCCTAGGGTCATTAGGCTTTTCAAATTCAAGTTAAATTCAGTTATTTGTTCGGCACATCATAAATCTGAAATAAGTTTTGTTCTTTATTTAAAATAACTTGAATTTGAAAAGCTATTTTATTTTAAATAAATAGCTTGAATTGAATTTGAAAAGCTATTTTATTTTAAATAAAGAACAAAACCTATTTCAGATTTATGATGTGCCGAACAAACACAGGACTTTCTCCCAGGAGACTGCTGTTCATGCCTCATGCAAAACCAAGTGTCAATGTTAAGTTTTTTTCACCTTAGAAATATGCCTGTGTTCGAAGAAGAACTCATATTAAATTCAAAAAGATGCCATTTGCTATATATGCCCTTGAAAAAGGCAAACCCATCTCTGTCATGTTTTTATTGTTTTTGTTTTTTGTAAAGTAGTAGCATCTATAACAAAATTATATGTTTATTCTACATAAACTATAAAAGGATTAAATTAAATTAATAATTTCTAATTTCTGTGGTGTTTTTTCCATAAACAGATGCAATGATGATTGCTGGGTAATATAAATGTTGATGTTGTCCAGTGTTGAGTCTTTGTTTGATCATGTAATAAGATGATATGTGCAAAGTAGCTTGCACTAGGGCCCATCATAATAGCATGCACTGGGGTCCACTGTAACTACCTTGTGCCACTGGTCACATGACATACCTTTCACGTGACACAGGCTATGTCACATGCTTGACATAATCATCAATCAAGTTATGTAACAAATTTTATGTGTTACAGTTATTTAAACCCAGACCATAATATTTTTTCTAAACCTTGCTAAGTGTTTGTATTATCTAAACATAAAGTGGTTTCAGTGGTGAAACCTATATTTCCTTTGAAGCTTATTTTGAAAGGGCACTGTGCATGTAATTAGCAAATTCAGACATGCCTTCCTGAGCATCCAAAGCTGACCTTAGAGTGGTACCTAGAGTGTCATTATTAAAAGCGTAGGGCCACTGACTGAGCTGCCGTTTGGAGTTTGGAGTGAGCATGTGTTGAGATTTGAGCTGTAAGAAACATACTGCTCCCCGACTACCCCACCTCTCACCTGATGCATCCTGGGATAGCCTATAGAAAACAGATGGATGGACTAAAGATGAGTGAGCGAGCAGCACACAGCCTTGTATTGGTAGTGGGTGGTGGCTAAAAGAAGAGTATCCTGTCCAGTATATCATCTAACAGAGGAGTATGTATTGTGTACAAGGAGAGTGGAGAGCTCTTGGCTCTGTGTGGTCAACAGTTGTCCTCAGGGATAAAATTTATTAACTTTACAGACTCACAGACCTCACAAAACTACCAAACAAGACCCTGCCAGTCAGGTTAAAGCTCCCAACCAACACTTAAACATTTAGAAACATTACAGTGGAAATCAGCCACAATCTGTTTCAGACATGACTTCAGTAAAATACAGGGTCAGTAACATATTACTAAGATATACTAGGTGAAATGTAGATGAGAATAGGACTTATGGTTCAATTTCCATCACTGCCAGCAAAATATGTAGTATTTTCTATTTAAAGATCACACAAAGGAATACACTGAACATTAAATCTGGGCCAGAAAACATGTAAAAAACAAACAAACTGACAGTGCATCTAGCTCATCTCTTTTATTACACTATTTTATTGGAGCAGCATGTCCAATCCAATCCAAAGAAAATGAACCATAATCAAAAAAATGTATAAAATTGAACAACTTAACCTTTGTCTTTGTACTGTTCTTCTACCCAACTGTTCCACACAGCCCCTGAAGACAGACAACGGAAAATACAATCAACCTTAGCCGTGGTTAGTTTGTGCCAGAGTTTATCAGCTGTTCTGCTGTAAACAACTTTTAGCCAGAATACATGCTTTGTCCCGTCTGCTTCTCCTTTCACCTCCAATTAAAGGAGGCAAAGCCTGATGATGAGGAACACTTCACACCCAACAAACAAGATGGTCACATGGAGGAAGTTTCTCTGTGAGTGTGATTGCCTTTTCTTTTTACAGCCTAAAGGAGGCTAAACATTTTCATCTCCTCCGAGTTATCACCAGTGTTGTCAGGTCCTCACACCGCTAGCTTTGCTTCAACACCTAAAAAATGTTTTTTTTTTGTCTGAATTTTTCTTTCCTTGTACTTGACTTCACAGTAAACTATCCAACAACATGCCATAAAACCCATAAAACAGTAATAAAAAAATATTTTAAATTCTCACCAGTTCCTTTAAGTTGTATTCATCTTGGGACAGGAAGCGTACAGTGGACACATTCGAGGGGGAAGATGGCGGCGCTCTGCTCCATTGAATGTAGCCTGTAAATCCCTCTAACTGAGAGTACATTGCTAGAACTTCGGGATAAACCATCTTACAGTTGTTCTGTACTCGTATTCTACATCTATTCATTTCATTACTTATACTTCGGAATGACCACCAGAAAAGGCTCGAAGCTGGTAAACGATGGCAAACAAGCATGCACACCTGCGGACAACACCACGCAATTACAGCCCGGCGAGGACACTCCACCTGCCTGGTTTCTTTCGGAAATGGAGAAGGGTTACTCCAAGATACACGATATGGTTGAGGACCACTTGTGTATAATAAATAAGGTGGTGGAGAAAATACATAGCGAGCATTCAGCTATCAATAAAAAGTTGGCGGATCTCTCGGCTAAACAGACGGAATATGAAGCGACTGCTGTGGATCTACGTGCAGATATTGCCGACTACAAGAAAGAGACTAATGCCGCAATTGAAGAGCTCCGAGGAAAACTTGATGACATGGAAAATAGAGCCAGGCAAAATAACTTACGCTTGGTGGGCTTCCCCGAAGGAATTGAAGGCGGTGATGGTGTAAGCTTTCTACAGGAATGGCTACCAAAGATCCTGAAAGTAAATATGTCCTTTGAAATTGAAAGGTGCCACCGTACCCTGCAACCTCGACCAGCCGAGCATGACAGACCACGGGTGCTGGTTATTCGCCTGCTGCGCAGCAGCGATACGGAGAAAATTCTCGCCGCTGCTCGACAGCAAACAAAGTTGGAGTACGGGAACTCCACCATCATGATCTTCAGAGATGTGTCCACAGCGTTGTACAAGCGGCAGAAAGATTTCACTGACCTGAAGAAACTGCTGCGGAGATGTGACACAAAATACAGCCTGCTCTATCCGGCAATGCTGCGGATTGATCTGCCTGGAGGACGTTGATCCTTTACCTCTCCAAAATCAGCCGAGACATATCTGCGACAACATCATCCTAAATTTTTTTGAGTTCGAGTCAGTACAATAATTAATCCCTGGGCCCGCTCTCTGTAACACTGGAACAGGGGCTGTCTAATAAATTATGGGCGCCACATAAAGACAACCATAGGGCCCCCTGGATCCTGTGTTTGGATCATAGACTGGACACTGTCTATTATCATTCTACAATGGACTATTAATTCACTTGTTGAGTTTGGACACACTGATCCCACAAGGTATGACCCTTTAAATATAGTCTTTAAAAAAAAAAAAAAAATAGGGCTCTTGCTGGACAATTTACTACAGGTGGTGGGCCTAATAATTTACTTTGGTGTATCATTCTATTTGAAAAAATTGGGCAGTTTATTAGCTATGCTCTACACAGAGTGACTCTTAATGAGTCTTAATTGACTACAGAGTATGAGGGATGGTTTTTTTGTTTGTTTGTTTGTTTGTTTGTTTTTTCCTCTCTTTCTCCTTTTTCCTTCTTTTTCCACTTTATAGTGACTTTATTGTAGGGAAGAAAAAAAGGGGGGTACACAAGGGGGGAAAGGGTAACAATAAAAATGTGTTTGTTTTTTCTTTTTTTTCTTTTCTTTTTTTTCTGTGTATCTAGACTTAACTGTTGAACCTTTTTTTTTTCTCTCTCTTACCCTCCTCCCTATCATTAGGCTATTATTGTTATTATTAAAACTAGGGGGGGAAAGGACCTCTTTTTTCTTTGTTTTTCTTTCTCTCTTCTAATAAAGAAAAGAATGAAAACTACATTATATACATTATTATTCATTTTATTTTAATTGTTTTCAATTTAGTCCCTGCAATGGGCAGTTGTTGGGTTGGAAAGGTGACTTAGATCACCAGTATGTGAAGTATATAGGTCGATCTGCAATTCATTAGGAAATGCGGACACATAAATCAGGATAGGGTTATTGTTAATAAAATATCTGTGCTTAATTTTTTGTTTTTTGACATGTTTTCTTGTTTGCCTTATGTCTTTAATATGTTTTTGTTTTTTATATACTTTAAGCCGTCTCTGTTTCACCTTCATCAAATAGATTACTTTGCCAATCTAATGAACGAGTTCTCTCATTCGGAAACAAGTAAGTTATGAATAGTTCTATACATTATAGATATATGACATGGAATGTTAATGGGTTAAACCAGGCTTTGAAAAGGAAAAAAAAATCTTAATTTTCTATATCAGAGAGCTGACTTCATTTTCTTACAAGAGACTCATTTAACAGTAGCAGAACATGCTAAATTAGGACGTCAATGGGTGGGGCTGATTTTTTTCTCCTCATTTTCCTCTCAGGCAAGGGGTGTTGTTACCCTGATTAGTAATAAAGTGCCTTTTCAGCAGGATAGAGTAATTAAAGATAAAGTGGGCCATTATGTTATAGTAAGAGGCTTTGTAGCCTCTGAACCAATAGTTCTTGTAAATGTTTATGGACCAAATTTTGACGATCCACAATTTTTTTATAACCTGTTTTTGAATTTAAATTACCCCTCTTCTGAGCTTATAATTGGTGGTGATCTGAACCTGACCCTGGACATATTAGATAGATCAGCTACTAATCGGCTCTCTCTTACAGCTGCAGCTAAGATACTAAAACAAGAACTGTCCTATCACAACCTTATTGATGTTTGGAGGTTTCGTAACATAAATAAACGGGAATACTATTCTCACAGACACAATAGTTACTCTAGAATAGATTTATTTTATTTATATGCTGGGAAGGAACATCTCATATCCTCTTGTGATTATTTACCCAGAGTAATTTCTGATCATTCTCCGTTAGTGATGCTTATTAAGCATGGAAAAACCCCAGTAGGGAGGAACCTTCTTAATGACCTAGAATATATTAATCTTATTAATATCAATATTGAGACCTTTTTAGAGCTAAACAAACATACTGCTTCCTCGTCAATTATATGGGACTCCCTGAAAGCCTATTTAAGAGGTCTAACTATTTCATATACATCTAGGAAACGTAAACAGAATGGATCTAAACTAAGCTCCTGAGAATCAGCTATATCTACTCTGGAAAAAAAACATATAGAGACTCAGAATGATAAATATCTACTACAGCTAAACACTAAAAGACTAGAATACAACATCATTACTATCCATAAAGCGGAGAATGCTCTTTTAAGAACTAGAGCCCAATATTATGAGCATGGAGAGAAGTCTGGTTCATTACTTGCTTGGCAGATTCGAAAGGAAGATGCTAATAGAATAATCTCCTCAATTCAACTGAAAGATAGCTCGATAACTAGGGAGCCACAGCTAATTAATGCAGCATTTACAGAATTTTATACAACATTATATACTTCTCAAAGGAGCAACCTAGCCTCAACAAAGACGTGTCTCTGCTATATCAGAGCAGGATAAAGGAAGTTTAGAAGTTGATATTACTGAGGAGGAGGTTCAAAGGGCGATACGCTGTCTGCCAGGGGGCAAAGCTCCTGGGCAGGATGGATTCCCCATTGATTTTCATAGGAAGTTTTTGCCTAGGCTCCTTTGCCCCTTGGTAGATATGTACAAGGAGACCCTTTATAATGGGAAACTTCCTGACTCGTTAGAACAAGCATTAATTATTTTGTTACTTAAACCAGGGAAGGAGGCTAATCTTTGTGGTTCTTATAGACCAATTTCCTTTACGGATTATAAAATCCTAGCTAAAATTATTGCAAACAGATTAGCGCCACTTATACCTGAACTGGTAGCCATGGATCAAACTGGGTTTGTCATTAATCGTTCTTCTTATGATAACATTCGAAGGTTTTACAATATTCTTTATTTTTCGAAAAAGATCAAAGTGCCTGTTTTAGCCATCTCTTTGGATGCTGAAAAGGCCTTTGATCGTGTTGAATGGGGCTTTTTATTTTGTGTTCCTGAGAAAATGAATTTTGGTCCCAGATTTATAGCTATGATTAAAACCCTTTATCAATACCCAAAGGCAGCAATTCTCACTAACTCTGACATTTCTTCTCAGTTTCCTTTCACTAGAGGAACCCGGCAAGTGTGCCCCCTCTCGCCTCTTCTTTTTGCTCTGGTAATTGAGCCATTGGCCATTGCAATACAATCAAACCCACAGATCCATGGAGTACTAGTTGGAAACGTCAAACATACCATTTCGTTATATGCTGACGACATAATGCTTTTTTTTTTAACTAAGCCTGAGATATCTTTTCCTGCTCTGGCCGATTTATTGGAGATCTATGGTTCTATATCAGGCTATAAGGTAAACAACACAATGAGTATTATTATGCCTCTCAATTTAGCTGCAGATGTTATGCCCAAACTGAATATAGCCTTTTCATGGAATGATAGTTGTCTAACATATCTTGGTTTACAAATATCTAATAAACCAGACCAGGCATTCTCTCTAAATTATGGTCCACTGTTGAAGAAGGTGGAGAGTTAGATAGATGGAAAACGCTGCCTATTTCATTAATAGGTAGGGTAAACTGTATTAAAATGAGTGTACTCCCTAGGTTTTTATATCTATTTAGGACTCTTCCTTTCCATGTCCCTCAATCTTTCTTTAAGTGTTTAAATAGTTTGATAACTAAATTTCTATGGCAGGGAAAGTCGGCTGGAATAAAACTGAAAGTCCTCTGTTTGAGCCCAGGTGAGGGAGGACTTGGTCTCCCTGATTTGTATTTATATTACTTAGCGGCACAATCAATGGTCATATGGGCCTGGCAAACAAATAGACAGAACCCTCGTGGTTACAAATTGAGCAATATCAATTAGCTGACATTAATCTTTCTAGCCTTCCATATATTCCTTTTGTACATACTTTTAAAAGAATTTTAAACAACCCTTTTGTTTTACATGGGTGCAAAATTTGGTCAGATATTAGGAAAAAGACTAAAAACCTTCAATCGATCTATACAGCTACCCCCTTCTATGCTAACCCTGCTCTACCTGAGATACTAAAAGATGAATCCTGCTCGTTATGGTATAGTAAAGGTATTCGGACATTTGGTGACCTATTTGATAGTGGGGTTCTACTATCCTTTGAACAATGAAGGTCAAAATTCCATCTGGTTCCCAAGCATTTTTTTAAGCACCTACAGATTAGAGATTATATTAGAGTTCAGCAAGGAGGTAAATTACTGTCTTTATACCCTTTGGAAGTGGACACCAATATAGTGGGTAAAGATGTAAAGAAATTTGTTTCAATTATGTACAAAATGTTATTGAAGTTTTCTATTCGTGCTCCAGTAGGGGCAAAGCTTAAATGGGAGCAAGACCTTGGTGCTGAATTTAAGGATGAAGAGTGGAAAACAATTTGTCGAAAGAGCCAGATATTTTCATTTAACAGTCGTCACAGACTGCAACAATTTAATTTGATTCATCAAGTATATTACACCCCACAGCGTTTAAATAAAATGAATCCTGATCTCTCGGCTCTGTGCCTTAGATGCAAAATAGAGATTGGGTCTCTTGTCCATATGTTTTTGGTCATGTTCCCATTTGAACAAGTTTTGGAAAACTGTAAAAAAATACCATTGAAAAAGTGATTGGTTTTGAGTTTGCTTTAAATCCAAGGTTAGTATTACTGGGAGATGAATCCATATTACCTTTAGGTCCTGAATATAATATCAGATTTGTTAAAATGGCCTTGATAGCTGCAATTAAGTGTATTGCATTAAAATGGAAAAGTGTTGCATCTCCATGCTTTAATATGTGGCTGAATGAGCTTTCATCTTATATTCCACCTGAAATTTGACTTAGGTTTTTTTTTTGTTCTGTTTTGTTTTGTTTTTTGTTTTGTGTATGTGTATATGTATATGCATATGTGCATATATGTGCATATATGTGTATGGGTGCATATACAGGCAGATGTTTTGTGTAGATATGTAGTTATCTATTTGTTTTAATTGTTTGTTTTGATAATTGTACCCTTCCTGTTGATATGTGAGGGGTTGGGGGGTGGGGAAGGGTTCTGAAAGTTTTTGAATATGATTTTCTGTAAATACCCTTAAACTTATAAATAAAAAAAATATATATATATGGGGGAAAAAAAAGTTGTATTTGTCTTCATTTCAAGATTTTCTGTGGAGGCAGAATTTCTCCATCAGACTGTGTTACTTGTTATTTCTGAAACAGCTGCAGTGTGAATTTAAAATGTTAGAGTGTTGACAGTGACTTACATAAACTCTAAAGGAATACACCACAGAAAATTTATCTTTGGAGTAACATATTTTCACCACTTAAAGGCTTGAAAGGTGATTGTATGAGTTGCACTCCTCTGTGAAGGATAGCAGCTGAAGTCAGAGCTGTGGAGACCCACAGTCACAGCAGAAAACTTCAAATCAAATTCTGATCCATATATTATATATGTATATATTTTTTTGATTTTTTGGTATAGTATTCCTTTAAAGCTGCACTACTTGATATGTTTAGAATAACAATTGATAAATGACTATCCTGTTAAATATGTCACATTCCTCTTTTCCACCAAAATGAGCAGTTCTGAAGATAGAAAAAGGTGATAGATTCATTTCCTATGTCAAGGAGACGATAAATATGAATTTTAGCAGTAGCCAGAGCTGGAGGATTATGTTTTCAGGTCATCCATCCATCCATTCGTCCCATTCTCATGAATGCGAGAATTTAGACACTGAAGAAAAGACGTACTTTGGAACAAATTAGACAAAAACTAGGGGTAAAATATTTTATTAGATATTAAACAAACACAATTATATCCTAATAAGAGCAAACAAGATGTACTTTGCAACAAATAAGACAAAAACTAGAGGTAATTATATTTTATTAGATATTAAACAAACACAATTATATCCTAATAAGAGCAAACAAGACGTACTTTGCAACAAATAAGACAAAAACTAGAGGTAATTATATTTTATTAGATATTAAACAAACACAATTATATCCTAAAAAGTGCAAACAAGACGTACTTTGCAACAAATCAGACAAAAACAAGAGGTAAAATATTTTATTAGACAATAAACAAACACCAACAAATCCCTTGTTGCCTGGATGGCTCATTCTCTGGAGTCCCATTTGTAGGTAGTAATACATAGCGACCCTTATTCAACCTGAACTAGATCTTATTAGAGGCTAATTCGGTATAAATTACAGCAAAAACCGTACACTAAATTAAAGTCTGCACCATTCCGCCTTGTTCAGCCTGAACTAGATCTTATTAGAGGCTAATTCGGTATAAATTACAGCAAAACTGTACTGTACACTGAAGTGTATTATTCAAAGTTTTTAACAAATACAACAACCAATAAAAAGGGTTCAATATAACATTTCTTCCCTACTTCCCTACTATTTTCACTGGCCCGGCCGCTAAAAAAATGAAAATAACCTTTTTTTTACCTAAGTTTTATTAATTTGATTTCATCTCACATTAATTTCATTGAAATGATTTCACATCAATTGTACACATTTCAGATAATAACAGATAACTAACAGACTGATCATTATTTATCAGAGAAGAGAATTTTGGACTATTGAAGCTGAAATATACATAGTGTGCCTGTATAAAAAGCAGGCTATATTGTTTTTTCAGATATTTGCTTTCTAATTATTATTATCATCTTTATTATTATTACTATTATCATCATCATCATCATTTTCATTAGCTATATTACTCTTATTCTTATACAACAACATTTTGCATCTTCTCTTATTCATTAATGTAATTAAGTAGGCATTCTGGGCTTGTATGATCTGTTTTTCGGTGTACGACACTTGAGAATTATTTTGAAGAAACTTTTATTTGTAAGGATTGTTAATGTTCATGTTCAGTTAATGTGGTAAATATTTTGTTAAAACAAGACTATGCATTTCATTTCAATATTTGAGTTTGAGGTAGTAAGTACACAAGTTAATGTCCAAGTAAAATGCTGTTGTATTAAAAGGGAATGCTCGGGGAGAGGCATGTATCACGTGGTGACATCAGTTAGCTTCTGTGTTAGCGGCCAAGCTGAAATACAGTTAAAAAACAGATAAGCTGTGTATTTCTTGTTTGCACAAGCTCAAGTGTCTGTGGCTTTTGTCATTCACCAAAGATGAGGTTTGATTTTAAGTAGTGATGTTTCGTGGTGTGCTGATGCTTCGAAGCGTGTGTCGAGTAATCCAAAACGCTACAAGCCTATCGAGGCTTGTAGCGTTTCAGACGAGTGACGTCATTGATGACGTCCGAAGCCTCGCTGCCCAGCTGTACCATGAGACTGGTTTGGGAAGCGGTTCAGATCTTGGTGTGAGGTCTGCACAGAAGTGACACAGAACACAAATATTACCCCTTTTGTCATTATTATATTATATGACACAACACCACAATACAATTTTTGGCCAAATTATTGGTTTATACACATAGGATGCATTCACAAAACAATAACAGTTTATTGTATATGTATTTGATACAGTATAGTCCTGATATAAAAATAAAAATAAATAAAATATAAAATAAAGTTACATGGTCATATATTTTATCATCATCATTATTATTATTATTATTATTTATCATTATTATTGTTATTATCATCATCATCATCATAATCATCGTCATCATCATTATTAATAGTCATTCCCAACACCCATTACTGACACAAAATACCGTGTATCACAGATTACATGGTTAAGATCACAGCTGCCTGTCTTACACACTTTGGCCATCAGGTGGTTTCATGTGCACATGAAGCCTCGAGAAATGAACCCTTTTCTGAACCAATTTGCTGGAAAGCTTCAATGCCTCATGAGTCTTCATCTCACCATCACTAATTTTAAGTCTACGGTCTCATCCATTTTTAAGGTTTTAAGACGAAGCTGCGACAACTGGCGTTAACTACGTTAGCATTAGCAAGCTAGCTTGTTAGCTCCGGCACACACCCTTATCTGAACACACACATACAGCCTCTGAACTTCGACAAAAACACTGTACTTACTCAATGTACTTACAACTATTACAATGCACCAACCGCAATAATGTTTAGGTACTTACAGAACATTCTGGAGCTTCTTCGCCAGCCTCCCACCGAGACACATCAGACTTGCGATGACTGATCTCTTCTTCTTCTTCTTCTTCTTCTTCGTCCTTTTGATATTTTATGGCGGGTGGCAACCAACGTTAAGGTGCATTACCGCCACCTACTGTGTTGGATGAATCGATCTCTCCTCACACAAACTAGCATGGCACTCTGTTAGTCCCGCCCCTCCCTCTCCCCTCAAGCAATCAATACCTAAAGAAATTAACGTTTCCCTTGGCTGACTAATGAGAAGAGGAATAAAACTAAGGTTCTAACTCGTCCCACGCAGAACCAGTGTAAAAACCTGCATTTCTTATGTTGCCTTCAATGTCATCTGTAAATTACATAACTCCCCATATCAATAATCGCAGGACTGAACATTACAATAAAGCTCTGTGTCAAATCAGACAGAGCTTTATTGTATAGAGTGCCGAAGTCACGCCCCTTCCGGTAGAGCTCATGGGACCTTAGATCGGAAAAAACATGAATGGCAGTGAATGGGGAGATCAATATTATCTTTTGTTCCCGTTTGAGTTGCGACATCTAAATATGTTGTTAATGAATTTAAAACATACATTTTAAGGTCAAGAAAGTCATACTTTGTGGTAAAACTGTTGAGATAGAAGCTTTTTAATTAGAAAGACTCAAGAGTACACAGGAGCAGGTCACATATGTGACGTCATAGCTTTCACTCGCTTCCTGCAGCTTGGCCTCCCCGCTAAAATTCCACTGTTTTATGATTAATCGATTTATGATTGAAGATGTCTGTGTGTTTTGTGCCAGGTTGCAGTCACTCCAAGCTGCTGGAAGCGAGCGAAAGCTATGACGTCACATACACGACTGCCTCCTGTGTAGTCTTTCTAATTACATTTCTTCAAAAGCTTATATCTCAACAGTTTTACAACAAAGTATGACTTTCTTGACCTTAAAATTTATGTTTTAAATTCATTCACGACATATTTAGATTTCATGTCGCAACTCAAACGGGAACAAAAGATAATACTCTCCCCATTCACTGCCATTCATATTTTTTCCAATCTAAGGTCCCATGAACTCTACCGGAAGGGGCGTGACTTTGGCACTCTATATGTAATGTTCAGTCCTGTGATCATAGACAGACTGATATGGGGAGTTATGTAATTTACAGATGACATTGAAGGCAACATAAGAAATGCAGGTTTTTACACTGGTTCTGCGTGGGATGAGTTAGAACCTTAGTTTTATTCCTCTTCTCATTAGTCGGCCAAGGGAAACGTTAATTTCTTTAGGTATTGATTGCTGGGGGGGGGGACCCTAACAGAGCGCCATGCTAGTTTGTGTGAAAGGAGATCAATTCATCCAACACAGTAGGGGGCGGTAAAGCACCTTAACATTTGTTGCCACCCGCCATAAAATATCAAAAGGAAGAAGAAGAAGAAGAAGAAGAAGAAGAAGAGATCAGTCATCGCAAGTCTGATGTGTCTCTGTGGGAGGCTGGCAAAGAAGCTGCAGAATGTTATGTAAGTACCTAAACATTATTGCGGTCGGTGCATTGTAATAGTTGTAAGTACATTGAGTAAGTACAGTGTTTTTGTCGAAGTTCAGAGGCTGTATGTGTGTGCTCAGATAAGGGTGTGTGCCGGAGCTAACAAGCTAGCTAGCTAACGCTAGCTAATGCTAACGTAGTTAACTCCAGTTGTCGCAGCTTCGTCTTAAAACCTTAAAAATAGATGAGACCCTGGACTTAAAATTAGTGATGGTGAGATGAAGCCTCATGAGGCATTGAAGCTTTCCAGCAAATTGGTTCAGAAAAGGGTTCATTTCTCGAGGCTTCATGTGCACACGAAACCGCCTGATGGCCAAAGTGTGTAAGACAGGCAGCTGTGATCTTAACCATGTAATCTGTGATACACGGTATTTTGTGTCAGTAATGGGTGTTGGGAATGACTATTAATAATGATGATGACGATGATTATGATGATGATGATAATAACAATAATAATGATAAATAATAATAATAATGATGATAAAATATATGACCATATAACTTTATTTTATATTTTATTTATTTTTATTTTTATATCAGGACTATACTGTATCAAATACATATACAATAAACTGTTATTGTTTTGTGAATGCATCCTATGTGTATAAACCAATAATTTGGCCAAAAATTGTATTGTGGTGTTGTGTCATATAATATAATAATGACAAAAGGGGTAATATTTGTGTTCTGTGTCACTTCTGTGCAGACCTCACACCAAGATCTGAACCGCTTCCCAAACCAGTCTCATGGTACAGCTGGGCAGCGAGGCTTCGGACGTCATCAATGACGTCACTCGTCTGAAACGCTACAAGCCTCGATACGCGCATTGCGGAAACTCTTCCTGGATTACTCGACACACGCTTCGAAGCATCGGCACACCACGTAACATCACTACTTAAAATCAAACCTCATCTTTGGTGAATGACAAAAGCCACAGACACGTGAGCTCGTGCAAACAAGAAGTACACAGCTTGTCTGTTTTTTAACTTTATTTCAGCTTGGTTGCTAACACAGAAGCCAACTGATGCCACCACGTGATACATGCCTCTCTCTGAGCATTTTGGGGAGTGAAGTCCCTTTTAATACAAAGCATTTTACTTGGAAATTAACTTGTGTACTTACTACCTCAAACTCAAATATTGAAATGAAATGCATAGTCTTGTATTAACAAAATATTTACCACATTAACTGAACATGAATATTAACAATCCTTACAAATAAAAGTTTCTTCAAAATAATTCTCAAGTGTCGTACACCAAAAAACACAGATCATACAAGCCCAGAATGCCTGCTTAGTTACATTAAAGAGTAAGAGAAGATGCAAAATGTTGTTGTAATAAGAATAACAGTAATATAGATAATGAAAATGATGATGATGATGATGATGATGATAGTAATAATAATAAAGATGATTATAATAATTAGAAAGCAAATATCTGAAAAAATAATATAGCCTGCTTTATATACAGGCACACTATGTATATTTCAGCTTCAACAGTCCAAAATTCTCTTCTCTGATAAATTATAATTAGTCTGTTAGTTATCTGTTATCTGAAATGTGTACAATTGATGTGAATTCATTTCAATGAAATTAATGTGAGATGAAATCAAATTAATAAAACTTAGGTAAAAAAAAAGTTATTTTCATTTTTTTAGCGGCCGGGCCAGTGAAAATAGTAGGGAAGTAGGGAAGAAATGTTATATTGAACCCTGACATACAAAATATCTTAGATGTTTGATTCTTTTGCTGGTTGCAGCACTTTTCAACATGTGTATTTGACTGAGATAGTATGATGTAGTTTCTCTAGCTTTGTTATGCAGGAAATGGAGATATATATTTATGCAGACAGTGTGCTCAAGTACATGGCTTACAGATTGCTTATGCATTGCTAACACTTTTTGTCTTCCAACTTTTACAGACGCTGTCCTGAAGTCATTTAAAGAGGGAACAGATAATGTCTGAAGACATGCAGCTGAACACCTAAAACATGCTACAGCAAGAAGAGGACGGGGGGCAACATTAACTCTTCATCCCTGGAGCCCCTGCGTCAAGGGGTGTTGCACCTTCCTGTGTAACCCTTACCCAGAAATTTTTATTGGTTGTTGTATTTGTTAAAAACTTTGAATAATACACTTCAGTGTACAGTACAGTTTTGCTGTAATTTATACCTAATTAGCCTCTAATAAGATCTAGTTCAGGTTGAATAAGGCGGAACGGTGCAGACTTTAATTTAGAGTATGGTTTTGCTGTAATTTATACCTAATTAGCCTCTAATAAGATCTAGTTCAGGTTGACTAAGGGTCGCTATGTATTACTACCTACAAATGGGACTCCACAGAATGAGCCATCCAGGCAACAAGGGATTTGTTGGTGTTGGTGTACATCTTGTTTGCTCTTATTAGGATATAACTGTGTTTGTTTAATATCTAATAAAATATAATTACCTCTAGTTTTTGTCTAATTTGTTGCAAAGTACGTCTTGTTTGCTCTTATTAGGATATAATTGTTTGTTTAATATCTAATAAAATATAATTACCTCTAGTTTTTGTCTTATTTGTTGCAAAGTAAGTCTTATTTGCTCTTATTAGCCTATAATTGTGTTTGTTTAATATCTAATAAAACATAATTACCTCTTGTTTTGTCTCATTTGTTGCAAAGTATGTCTTGTTTGCTCATTTTAGGATATAATTGTGTTTAATATCTAATAAAATATAATTACCTCTAGTTTTTGTCTGATTTGTTCCAAAGTACGTCTTGTTAGTCCTAATTAGGATATAATTGTGTTAGTTTTTGTCTAATTTGTTGCAAAGTACGTCTTGTTAGCTCTTATTAGGACATAATTGTTTTTCTTCAGTGTCTAAATTGTGAACATATTTCTACCTAATTTGGTACAAACTACGGATTGTTACATCTTATTAGAGCAACGTTGTGTATTTTACTGTCTAATAAAGATTATATTAGGTGTAGTTTTTTCTAATTTGATACAAAATACGGCTTATTACGTCTAATTAGCATCTAATTAGCGTACTGTAAAATAAAGTGCTACCAACATGACTCCACATAAATGGTAATGATGTTCCACTTACCAGTTTTACAAGGTGTGGTTATATGTCTTGTTTTGTTTACAGCTTGTTCAAGAAAAACAATCGAAAAATGCAGCTTTCACTAATATGGACAATAGCTATGCTATTCTGCCACTGAAACAAGTGTTTCCACAAAGTGATCCATGCAACACTTAAGCCTTGTTTCCACCAAACACTTTCAGTATGATACCTTTGGAACCGAAAGTAACACTTCAGACATGGTTCCTTGACCCTAGGTCCATTTAGCGTTTCCACCGCAAACAGTACTGTTATATGTGGGTGGGGTTGCTGCTCTGTCCAGCACATACAGTATTTCCTCATCACCAGTGACACAGATAGAAGTCTGCACATCATTTTTCGTCCACAGAACGGGGTTGCATGTTAACATTAAGAAAATAGAAAAGGCTGCAGTGAAATTCACTCTTTTTTTGGGGGGCGTTTTGCCTTTAATGGACAGGACAGTGTGAGAAATGGGGGGGAGGGAGAGAGAGAGTGGGGGGACAACATGCAGCAAAGGGTTGCAAGCCAGAGTCGAATTCGCAACCGCTACAGCGAGGCATCACCTCTATACATGGGGCGCCAGCACTATCCACTACGCTACCAACACCCTGTGAAAGCTACTCTTGATGGGATATTTAAAAATAGCGGGTTTGTGCATTTAGTCCCCCTCAGGCAAGCACAGGGGTTTAGTGTTGCTGTAGCCAACAGGAACAATGCTTTTTTGTCTCCAAGTGATTAGAATATGCAGTTTACATAATCTGATCGAAATTAATATATATTTTCAATCACTTGAAGATCCACTCCAAGAGAGACAATAAAAAACTAATAAAATGGTCAAAGTTGTCACGTTGAAATTTAAGGTGTGTTAATAGACAGATTCTATTGATACCATCCATAACTTTTCACAGTGGAAATGGAAAAAAATGTGTACTGAACTGACCTGTACTATACTGCTTGGTGGAAATGGGGCTTTGGAGCATTGACCTTAAGATCACAATCTTGAAGCCAGTTGTGACAGTTTTCCAGTTATTTCCAGGTTAAGTGGCAGCTTGTGATTCAGACTGCTGCCCTCCAAGTCTAACATCATCACATTTAGTCATTTTTTATGTATTGAAAAATAATGCCAATTGTTTTTAGATTTTTCATTATTAAAAGAAAGAAAAAAATCCTTTGGGAAATATCAGAAATGCTGTTTTTCCTCTCAGAAGCAGTCTGTGTTTGATTGACAGCAGCTTGCAGGTTGTCACAGTGCCCCTGTTACAGCGAAGGAACAAGACACACAGTAAACAAAGTTACACTGTAGCCTACATGTCGTGGGCAGACAGTGTGCTGTTTGTAATATTGAAGAGTAAGGATCATGTCCTGCAACTGACATTTACATTTTAGTTTACATGCTGATTAATGTGCTGCAGTTGAGCAGCTAATTAGTCATCTAGCCTGCAGACTGACTTCTGCAGAGCACTTCACTTCTGTTTGGTGGGTTGTTCAACAAGCTAAGCTTCAAGACAATACTGTGTTCATGTTTGGGAGTAAGATAAGGAGGATGTTTTAGTAGGAAAGCTGGTGAGACTGTGACTCTTGTGTAGCTGCTGACTGGCTCAGTGTTTTTACTGCAATATTTGTAGTAACTATTTTTGTTCCTAGAGATGAAAAAATGCTTTGGTTTCTTGTGTTTGGTGACTTTTATCTTTTAAATGACATAACAAAATGATTGAAATCAAATTAACATGTACACATGCAATGAATAAAGTAATTACCAGGCAAAAATCTAAGTTTGTTTATCAGATTTATAATTGTCAGATAACTGCCTTTTCCAGATGAAAGATATCAGATTATGCTATTTACATGCCCACTTGATCTCTCTCTCTCTCTCTCTCTCTCTCTCTCTCTCTGTCTCTCTCACTCTCTTATTCTCCTTTGAAACCTGCCTTGCAGTGTTGAGCTGTCAGCATGTTCAAATCAAATGTTTTAAAAAATGTTATCAAAAGTAATGATAATTATAATTATTGCATTATACTGTATTAGTCCTTACCCTACCTGTATACAAGTTCTTGTTTACTCACCCAGCAATACAAACAATCGTATTATGTGGAAGGTGGCAATAACACACTTGATGTGACTACATCTGACAGAATACCTTTGTTCACTGTTCTAATTGAGGTCAGGAGAGAAAGAAGAGGGAGAGGCTCTCCCTCTTCTTTCTCTCCTGTCCTCTCTATCACTAAACTCCGAGCTTAATCATTAGCTTTTAGCTTAGCAGCACTCGTAATTGAGTAGGCTTTTGAACAATGCAGAAGAAATGTTGCAGACAGTTTATATTATCAGCCTGGGCCTGGGGCTTGTTGTAACAGTAAATGGGATGTGTTGTAACTTGTGTAAGTTAAACTGTGTCTGTGTGAGTGTACATCTTACCCCGCAATGCGCGATGTGGGCAGCTGGGTCCAGCCACACGCTCCTACTGCTGCCAAGTACTAACGGCTGCTAGCCCCGCCCGTTGGAAAGAGTGTGGCATATACCACTACTAGGAATGGGAGGGGGGGGACTAAATCTTCTAAGATTTAAATAGCACATTATTGCGCAATTATAATAAGCACCACTTACATTGTGCTTTCAATAAATACTACTGCATTGTTCAAAAATTATTAATTGTGTCTCAAATTATTCTAGGGAGGTACAGCTTTATGGGGGGGGGGGGGGGGGGGGTTTACTGGGGGGCTTTACTTTACTGTCCTCCCTTGTGCATTTGCTTATCTACAAAAATGCAACTGGACGGTGAATCTCCCCTTGTAGTTATTTTCTAAGGGAAGACTTTTTGCATACTTCCATTAACAAAATAGTTTCAAGATTCAATTAAAGTACACTCAAAAAAGTGAATTAGAGGTGTTGTTCAAGTTATATTTATTTTTTATTTTCACTTTACTTAAAATACTTGTCTTTGTTACAGTTAAACATGTTTTTCTAATAAAGTCCACGAAATTGTGTCTCTCGTTATCTGTAAAAAATATTAATCTGTTGTTTAATCACAAACTATTTACGTTAAGTCAGTTAGGCTTGCGATACCTCTTACATCCAGAGGGTGTCAGTAATGCAATGCCAGCCGCCTAAAACCCCAAAGAAGAAGAAGAGTGAGACGTTTCAGACTGCACATGCGCAAGGCTTCAAATTGTTGTCGTTTTTTCGTCGTCGAGAAAGGTAAGTTAATATTTCTTTTTACCCAGGCCTGTTTTTTTGTATTAATTTCATATTGAGCGTGATTGTATTTTGTGCTTGTCATAGAATATAGAATATATTGTTGGCGTGTTTGTGCAATTTTAGAGAGCAGGTGGGTTTTGTGCTAGCTAACTTTTTTTTTCTTTTTATCCTGCTGAGCACCGCCACAGCGTGAACATGTTATCACTTTCTGTGACCGAGTCTCTGTGGTTTAGAGATTGGTCTTAGTTTTGTGTTCCTGTCTGAATTTACAGATATTAAACTTATTTTACAAGCTGGTGAAGCTAGCGTTACTGCTGATACTTACTGTTTTGCTGTAGGTTCATAATAAAAGCTTTCTGTTGGCGAACCACCGGGAAGCTTTTATTGTGAAGCAGATACAGGAAGTGCGGCGTGTTGCACGCGAATAAGAACAGGAAGCATAAATTGTCAACGACCAACTACTTCAAATTAGCGGACCAGTAAGGATTGTAATTTGAAACGCAATATACTGAAATGAAGCACTGGTAAGTGGATATGCTTGGTCTTATAACCTAGGTTGTCTTGTATTTGGCCATTATGTTGTTGTTGTTTTTAGTCTTTATGAACTTGAATGAGCCGCTGCTAGCCGAAAGTTGCATGAGCTACATGCTAACGGAAATGTGAATTAGCCTGCAGTGTCACAGAGCAAATGTCGGTTTTAGGTAAATTTAATGCTACTAAACATTAAATGCGGCACGATGTGCAGTGGTTAGCACTGTCGCCTCACAGCAATAAGGTTTGGTCTCTGAACCCGCCAGCCGATTGGGGCTTTTCTGTGTTTGGAACCATTTTGTGCCGAGTTTGCATGTTCTCCCCGCGTCTGCGTGTGTTTTCTCTGGGTGCTACGACTTCCTTAAAGTCCATTCTCACTGAGGGCGAATATCCGCGCGGATTATTTTCACGGAAAAATATCTTTCTAAATCTTTCTACATTTATATCAGTTTTTTGTTTGTTTTTTTTGTCCTCATCATGTTACACATATCAGGTCCTGATGGTCCATTGACCTTTGTACTCATAACAGGTATGATCTCAACTAACTACTCATTTACTGTGAATTGGGTTGTCCGTATTTTTATTTCTAGAAACATGCATCAGGTGACTGCTTCAGTGTCTTGCTCTTCTTCTGAATAGCTCATTTATTTTTAGAACTCTGGTTTTCTTAAAAGCAACTGATGAATTTATTAGTTGATGGCTCCTGTTAACATCTTGAATTTCAGATTCTGGCCTTTATCTGCTCCCTCCCTCATTAATGTGGTGTAGGCGGCACTGCTGAGCTTGCACATGGTATGTTCAGTCACACTTTTCTAAAGAAAATGTTTTACAAGTTAAGTTTTTTTTTTTTTTTTTTAACTGATATTCCTTTGCTGTTTTTTTTCCAGATTTTGAATGTGGCAGTGTAAAGGTTGCAGTTCAAAGACCCCAACTAGGGGCCAGTTATTTAAACACTATAGGTTAAAACATCCACATTATGGGCGCCGGCACCCATATCCTTGCCCATATACAGTGGTGGAAAAAAGTTTTCGGACACCCTTAAAATTTAACACAATCTCAAATATTATCATGAAATATTTGTGGAAAAATCTTTTTTGTGTTTCAAAAGGTGTGGCTGCATTAGACAGATACAAACAAATACAAATTATATTTCTTTGTTCATTGTTTACAAGAAAAACTAACAAAACTAAATTCTTGACAGTTTCAATATGTCAGTTCTCAACATTGTCGGTATCAAAGTCAACAAATAACAGAGAATGTGTTCAAAACTGAACAAAAAATAAATAAACCATCACATCATCAAATTAATATTTAGTAGTCCTGCCACTGGCATGTAGTAGACCTTTAATCCTGGCTGGCATGTTCCCCACGAGCCTTTCACACTGTTGAGGGGTAATCTTGTCCCATTCTTCTTGAATTACTGCTTTTAATTCTTGTAAATTCTTTGGTTTATGCTTTGAAACAGACCTTTTGATAATCCACCACAGATTTTCAATGGGGCTCATGTCCGGGGATTGAGCTGGCCACTCTAAGACCTGGATACTGTGCTCCTGCAGCCAAGTTCTATTGGCCTTGGATGTGTGGCAAGGGGCATTATCTTGTTGAAACATCCAGTTTTTACCTCGACGGAACAGTGCACGTGCAGAAGGGAGCATGTGGCTTTCGAGAATGGTACAATACTTGGTAGAGTTCAATGTGCCATCACAGACAGTGAGATGACCAACACCAGCAGCACTCATGCATCCCCAAACCATGATACTGCCTCCACCATGCTTGACAGTAGGTACTGTACATGCTGGAGATAATGCTTCGCCTGGTCTTCTGCGTACCCTCACATTAGTAGGAGGAAGATAAAGCTGGAAACTGGACTCATCTGACCACGAAATCTTCTTCCAGTTCCTGGCTGTCCAGTTCTTGTGTGCCTGGGCCCAACGATGCCAGGCTAACCTCTGTCTCTCATTGATCAGGGGCTTCTTGATAGCCTTGTAGGACTTTAAGCCATGATCTAAAAGTCGGCCACGTACAGTGCGGGTGGAACACTGGACACCAGTTTGATTTGACCACTGCTGCTGAAGCTCCTGTGATGTCATTCGGCGGTTTTGCCTGCACATGCGGATCAGGATGCGGTCATTTCTTGCTGAAGAAACCCTTGGACGCCCAGATCTTGGTTTGTCTTCCAAGCTGTTAGTTCGTCTGTATTTCTGCAGAGTGTATCCAACTGCTGAAGGACTGCATCTGCACTTCCTGGCTATCTGGCGGCAGCTGTACCCTTCCTGGCTGAGAATCTTTATCTTCAGGCGTGTTTCCTGCGTTAGGTTCCTTGTTTTAGCCATTTTTGTGTCTGAAGAACTTTCAAATGTGCTGGCTTTATGTAGACATGAAGCTTGGCAACAAAAATTGTGTCTTTTAATAAAAACAATGACCTTCATCACTGGTACCAAAATGACCCAATACTCAAAATTTCTTATGTATTTTTATGGAACCAATCAATTTTAAGTTTTTAATGGCTTTTTTAGGATTTATTTAGTATTTTAGCTGTGACTGTACTAAAAGAAATTGCACGTGAAGACCTAAGAGTGATTCTTAATGCAATATTTCTCAAATGCATGGGGTGTCCGAAAACTTTTTTCCACCACTGTAGTAGTTGTACATGTACATTTTGCACATATAAATTTGCATCTCAAAGCCAATGAAACAGTCCCCTGCTTCTTCAAGGGATGTTCATTTAGCACAAACATCTATGGGACATTTAAATCACATAAAAATAGAAAGCATCTTGGTTTTTCTTACAGTGACTTTAAACCTGGAATAGTTTCACTGAGAGAGAGTTTTGACACACCAAGTCTTTCATGTGAACATGGAGACAGTGAAGTATTAGATGAAGACGAGCTAGAAGTGCAGTCAAGTTCTCAGACGGATATCTCAGAAAATGTTGAAGATGATTGAAGAGAATTTGCAGCAGTGTTGCTTAAGATGGAAAACATACTCCATGTTCAGATGAATGAATGAATGCTTACATTATAATTATGTGTTAGACATTGGTACTTCTAACACTTTGCTAAAATTTTAAAGTATGATAAGTAGGGCTGCCTCTAACGATTATTTTCATTGTCGACTAATCTGTTGATTATTTCTTCGATTATTCGACTAATCATTTCATTGAAAAATGTGTTAAAATGTTGAAAAATGTCGGTCTGTCTCGCCCAAACCCCAAAATTACGTCATCTAATGTCTTGTTTCATACTCAAATGTACATGAACGTGCAGCCAGACCAGCTTGTAAACAAAAGGCTGGAGATCAACACAGAGAGAGGGTGTGTGAGGTCATGCTATACTCCAGAAGAAATTACACCTCTAGTTCTTCATGTAGTGATTTTTTTATTCCTTCAATCTAGAAATGATTGAATGATGATGAATTTTGCTTATTGCTCCTTTAAAGCCAGTTTTTGACATTCCAATTTTAATGCTTTTAATTTATACATATTTAATGGTTTGATGCTTGTATTTTTGTCATTTTCAGACTGAAGCATTTGGATGATGGCTGCACCAGTAAAACTGCAGATTATCCTTGGTGCCAACAATGTTGAGAAACTGATCATAGAATCAGGCATACCACAGTCTGTGGATGATCTTGCAAATGAGATCAAACGTCAGTTTGATATAGAGGGGGACATTAGACTTCAGTACATGGAAACTGACTTTGATAATGAGTTTGTTAACCTTAACCAAATAAGCGATATTCAAGACAAGAGCACAGTTAAAATCATCCCCTTGTCAGATGCTCCAGACTTTAACCCAGGCAACATGAACCAGAGTGGGGAGGAAACCTCTTCATCTTCTGACACTATAATACTCTCCTCCCCTGAAACTTCTCGATCAGAGTGGCCCACAAAATTCCAAATACCAAAGTTTCCATATGATGTGGAACTGCAACTTCAAAGTGCAAACCAGGCCTTCATATCAGATGGAGTTCTTCTGAACCCTAGTCACAAAATGAAGTCAGACATCTTGGAAAGTCTGGCAGAGCAAATAATTAAGTTCAAGGTATATCCTACAAATTTGGAAGTAGAATATGTTGCTGAAGCTTTAATTAAATCCACATCCATGTTTGAGAGAACAAGGATCCGCAAGTGGCTTCTACAGATGGAAAATAAGCCTCAAGTACAAGATGGCAAACTATAACACAAAGCTCAGAAACTTGGGGTGCCCAGAACTGAGCATTAATTCACTCAAGCACAAACCTGCAGACCAATGTCAGCCTGCCTACAATGTGAAAAAACCCAGAAAGGCAGAGGTAAATTTTTGTCCTCCATATCCTGCTGACGAGACCCAGGACAGCCTGGAAGGTGAACGATTGGCATTGTTATCCGAGATCAAGAAGAGGAATAATGATCAAGTTGTCAAAGAGAAGATGGCTAAGACCTTTGCATACAGGAGGCAGGAAGTCGTCAAAGACAAGCCCATGATCGGCGAGTTCAAAAGCAGATGGCCAGGACTATTCACTGTGGCAGAGGTATGATGCTTCTTAAAATCGGCTATGATCAATACAGCATTGTATCAAATGACAATGTAAAAGAGTTCTTGCAGAATTCTATAAGCATATCGGAATGTTTAAAAAAAACCCTTTATGGGCTGTTAATATAAGGTTGAATGTTTTAGTAAGTAGTAGTAATATGTTGTGTTTATGGTTTCAGATGGAAGCAGAATTTCAAAGAATCACTACTGTTCCTCTCGTCTCAAAGTTCTTCCTAAATCTTGACCAGCAGACTGACAACCTAATCAAAGCATTCAGCAAAAAAGGAGGCACTGCAGGAAGGAGAATTAAAATGATTTTGGCTCCAATGACACAGGTATGTTTTGCCAATGTTGAAAACATTACGGAATCATAAGCTGATGTTGTGTTAAAATAAAATGTAATGGTGTGTTCACACTGGACCTGTTGTTTTTTTTTTATCGCTGTTGCTCCGTTCGCCCCTTTGATATCGCTTCATCACTCAGTTGCAATTGCTTGGCAACGTGGCAGAAATCAGCAGACACGCTTTTTCGCTTTGATGACGTCATTGAAGCAATCAGGGTATTTGGGGTGGGGGGGCTTGACTGTCATGACATGTCAGCTTCATTAAAAGTATAGCTGCAAATTAAAAGCAACAATAGATGTAAAAACACACAGAGACAATACATCTGTCTGAGCATTTATACCTCCAACTGCAGCAGCGGCTGAAAGTTATACATTTTGATACATACAGGTGGCTAAACATATTGTGAAACTCTGTAAAAGTACACCAAAGCATACATTTTTGTTTCCAAATATTTATTTGAAAACGAAACCATTCATACAGTCAATAAAAAACATTTTGTTAATAATAATAAACAAATGTAATCTCAACAGTGACCACACCAGCCAGTGGGACTGCGGCTGAACCGCTTCCAATGTTCATTCATTCAATGTGTGTGTGTGTGTGTGTGTGTGTGTGTGTGTTTGTGTGTGTTGTTGTTGTTGGTATGTCAGAGAGGTGGAGTATCAATAAAAAAAAAGTTTCCACTAATTAATTACAGTAAGTTTTTTTTTATTAAAATGCGTAATATAGCCAACAATATTATAGACCAAAAGTTAATCTAATTTATTGCTGTAGAATGTATTTAGCAAATCACCACTTTCAACTGGAGACACAGCGCAGCAGCAAAAAAAAAAAAAAGGCATTATAAAAAGCCAACAAATAGAGTTAATTAATTGACATGAGACATTGGAGAGGTTGTCAGTCCTATTCTATAGTCTGTAATATTTTTTTTATTTTATCATAACTTATCATAAATTACTCAAAAATGCATTCATTGTGTGCTTCTGAGCACACGGGCAGCATAAACAATGAAGTTACATATGATGGTCTGGAAGATCATTGCGGCGCTTGGAGGCAGTTGACAGTGAAAGTTTTTTCAGAAGCCATTTTTCTTCCTACCAATAACCTATGGTTGAGGCAGCTCCAGCTCCAACTCCGCTCACATGCTCTGACTCAGGCATCAGAGCCTCTGAGCTACAGCGATAGATGCATTGGCGCTGTCCGTGGTGCTTTACACTAGGACCGCCAGGATTACAACGCCCCTCCAAGTGCCACAGTCCTGCCGGCTGGCGGGGTCACTGTTGAGGTTACATTCGTTTTTTATTGTTAACAAAATGTTTTTTTATTGACTGTATGAATGGTTTTGTTTTCAAATAAATATTTGGAAACGAAAATGTATGCTTTGGGTTACTTTTACAGAGATTTGCAATATGTCCTGTATTTATCAAAATGTATAATTTCGGTCGGTGGTATAAATGATCAGAAGTCTAGTGTGTTTCATTTTTGTAACTTAAAGGCTTCAGAAAACATACAAGACACATTTTTAGGAAAAGTCATAGGAAGAGAAGCTTGTAGGTTTTATCTACGGCAGCAAGCGACAGGACCCAGCGAAATACAGCTCCAGATGGGATTTCTCATCTCAAGCAATGAGCAAAATTTCGCTCTGTCACTGTCACTCGGTGCCCGAGCGATTTTTCTCCCGGGCGAATATATGCTCAATCACCCGTTTGCATTGACTTTGTATGTAAACTTGTCTCTAGCGGGGAAAAAAAAACAGGTCCGGTGTGAACACACCTTTACTGTCACTGCTGCCAGACAGCAGGGTGTGGCTACGATGGGTGTTGTCTTTTAGTATCCTTTGGGCTCTGTGCAGTCACCTCACTTCACCAATATCACTGATGCTCTGTAGATGGGTACTGATGATGTTCTGGGTGGTTTTAATCACACGCTGCGGAATTCCTGACTTGCACACCCCATTATGCCAATTTGTGATTAATTGGTCATTGTGTACATGTCTGTCTCCACATTTGAGATGCCATTCGTTTCAAATGCTTTTAGAAATGTGAGGTGTAGTAGGTGTGTATGTGCAGTCCTAAAGGTTCTTTTTATTTTATTTTTTTTATAGGATGAAACCGTCAAAAGAAAGAGGGAGTGTGTCCTGAAGGCACTTTGTGTCTATCTGAATGAAGACCCAGACATCATCTTCAAGGAATACCTGGTTAGTAATATTAATTGTTTTCACCTCTATTCAACCAATTATTGAATAACTAATGTTGTTACTTCATTATAATTGCATGGAATTAGTTTGTTTAAACTTATTTTGAAATCTAATATATACCTTAACCATGCATTTTATTAGGGACACCTGTGCAATCGAATGTAAGCCAATACAATTACTTTAATGAAGCTTATACAGTTTAATTTTTTCTGACATTGTCATAAAGATAATTCGACTTTGCTTATAACTGAGGTTGTAGTGGGTGGCGGTAGTGCAGTTTTATTGATAAGTGTTCCTAATATTGTCTACCAGAGCATGTAAGTGGAGTGGTGTAGTGAGAATTTCTGCTCCTCACTCATGGAGCTGTTTATCTCTGTACCACTACTCACTCAACTTAGATCATATAAACATATTAGGAAGACTTGTTAACACAATGTAAACACAAACAAAATGTCTAAGTTTAGTAAAAGTAAAAGCAGTGCTGTTCCAAATAAAGTACCACGTGAGTGGACATTAAATAATGCTATTCAATTCTGCAAAATCTGTTTGTGATTTCATAGTTTTTTGTTGTTTTTGTTTGTCGTGTCTCTCTCCCATGTAAAGGATTCTGATCCTACTACTCAGGGGGAGGTTGAACAAATTCTCCATGGCATCTACAGCATCACTGTTGAGGGAGGTGATGCCACCACTCCTCCAGCTGATGTTGGAATCGTGATCGAGGGTGTTGAAGTTCTACATGATTTGGGAGACGTTGCCACTGCATGTGCACTCTTGATGGGTGTAATCTATGCACTGAACCTCAGTTATCCTCAAGAACTGAAAGAGCACTTCAAAGAACCTTCTTTACACTCATCTGCTCAAGTTCCTGTTTTGCTGCCATGATATTAAAGGTCATTACCAACTGTTCCCAATTTCCAGTGAACTGCTTTTGGGTCCAAATTACACACATGACACTCTCTGCCATCTTCTGGGCAGGTAACTTCAACCAGGACAAAGCAATTTAAACCATAGCTTTTGAGTTTTCCTGGCAAAAAAACAACGCTCAATGACATCAAATGCAGCACTAAAATCCAACATCACTGTACCCACCAGCCTCCTGTCATCCATGCTCTTTAACCAATCATCAGTCATTTGAGCTATGGTTGTGCTAGTCGAATGCCACTATATACATAGTGGCAGCATATAATTAAACCAAAACTTGAAAAATTATCCTGAATTTGACATCTACAATTTTCTCCATAATTTACTCAGCACTGGACGAAGACTAATGGGACAGCTGTTGACATGGGACCTGAGCAGCGGTCTCCTGGTTCAAAGTCCATGTACTCAATTCATGTGTCCACCACGACAAAAGATCCTTGTTGACTTTACACTGGCATTGTTTTTGTGATGCCAGCATGTACTTACAACACATTTTAAACCCACCACATAATACGTTGTCAAGACTTGTGTCCATTTCACGTATTTCTATAAGAAATTTGATTGGCTGTATCAAAATAATATTCCATTGATGTAGACAGGTACAGGAAGAGTATCATGTAACCAAAAATATAGACTATGAATTTCCCCCTTTCGGCTTCTGATTTTTTTTCTCAAAGGCGACACAGGACAAGGATCAGATATTTTGCTGTAGCAGACACAAACAATGCAATCTAATTTCATTGGGACTAAAAATATCTTTTTGAGCAGTGCTATATTATGTCAGTGTGAGAATAGCCTTTGAACTAGGGACTACCTTGGCAAAGCTGTTTTCATGTACCAGTACTCCCCCTCCACTGCTTATTTCATTTTCAATAAAGTTATCCTCTTTGTTACCTCAGGTTAGCTATCAGACCCTAATTAGATAGCTTGCATGTAGAATTAAAAAAAAAAAAAAAACCTCATCTGATTTCAGTCAAAACGGTGAAGCCGTCAAGAGAATTTCAACATTCTTTCTGACCCAGCTTTGAACAGCGGTCTACTGTATTTGCAAACACTACACACTGGGCCCAAAGAGCTGTAATTGGAGGAGCTGTCACGTCAGAGAGGAAGGTTGAAGTTGTCTTCCAACAGCAATTTAGTGGTTCTCTTCCAGCCTGATGCAGCTGAACATCTGTCAGAAGAAAACTGTTCATTTGATGTGAATGCTTTCTGCAGTGTGTTAAAAGCTGCTGCTGCTGCTATTCACATGCATGGCAATTTTGTATCAGTTATAGACAGAAGGTGACAGCTAACTGCTAAGGTTGTCTAATTGCACAACCATGCACACACCGTATTAAAACATTCCGTCGGTCTTTCCATGTGATTATACACAGCGGTGGTGACAGAGGTCTACAGGTTAGAGAACAGACCTGGGAACTGTTTGAATCAGCATATTGTCCAGGAAAGTGTGGACAGGAAATGTGCTTTCCATGGAAAAATAATGATCAAAAGAATACCAATGCACACATACACACCCACACCTCACTTCAGCATGAATTAGCACACAGAGCAGTTTCAGGGCTTCATTAGCATCCAGAGCTTCATAATTAAATGTGTGTGAGTGGCTGCTCTGTCAGGCCAAATCATAGTTTATAGTTTATTTTTTGTACAATTAAAACACAGTAAAGGCAACGATAAAAGAATAATGCAATACAGTGCAGGGAGAGGCAAAAACCCCAGAGGGCTTATTTGAAGCCTCCACCTAATAAAATGTACTGAGTGTTTTTCCTACTCACTGCTTTAATAAGACTATCCATTACAACTGATAGCTGATAACAACATTTCTCTATATCTGGTAGACACAGTAGCCCCTTTTACACTGCCAGATTTTCAGCGAATGTTGGGCCCTTTTGCCGGCAAGCTGCAAACGTTTAGACACAGAGCCGGATTGGCGAGTCGATCCGAGGTGCCCAATTTTCCGCCTTGTAGGGTAGTCATTGGCGGAACCTTTTTGGTTTAAAGGGCCAGTGTGTAATATTTGGCATGGTTTATTGTCAATCTGAATCTGAATCTGAATATTCTACCCATTAATATGTTTATACAAGTGTATAATCGCTATACGCTATATATATATATATATATATATATATATACATATATATATATATATATATGTATATATATATATCAAGGGCCTTGCTTTAGAGAGGTTGCCATCTTGCGCCGCCATGTATGTACGGCAGACTGAGCAGACAATCCAGCCAGCCAGAGAACGCGTTTCGCGTGTATAAATAAACCAATGAAGACAGCGGAAGGAAGGAAGAAGGAGGAGGAAACAGCAGAGAGTGTTAGTAGTTCGTAGATAGAGAGTAGTGAAAAGTTTTTTTAGTTATAAAGTTTGCGAATGGACCGCACTTACCACGCAACAGGAGAGAATGAACCCGAACCGTCATCTGCGAGGGAAAGACGACGCAACTTCACTCCTTGTGATGCACTCTCTGCGGCGCTTTTCCTCCTGATGATATATCTCCCCAACGATGGTAGCAGTAGCACTGAATCCAATTCTGTGCATTCAGCCTCTCTTCTCGCCCGCTCAGCATCAAACACATGGAGTTCCTCATCTGTATGCTCCGGCTAAAACAGGTATGGCTCTGGATCTGTGTCCGCTACAAGAAACTCTTCAAAATCGCGTTCAAAGTCGTCCATTGCAGCTGCTATAGTCCAGAGATATTGCTAGGCTAAATAAACAGCTGAGCTCTGTTTACCGGCTACGCTGTCAGTCAGTGTGCGGGCTGGAGATTGGTGGAGCAGAGGTGGGAGGGGGTCCCCACTCGGTATGGTAAACGAGTATGTGTGTATGAAGTGTGTCTGTTATGCTAGAAGAGTCAGAGTTTGGGACGGAGTCTTTTACCCCCTGGAGTGTTAGTAGTGTTAGTGTTAGTGTCTAGTACCGAAATGTCACAAATAAATTATATATATCTGTAAGTTAGACAGTGTGCAGGAGTCCTTTTGCACAATTCCTGTTTAAAATGAGCTAGTAATTCTGTCTGGTGAAACCCTTACAGACTCTGCATACAGTTAGTAATAATGGGCAATTGGCTGTATTCCAGGTGATTTAGCTCTGTTGTCATACATTTTTACAATGCACTCTTGAAGCCTTGTGAGAAGAACTCCTGAGTGTCAAAGGTTGTGTGTTCCAACTAGCCTGACAGCTACACTAGTCAGTCAAAATGTCATAACTTGTTTTTTTCCATTTTAATGCTAAATATGGCTGGATTAAGGGGTCCTGGGCTGAAATCTGCTTTTGGGTCCCTACTGACTCATCCAGCCTTTATGCTGCCTGTGATGTCTTACATTATTAACTGTTTCCCCAAAGGTCACAATCTCTACATATGGAGAAGATTCACATGCCACAGTGCTATGAGAAATAACATCAATGTGAATGATTCAGACTGCAACCTTGGAACTACACCTGTGTTTAAAAAAATACTCATATTAAATTAAAAACTGTGTCATTTACTTGAGGCTATATACCCTTAAAAATGCAAAAATGCAAACCCATCTCCATTATGATTTTCTTTTCTTGTCTTCTCTTTCCTTTTCAAAATTACATTCAAATTTTCTTTTTTTCTCTGATATTTTAGTTATATACAGGTATGCAATGATGATTGTTGGATATTGATGTTGAGGTCGCCTAATGTCAAGTCTGTATTAAATCATGTGACAAGATGATACGATCCAGTAGCTAGCTCAGGTGCAAAATCTGTCAAGACTGACAAGTTGAACACATCTGCAAGTCCAGTGGGTAGTCATGTCTTTTAAAAATGAAAGTGCCAGTAAGAAAGGACAAGAGAGAAACCAACAGCCTCACAGCCTGTCTCATTAGCCAACACATGCACATTGTTGGGTTTAACAAAGGAACAGGGTTTGACTTTGCAATCATATGGGTGTGAACACTGGACTTCAGGGTGAAAGTCAGGCCCAATTCCAATCCGGCCCCTTAAGACTCAAGCCCTGAACCCTCACTGACTTAAGTGACGTCAGCTGTAAGTGATTGAGCGTGAGAGTCTGAAAGGGCTCTGGATGCTATAAATAGGAATGGGACAGCAATTATCCCCCTCTCTACAAAATGTTGTTGACACTGGCGGCTCTGGGCATGATAATTTATCGGTTACTGTCAGCACACACAAGGCGTGTGAGGGATAGAATCCCTGATCAGTCAGTCCTTATCCAAGCACTTGCGTTGCAAAATTGGCAAGAGGTAGCCTAAGTTTAAAATAATGAATTCACTGTTTTTACCATATGCATGTTTTTTTCTAAACTAGCATCAAAAGTGTTGTAAGTGATATAGTGATATCTATCTTATATATTTTTTATATACAGTACAGGCCAAAAGTTTGGACACACCTTCTCATTCAATGCGTTTTCTTTATTTTCATGACTATTTACATTGTAGATTCTCACTGAAGGCATCAAAACTATGAATGAACACATGTGGAGTTATGTACTTAACAAAAAAAGGTGAAATAACTGAAAACATGTTTTATATTCTAGTTTCTTCAAAATAGCCACCCTTTGCTCTGATTACTGCTTTACACACTCTTGGCATTCTCTCCATGAGCTTCAAGAGGTAGTCACCTGAAATGGTTTCCACTTCACAGGTGTGCTTTATCAGGGTTAATTAGTGGAATTTCTTGCTTTATCAATGGGGTTGGGACCATCAGTTGTGTTGTGCAGAAGTACAGCGGTTAATACACAGCCGACAGCCCTATTGGACAACTGTTAAAATTCATATTATGGCAAGAACCAATCAGCTAACTAAAGAAAAACGAGTGGCCATCATTACTTTAAGAAATGAAGGTCTGTCAGTCGGGAAAATTGCAAAAACTTTAAATGTGTCCCCAAGTGGAGTCGCAAAAACCATCAAGCGCTACAACGAAACTGGCACACATGAGGACCGACCCAGGAAAGGAAGACCAAGAGTCACCTCTGCTTCTGAGGATAAGTTCATCCGAGTCACCAGCCTCAGAAATCCTTAAGTTAACAGCAGCTCAGATCAGAGACCAGATGAATGCCACACAGGTTCTAGCAGCAGACCCATCTCTAGAACAACTGTTAAGAGGAGACTCTTGCGAATCAGGCCTTCATGGTCAAATAGCTGCTAGGAAACCACTGCTAAGGAGAGGCAACAAGCAGAAGAGATTTGTTTGGGCCAAGAAACACAAGGAATGGACATTAGACCAGTGGAAATCTGTGCTTTGGTCTGATGAGTCCAAATTTGAGATCTTTGGTTCCAACACGCCCGTGTCTTTGTGAGGCGCAGAAAAGGTGAGCGGATGGATTCCACATGCCTGGTTCCCACTGTGAAGCATGGAGGAGGAGGTGTGATGGTGTGGGGGTGTTTTGCTGGTGACACTGTTGGGGATTTATTCAAAATTGAAGGCACACTGAACCAGCATGGCTACCACAGCATCCTGCAGCGACATGCCATCCCATCCGGTTTGCGTTTAGTTGGACGATCATTTATTTTTCAACAGGACAATGACCCCAAACACACCTCCAGGCTGTGTAAGGGCTATTTGACCAAGAAGGAGAGTGATGGAGTGCTGCAGCAGATGACCTGGCCTCCACAGTCACCGGACCTGAACCCAATCGAGATGGTTTGGGGTGAGCTGGACCGCAGAGTGAAGGCAAAGGGGCCAACAAGTGCTAAACACCTCTGGGAACTCCTTCAAGACTGTTGGAAAACCATTTCAGGTGACTACCTCTTGAAGCTCATGGAGAGAATGCCAAGAGTGTGCAAAGCAGTAATCAGAGCAAAGGGTGGCTATTTTGAAGAAACTAGAATATAAAACATGTTTTCAGTTATTTCACCTTTCTTTGTTAAGTACATAACTCCACATGTGTTCATTCATAGTTTTGATGCCTTCAGTGAGAATCTACAATGTAAATAGTCATGAAAATAAAGAAAACGCATTGAATGAGAAGGTGTGTCCAAACTTTTGGCCTGTACTGTATATATATATATATATATATATATATATATATATACACATGTATATATCATTACTGTTTGCAGATCTGCCGACTGTGTTTATTTGTTTACGGGTTTTTTTTAACACTTCCGGTGTTCCAAGGGCAACCCCTGTATTTGACATCACAATGCTATGAACTGTGGGTAATTTCCTTACCATAAGTCCGCATCGATGCTGACCTAAGGTAAGGGGGCATAAAGGGCTCACTCACTGACTTGACGATTTGACAATGGGACAGCCCTCACACACTCACGCACTTCACATGAACACGCCTCTAAGTCAGTGAGTCTGTAAGGGATCGGATTGGAATCGGGCCTCAGTGGTTGCTGCACCTGTCCACCATCCTTCCCATCCACCCTACTTGGACTTTCGCTCTCTTAACTTACGTTGTTGTCCTGCTGCATTTCTCCCTGACTCCGCCCGGAAAGGATGATCATACCGATGATCATACCGATGTGAAAGGCTGATTCTTCTTTGGTGTCTGGCGCCAGAAGTCAATGCCAAAGCGCTGGTATTTGCCAAGACCAGGTTGGTCTCAAAACAAGATGCCATCAGCACATCCCCTTTAAGGATGAGAGTATTGTTTGAGAGCTGAAAAAAGCTGAAAGTATAAAGCTTCTGATTATCATCAGCTACACAACATGTGTTGTCATCATTATTTATCCGCGACCCTCAAGACGATGAAGCAGTTAGAAGATGGATGGATGGATGGAGTTTACATGACATTTAAGAAATCAGGTGACAGCAGAGAACCAGCACTAATCAGTGCCAGAGTCCTAATGTCCCATCTGCATTAACTGAAGGAAAAATATCAATGCCTCCAGCCAAATTGAAGTTGCCCTCAGTCAGCTTAATAAACACATTAGGCCTGTTTCCAAGCCCTAATTTGGAATGACACACTCAAATACTTGTTCATTCAGGCTTTTCTGGTCATCTCAGGAGCATTGCTATACTTAGATTCATCCTGAGTTTCAGTTTCAGATACAGATACAGAGGATTACATGCTTTTATCTCTTCTTGCCTTAACTGCTGCAGTGCCCTGTTTGTTTGCTGTAACCAAAAGGAGAACGCCTCTAGTGTGGTGAGAGTGCTGAAGCAAGGCTTTTACCTAGGGCTGTGCAATTAATCGTCTGGTGATTGCGATTACAATTTTGAGGTCAAACGATTTCAAATTTACTGAAATCGAGGGTAAACGATTTTTGGTCACGGACACCTGGAGATGTTATTTTGTATTCTACGGAAGCCACGCATGCACAATACCGCCCCCTCCCCTCCTCTCACTCCACAAACCAGTCAAGTAGGTGAAATACGAATGATGCGAGGGGCAGGTGATCGCGGAAGATTTCAAAAACAGCGTGTGGAAAATGGCAGAGGGAGAGCGAGAGGTTGGTCTGTGTTTGTGTGTGCGCATCGGGGCCGAACTCCGCCGCACGCAATACAGAGCAAAGGAGAATTGTAAACGTGCGACCATGTAGAAACAGAAATGACATGCTGTCGTTTAAACAATATACTGTAAAACTTGGTGTATAAGTCACACTTTTTTTCCCTTTTTTTCATCTAAAAAGTTGGGTGCAGGTTATAGACCGGTGCGACCTATAGACCAAGGTAAATGCTGACATAGGTAATTTGACCCACAAGATGGCGCTATGTTAGGCTGACCAAACGTCCTCTTTTGCCCGGACATGTCCACTTTTCACATCCCGTCCGGGGCGTGCGGGGGCCTTTTATAAACTGATGATAATGTCCGGTTTTTCGTGTGTTTGTGTGCCTGTGTGTTAGAGTGCGGCACGGGCAGCATATTTCTGTCCGAACCCGAACTGAGCCCAACATTATTTAATGACCAAAGCACTGAGTTGTGTCACACAGTGGTTACAGGCTATTTAACAGGCCGGGCATGCGCCGTGGGTGCTCAGCTGTGGAGAGGGAGACCTCCGTGTTTGAGACGGGAGCGGGAGGCGGGAGGTCCGACGCTTCAAGTGAGGGGAGAGGGAGAAATAAAACAAAATAAGATAAAATAGGAAAAACCTGTCTCCCTCTTTTATTTTATTTTCAGCATTTAATCAAGGCGGAGGCAGGTGGCTGGAGGTCCAAGGGTTCCAGTGAGGAGAGAGGTAGAAACAAACAGCCAATGTGTGTCTGTGTGTGTTATGTTCAGGTGTTGTCACGTAAATAACATCGCCAAAGCAATAAACAGGACAGACAATAGGATTTTATTTATTTTTACACTGCATTTTCACTGAAAGCTGACCGAATCCGACCCGAGCCCGAATACAATTTATAGCTACATTTTTGACCAAACCTGCCCGACCCCTCGGGTACCATCGGGCTGGGATCGCCACACTCTAGTGTGTGTATGTGTCCCCTATTGGGGCCTATCTGAATTTCTGTCTTTGAGAGATATTATTTTGTAATATAACTGAATTTTCTATCCATACATATATTCATTCATTCATCTTCTAACCGCTTCATCCTCTTGAGGGTCGCGGGGGGGCTGGAGCCTATCCCAGCTGACATCGGGCGAGAGGCAGGGTACACCCTGGACAGGTCGCCAGACTATCGCAGGGCTGACACATAGAGACAAACAACCATTCACACTCACATTCACACCTACGGACAATTTAGAGTTACCAATTAACCTAGTCCCCAATCTGCATGTCTTTGGACTGTGGGAGGAAGCCGGAGTGCCCGGAGAGAACCCACGCTGACACGGGGAGAACATGCAAACTCCGCACAAAAGGGCTCCCACGCCCGGGATCGAACCGGCAACCCTCTTGCTGTGAGGCGAGAGTGCTAACCACCACACCACCGTGCCGCCCCTATCCATACATATAAATTTTAAATATATTAAAATTATAAGGCATCTTTAAGTAAACTGCGAGTGTCATTTAAGTAGGCTATGTCGTGGCCGGCCGAGTGTCCTCTTTTTTGGAAATCAAAATATGGTCACCCTACGCTATGTAGTAATAAGTAAGTACTCATTCGTTTTTGGGATTTGAGTAAGCATGTATAGTTACAGCCCACACTGTAATAAGGTACTGTAATACTGTCTTCTTAAAAAAGAAAAAAGAAGTTTAATGTTAATTTAAACTCATTTTTATGGCTCAGATGTTGTTATACCGTAATTTTATTTCCTGAAGAGGTTGTTTGGAAAATTGCAATCTGAAGAGTAACCAAAGCTGCTTAAGAGTTTATTGTGTTTTGAATGTGTTTCAAATTAAAAATAAAGGGAAACAGTGTAGGAATAACTTGTATCACGTTTTTATTAACAAATAGTAATATAAAACCTTGTTTTCCCTGTTTGAGACCTTAAAAAATAGACTGCGACTTATATGCCAGTGCGACTTATATTCCGAATTTTACGGTAAGTCATCACATGTGCCGTGTAATCGTTTGCATAATCGTGATTTCAATTTTGACTAAAATAATCGTGATTATGATTTTTTCCATAATCGCACAGCCCTACTTTTACCTACAACAAAGAGGATGGCCCAATATCTCCTCCTCTCCTCGCTGATGGCTTCACTGATTTTTGCGGTGATTATGTGCAAATGTTTTTGTGGTCTGGCTCCAGGTTATCTCTGTGAACTTTTGATTGCTCAACAGTCTGCATGACTGACCTGACTGTGTCCAGGCTAAAGACTAAAGGTGACTGAGCATTTGCCATCATGACTCTGTGGCTTTGGAATGACTGCCTGAATAACGGGGACTGACAGTGTCTGTATATTCTGCCATGAATCTTTTGAAATAATCTATATCTTTTATTTTGCTTATTTGCTACTTTCATTTACCTTGAAAGCTACCAAACTCAATCTTTCTACTTCTTTCATCTGATATACCTTGTATTATTTACATCGATGCTCTTCATTCTTTATTGAGCTGATAATTTATTTCTCTCTGTGAAGCACTAAAATGTTCTTCGACCAAAAATGTAACTCCTTGACCACCTCTGCATCTCACATCTTCTGCATGAAATTTAATGCAGTTGAAAGAACATCTTTTTTTTCTGTTTTTGCTTTTGGTTTTTACCTATATTCTGCTATTTTTATTGTGCTAACATGTTTTGGGCATGTTGAGCTTCAAACTGTAACATATGCATTATTAAGTATTGAGTTAGGTAGAGCTGATTATTAATTTTTCCACAGTCAGGCAGCCTGGGTTTAGAGCACTTTGGCTCAGTCAGATGTCAACATTTAAAACAACATTTTGGTCGCCATGTACCTCCAACAAGGTCCATGTCTATAGGGACCACTGACAAGTAATTATTTGCTTCACATTAAAGACAGTGAAGGTTCAGGTCGGAGTCAAAAGTTTCACACAACAAACGAGGCAGCAGTGGCAGAGGTCGTAATATTGCACCTTTAAACGGAGACAGCATTGTAGACAGCAGTGGTCTATGAGGCCATTAAATACATCCCGACATGTGAATGGAGAATCCTTTTCGCTGTATTACCAATCCCTTCTGTTCCACCATTATTTAAATTTCTTCATCATCTCCTACGGTCATATACTGCTTGAACTACACTACACTACACTACACTACCACCATGATCTCTGGTGGTAGTGCTTCATTTTGCTCATATCCACAAGCTTCAGGAAACATGAATAAAAACAGATGAAATGAATGCAGAGCATGGACAGATGGCTCTGTCTGTCTCCATATTTAACATTGAGCACAAATAAGCCCTTAACTGGAGAGACGCAATGACGCATCAAAGCAGTGCTCAACATCCAACATCGTTCCAAATTAGTCTACATTGAGTTTGAAAGAGTAATTCATATATATATATATATATATATATATATATACAGTACATGCCAAAAGTTTGGACACACCTTCTCATTCAATGCGTTTTCTTTATTTTCATGACTATTTACATTGTAGATTCTCACTGAAGGCATCAAAACTATGAATGAACACATGTGGAGTTATGTACTTAACAAAAAAAGGTGAAATAACTGAAAACATGTTTTATATTCTAGTTTCTTCAAAATAGCCACCCTTTGCTCTGATTACTGCTTTGCACACTCTTGGCATTCTCTCGATGAGCTTCAAGAGGTAGTCACCTGAAATGGTTTCCACTTCACAGGTGTGCCTTATCAGGGTTAATTAGTAGAATTTCTTGCTTTATCAATGGGGTTGGGACCATCAGTTGTGTTGTGCAGAAGTCAGGTTAATACACAGCCGACAGCCCTATTGGACAACTGTTAAAATTCATATTATGGCAAGAACCAGTCAGCTAACTAAAGAAAAACGAGTGGCCATCATTACTTAAAGAAATGAAGGTCAGTCAGTCCGGAAAATTGCAAAAACTTTAAATGTGTCCCCAAGTGGAGTCGCAAAAACCATCAAGTGCTACAACGAAACTGGCACACATGAGGACCGACCCAGGAAAGGAAGACCAAGAGTCACCTCTGCTTCTGAGGATAAGTTCATCCGAGTCACCAGCCTCAGAAATCGCAAGTTAACAGCAGCTCAGATCAGAGACCAGATGAATGCCACACAGAGTTCTAGCAGCAGACCCATCTCTAGAACAACTGTTAAGAGGAGACTGCGCAAATCAGGCCTTCATGGTCAAATAGCTGCTAGGAAACCACTGCTAAGGAGAGGCAACAAGCAGAAGAGATTTGTTTGGGCCAAGAAACACAAGGAATGGACATTAGACCAGTGGAAATCTGTGCTTTGGTCTGATGAGTCCAAATTTGAGATCTTTGGTTCCAACCGCCGTGTCTTTGTGAGACGCAGAAAAGGTGAACGGATGGATTCCACATGCCTGGTTCCCACTGTGAAGCATGGAGAAGGAGGTGTGGTGGTGTGGGGGTGTTTTGCTGGTGACACTGTTAGGGATTTATTCAAAATTGAAGGCACACTGAACCAGCATGGCTACCACAGCATCCTGCAGCGACATGCCATCCCATCCGGTTGGCGTTTAGTTGGACGATCATTTATTTTTCAACAGGACAATGACCCCAAACACACCTCCAGGCTGTGTAAGGGCTATTTGACCAAGAAGGAGAGTGATGGAGTGCTGCGGCAGATGACCTGGCCTCCACAGTCACCAGACCTGAACCCAATCGAGATGGTTTGGGGTGAGCTGGACCGCAGACTGAAGGCAAAGGGGCCAACAAGTGCTAAACACCTCTGGGAACTCCTTCAAGACTGTTGGAAAACCATTTCAGGTGACTACCTCTTGAAGCTCATGGAGAGAATGCCAAGAGTGTGCAAAGCAGTAATCAGAGCAAAGGGTGGCTATTTTGAAGAAACTAGAATATAAAACATGTTTTCAGTGATTTCACCTTTTTTTGTTAAGTACATAACTCCACATGTGTTCATTCATAGTTTTGATGCCTTCAGTGAGAATCTACAATGTAAATAGTCATGAAAATAAAGAAAACGCATTGAATGAGAAGGTGTGTCCAAACTTTTGGCCTGTACTGTATATATATACATATATATATATATACATAAGTAAACACTGTAGTTTTTACAGGCCTCTATGCTGCTTTCTTTTTACTCACCTGTTTTCCATTCTGTCTGTGATGTCAAATGTGACACACCAAAAAAAAAGAAAAAAACCCACAACTCTGGTCTACTGCCAGTGAGAGAGGAGAGGAGTGTATAGCCCATTTTTCACACAAGCTAATTTTGGTGGAAAAGGGGTATTGGAGGCTAAATTTGGGGAAACAAAGTGGACACAAGCAATGCATTGTGGTACATGCAGGCACTGTGGAAGCCAGCTTCTCTGACAGTGTCAGTGCCTCAATAGTGGTTATAATTTTAATGGACTACAAATACACCAGCACAGTGAATATCCATATAATTATCAGCAAAATAATATTTTAATATCACTGCCTTCTGGCATGAAAGTCTAGAAGAACTAGACATTTTACAAATTGGTAGTGCCTTCTGATAAATGTTGTATATTTACTATCAGTCAAAAAAAACCATGAGTTTAAATTTAATTATAATTTATAGAACCACTTCGCACTGGCCAGTTTTGTCTTGCAGACTGTACTGCTGGGAGAGGATTATGAGTAACACACAAACCAATTCTCACAGCAAAAAAACAAAACAAAAAACATGCTGCACAGTGGAGAGGATGCATCTCTAACTTCTGAGTCTTTAGTCAGACTAAAAGTTACAATTATGTGCCAACCAGCCAGCAGGCTACTTTTTCTATCTCTCTTTGAAAAATGTATGTTTTGTACTGTTGGGCTGCACAGAGTTCATGAGGAATGTTTGTGAGGACCGACTCAGGCCATGTAATAGGAATGATGGATGCTGGTGCCGAGTACATGTCTAAGGCACTCCCATGCATGCTGGGAAACCTCAGAATCCTACAAAATATAAATCAATGATCTCAACGTGGGGTCTGAATCCCTCCAATCAGCTGACGATGGGTGTTCACTCCTAGTTATCCAATCACGCTTTGCCACAATCTCTCAGCCAGTCAGGATGCCAGTGCACCCTGGTCACCTCCAGCCATCTTTTTTTTTTTTTTTTTTTTGGTCTGTAGGCCGACGATAGCTTCACTCTGTAGTACTTTTATCTCTGTTGGAGTGGATTTGGGATTACTGCAGCAAATAAGTTCTGTGACAAACAAAAGTGTACGATACATACACATTTCATTCAGCAACATAATTTTCACTTATTAACATTGCCAGAAGTAAAGAGCTAATGTCATGCTATGAATTACACAGTCACATGATTTAACATCCCTACCACAACAACGTTGTAAAGCTGTGGTCGGCGTGATGATGTTCTGTAGTCTCATTTTGTTAGTAATCACCTTTTGGGGTATTAAATGACATATTATAGTATATATAGTATAAAACATAAAAGTCTTTTGTGTAAATTACAGACCTTATTTCAGGTATCTAACCAAAAACTTATTCAAAAATCCAACTGACTTTGAGGCGAGGGAACTGGGAGTGCAGAAACTCCTTTTTGTATTTTAGGACTTATTCCTGGTGCACTCTATGGTCATTTACCAACAAACATACACTGAAGAAAAGTATAGGCCTCTCTCTCATTTTATAAAACATGTCACAAACTCTTCTTCTCTTAAAAGAAACGGTTTTGGAATACTTTTTTGTGATTTACATTAGGCTATAATCAACAAAACTGTTGCTACACTACTGCCCAGATGTTGCAAATCCCACCCATCAGGCATGCCAAGCAGGTCAAATCCAACACTGACCCAAACCTGCTGCCCTGAACATTCAAGCTGTTCAGTCTAAGACAACACACACATTGAACAGCTGGTTTTGACCCAATCTGACAGAGAATCTCATTACCAGCCACTAACTACAGGGGTGAGGCACCAAATTCTGGGTCCTATGACAAAGCAGTCTCTGTGGGCCCCCCACCTTTCCTCTCTTGTTCCATGTCTCTCTTATGCACCTTTCAATATTTTTATTAAGTCAGTTTGCTTTCTTTCCCTTTTCTTTCTTTATTTTATTTTATTGTTGTATTTATTTATTTATTTATTTACTCAGCTGTAGCTGAGTTTGGAAGTGCAGGGGTGGACAAAACCTCCCACCTTCCTCTATATATTTTAGTATTATCCTCTAATTAGATGCGACCTTCATGGAGCGGTGGACCAAGATGGAGTTAGAGAGGGGGAGAGAGTTAAAATAGACAAGAAAATCAGTCGGAGCAGATCAGCATCACTCCATTCTGCTTCAGTAGGCTATCTCTGCCTCTCTGTACTGAAACCACTATGACTGAAGTAGAAATCTATGTCATTAATTTTTCAAACTCTCACTGATGAAGTCTTAAGTATCACTAAGCCACATTACATTATGATGTTAACACGCAAAATTATGCTTCCGACGGAGGAAAAAAATCGTTAAAGCAAGAAAAAAAAAAACATCTGCAAAAAACACACACACCGTCCTTTCACCAGCCTTTCAGCGACTATTCTAACTATAATTTAACATATTTTAACCCTGCGTTGAAATGATTGATCTCAAATGACACGTAGGACCCTATGAACCCAGCCACGCGCTTTTTATCATGATTCATGGCAAAAACTACGATTAAATAATCCATAAGAGAATAAATAGCCTAACCTTTTAAACAGTTAATATGACAACTCTTATACAAGTTACTGTTTTGCACTCTGCTGTTAAAACGAGAATCTGTGGTCCGCGCAATCAGTCCCCAATCCCAATCAGAATAAATGGCAAAAGGGAATTATTTGAGAAAAAATGTAGCCTATGGTTTTCAAATATTAATAGAAAGTACCGTCTCCAAAAACTGTCCCGGAAAGCGGCCGAGGAAAGCCTTAGGATGAAATAAAGTTGCTAACCTTATCTTCCCTCACTTTTACCGTTAAATAGCCGTTCTTAGTGCCCGCGTGCCATCCATCAACACCGCACCAGTGACAGGCTGCAAATGACTACAAGAAATTACGCATCTCCTACGAGAAGAGCTCCCTCCGACACAGCTACAACATACAAACAGTAAAATAACAGTAGTGTCATGTGGTCTGAAGCCGCTGTGGGGACACAACAAACAGCGCATAGCAGGTTCACTTACCGTTGTATGCTGAGGATGGAGCTTTAACCAAATCTCCCAACAGCGCATCCAGCTAAGTCAGACTGCTCTCTGCCTGTCCCCTCACTCTCTCTCCCGCCCTCACTCTGCCTCTCTCTCTACCTCTCTCTTATATCCCCCCCCCCCCACACACACACACACACACAGCCCCCTCCCCTCCAACATACCAGATCAACGAATTGAAGGGTTGAAATGGCTGCTGATTGGTCATTACAGTGCCGTCGGCGATTAAAGGGACATACGCGCGCTCCCGCGCACAAGAACACACACCATGGACTCAATCTTCATCCCAACTCCAACAGACTTATTTCAATCGGCCCAAAACCTCAGCAACACAGCTACATATGAAATGGCATTTAATAAGCTGAGGCTGGCAGATCACAGCCAATACCCACAACCTGCAGGTGTCACAGCTTTAGATGGCTGTTCTAGCCTGGAGACTTTTCTCTGAGACACACTGTAAACCCCAATCCATCCATGATAATTACAATAATTATAATGTCAAGTCTACACAAATGCCCCAAATTTTCAAAATGACATAAAACTATATGTTCATTTGACACAAAAAATCATCCTTTGTGAGTTTGACATAATCTCAACAATTTCTTAAAATTTTCAGTAAATTTGATTAAAATTTCTAAAATCAGTTTCACTTAATTTGTTTAAGGCATGCTGTGAGACAATGTGTTTAACGTGTTTAAATGTGTTTCTAAATAACTCAGTGATTAATGTTTATGTATTTCACAATGGTTCTAATGGGTTACAGTCAATGTTGTAGTAAAAGACATTTTGCATGATGAGTTAAGTCGTATACACAGTTAGTGACCTCCCACCTGCATGGATAGTACAGTGTCTAACAAGAAGTTGTGCTGAGGAGAAATAAGGAGAATTACCACAACCTTACCACAATACAGCTCAATGAAATATTCTAAATTTCATTCTAAATAATATTTTATAATGATAAGTTGTGAGTCCCCGCAATGCACAGCTGGTCGTTTGAGTGGATCCCCAATAAAAATTGTGGGTTTTTTTATAACAAACTAAAGTGTTAAAGTCATTTATATGGTTGTAATTATGGTTCTATTCATTCAATTCAATTTGACAACATCCCTCTGTCCTTAGGACCCTCAAAAAACTCCCCCCCAAAAAAACCCTTTAACGGGGAAAAAAAACGGTATAAACCTCAGGAAGAGCAACTGAGGAGGGATCCCTCTTCCAGGACGGACAGACGTGCAATAGATGTCGTACAGAACAGATCAACATAATAAATTAACAGTAATCCATATGACACAATGAGACACAAAGAGAGAGAGACAGAGAGAGAGACAGAGACAGAGAGAGATGCAGGACAGACGGTAATGACAGTAGCTTACAACAACATTAATGAAAATATTATAATTATAGTTCTGGTTACTGTGGTACAATATGTTGAAAGTATATATATTAATATCTGATAGTATACATATGTGACAATAATCATATGTGTATAATAACAGTAGAAGTATGACTAATGATAGCAGCAGCAGCAGGAGGCATCTGGCAGGACCACGGCAGCAGCACAACCACACACGTCACACTATCTAGGCCCGCTGCAATACGAGTTAACCTGAGAGACAGTGGAGCACAAAGGCTCCAGAGAAGAAGCCGAGTTAGTGACATGCAGTTTGGCCAAGTTAGCAAGATGCACTAACAGGACATGAGAGAGAGAGAGAGAGAGAGAGAGAGAAGGAGAGAAGGTGCCCGGTGTATTATCGGAGGTCCCCCGGCAGACTGGGCCTAAGTCAGCCTAACTAGGGGCTGGTACAAGCCAGCCCTAACTATAAGCTTTATCAAAGAGGAAAGTCTTAAGTCTAGTCTTAAATGTGGAGACGGTGTCTGCCTCCCAGACTGTAACAGGAGAGGAGCCTGATAGCTGAAGGCTCTTGCTCCTGATCTACTTTTGGAGATTTTAGGGACCACGAGTAACCCTGCATTCTCCGAGTGCAGAGTTCTGGTGGGATAATATGGCACTATGAGCTCTCTAAGATATGACAGAGCTTGACCATTTAGAGCTTTATAAGTTAACAGTAGGATTTTAAATTCAATTCTGGATTTTACAGGGAGCCAGTGCAGAGAAGCTAAAACAGGAGAAATATGATCTCGTTTCTTAGTTCCTATTAGTACACGTGCTGCTGCATTCTGAATTAGCTGGAGAGTTTTTAAGGACTTAGTAGAGCTACCTGATAATAGAGAGTTACAGTAATCCAGCCTTGAGGTAACAAAAGCGTGGACCAATTTTTCAGCATCTTTTTGGGTCAGGATAGGCCTAATTTTCGCAATATTACCCAGATGGAAAAATGCAGTCTGTGAGGTTTGTTAAATGAGAATTAAAAGACAAATCTTGATCAGATGTTACTCCAAGGTTTCTTACGTTAGTGCTAGAGGCCAGAGCAATGCCATCTAGAGAAACTATGTCATCAGATAAAGAGTCTCTGAGTTGTTTGGGGCCAATAACAATAACTTCAGTTTTGTCTAAATTTAACATCAGGAAATTGGTGCTCATCTAGGTTTTTATGTCTTTAAGGCAATTATGAAGTTTAGTTAATTGATTACTTTCTTCTGGCTTCATAGATAAATACAGCTGTGTATCATCCGCATAACAATGGAAATTTACAAAGTGATTTCTAATGATGTCATCTAAAGGAAGCATATATAGAGTAAATAGGATTGGTCCGAGCACAGAACCTTGCGGAACTCCAAAACAAACTTAAGTACATAAGGATGATTCATCATGAACATGAGCAAACTGGAAACAATCAGATAAATAAGATTTAAACCAGCTTAGTGCAGAACCTTTTAAGCCAATTAAGTGTTCCAGTCTCTGCAGCAGAATTTGATGGTCAATTGTGTCAAACGCCGCACTAAGATCTAATAAAACAAGTACAGAGACGAGTCCTTTGTCTGAAGCAATCAGAAGGTCATTTGTAATTTTAACTAGTGCTGTCTCAGTGCTATAATGCACTCTATTCATGTATTTTGGAAATGTATTAAAAATTAGCAAATACAATCCCAAATCTGAAAAGTCTTTATAGACAATCTATGTACAAAACATGATACAAAGTCTACAAACAAACTCTATACAAAGAGTATAGAGAGCTCCAAAATCATCTACTCAGTATCAGGTACATTAAATGTGAAATGACTGTGATATTTGACAATCCATAAAAAAAATTAAAAGAGCTAAAAAATTTGAAAGTTATACTTTTTCTCTGTCAGTCTGAGAAGAGATTTTATGTTTTCCTTTCACTCACTGAGACTTAGCATGCTATGAACAAAACAGGATCTCATCTTACACAAGATATATGTGCAGATCAGGGCAGGAATTTCACGAGGGCCACGAGGGCCATGGCTCTCGTGCCCTCCTCATTTGGCCCTGTGCCCTCGAAAAAAATATCTGCCCTAAGGCCACAGTGGCCTTGATGCCCCGCCCACACTGCCCCAGGTGATTTTGCGGTTTTCTCCTCTGCCTCTTTCCAGTCAACACGGCTTTGACACCTGCGTCTTTTGAGAAAAAAAAATGTGATGACATTCTGGACTCTAACTGAGCAACTTCAAATGAGACGATGCGTACATCACCAGTGGGGGGTTTGATTCGAGCTGGGCATGAAGCGCTCGGACGGGCTGTAACGACAGTTTGACACCAGTCTATCACTGGCCAACCAGGAGACTTCATCAAATGCCCGGGCAGGGATCGGTACCAAGACCCAGTAGGCCTATTAAACAACCCAAGGCAAGTTTAATGAAGGCCGTAATAACAGTAAGCTCCGCCATTATCTGCGTTACTTTTTAAAGTTTCGGTTTCATGTATCATCATTCTGCAGCGGTGGGGCCGCGGTGCAGATGAAGGGAATATAACTTCAAGATGACTCTAGTTGACAACAACTACGCTTGCTACTGGGAGTAAGTGCGATAAAACCTCTGCCAGCCAAGCCAATACTTTATACATGTGATCAGCATGTAGAATATTTCAGTCTGCTCTGTCCACAGTCTCTCATTCACCGCTATTATGATTTATGATCGTGGTTGACACAAGCACATCGCGCTCGCGGTCCTAACAACAAAGTGTTAAAGACAAACTAAATGAAAGCTGTCTGTATGTAGGCTAACACTTTATCTGAACATGTACCTGAGGCAGCCAACCTGCAGACAGTGAGTGTCCTCAGTAGAAGAGGGACAGAGACCAGGATGAATGACTGATACTGATGTTTGTCTTCATGCTGAGATAACATGACTTTCTTCACTCAGTATTGTGATGTCAGGAGGAATATCTATGTTCCAGTCAGATATTATTGGCTTTGAAATAGTGACTTTGTTGTTGTAAACATGACTGTTGTTGCCATGGACTGTATAAAACTATATCCTGTGTAACTGTCCTATAAGGAAAGCATCAGGAGGTGAGGTGTGTGCATGTGTGTGTGTGGAGGAGAGGAGAGAGGGAGATGCTGGTAGAGAGATAGTGTGTGTTGTTAGATACTGTTAATGTCACTTAGTATGCTTCGGTTTGTTAGCTATCTAACAACACATCAAAAATAATTGTAAGCCAGTCTTGTTCAGTGAATCAGTTTATTGTGTACACTCAAAAAATATTATGCCTAATATTTAAGATTGTTTGCTTATAAATACATGAACCTGGTTGTTCTATATTTAAAACACATTGGGTTTATTAGTGCTATTAAATAAATCACATTATTACTTATTATACTCATTATTATTACTCGAGCTTGTTTTATTTATTCATTTCACAGATAGTTATACATCCTTAGTCCTTAAATTCATTATGAACGTGGACTTAAAATCATTATTTTATTTTATGGCCTTGCTGCCCTGGCTTTTGGCCTTTGTGCCCTCAAAAAATTAACAACACGATAGGCCAAGTGGCCTTGCCCCTAAAATTATGAAATTCCAGGCCTGGTGCAGATTGTAAGAAAATGGCAGCCACCAGTGAAATTATTATTATTTTTTTAAACATAGCATATACCGTGGACAGTAAAGCATCATCGGGTCATCATCATGAGTCAATACAGTATTGATAAGTGGCACAATCACATCCCAAAGTAGCATCATCAGGGGAGAAAAAATAGGTCAGGGTAAAACATAATCTGGTCATCATCAACAATAGTGAATACAGCATCTGCCGTCACAACAGATGTTGCGACAGAAAACAACGGGAATGTCTGTGGTAGTATCCAACATATTCATGATTTGGGAGACATTTTATGAACCTAAAAATTGTAGGTGATTGTTTACCAGCTGTCCATGGGATCCCTATGCCACCAACACCGTTGCCTAACACACAGAGCTCCAGAGAGCCGATGTTCTGACTGTGGAGTGGCAGACTGGGGGGTTAATTCCCATTTTTAAAAAAGGGGAGCGGAGGATGTGCTCCTATTATAGGGGTATTAAACTGTCTCAGCCTCCCTGTAAAGTGTATTCCAGGGTGCTGGAAAGGAGGCTCCAACCAATTGTCGAACCTTGCATTCAGGAGGAGCAATGCGGATTTCTTCCTGGTTGTGGCAAAGTGAACCAGCTCTTTACCCTTGCAGGGCTTTTGGAGGGGTTGTGAGAGTTTGCATATACAGTCTATATGTGCTTTTTGGACTTGGAGAAGGCTTACGACCGCATCCCACAGAGAGCCTTCTGGGAGTAGGAATACGGAGTACTAGGGTCAACATTAGGGTGACCATATTTTGATTTCCAAAAAAGAGGACACTCGGCCCGGCCACGAGATAGCCTACTTAAATGATACTCACAGTTTACTCAAAGATGCCTTATAATTTTAATATATTTAAAGTTTATGGTTTTATTCAGTTATATTACAAAATAATATCTCTAAAAGACAGAAATTCAGATAGGCTCCCTATAGATAGGGGACACATACACACAACAGAGTGTGGCTACCCAATCCGAGCTCGATGGTAGGCCTACCCGACGGGTTGGGCCAGGTTCGGTCAAAAAAGTATAAATTATATTCGGGCTCGGGTCGGATTCTGTCAGCTTTCAGTGAAAATGTAGTGTAAAAGTAATAAAATAAAATCCTATTGTGTGTGTGTCTGTCCTGTTTATTGCTTGGGGACTGTTATTTACGTGACAACACCTGAACACAACACACACACATTGGCTGTTTGTTTCTACCTCTCCCCTCACTGGAACCCTCGGACCTCCAGCCACCTGCCTCCGCCTTGATTAAAAGCTGAAAATAAAATAAAAGAGGGAGACAAGTTTTCCTATTTTATCTTATATTGTTATATTTCTCCCTCTCCCCTCGCTGGACGCATCGGACCTCCCGCCTCCCGCTCCTGTCTCAAACACGGAGGTCTCCCTCTCCGCTGAGCACCCATGGCACACGCCCGGCCTGTTAAATAGCCTGTAACCATAACAACTCAGTGCTTGAGTAATTAAATAATGTCGGGCTCGGTTCGGTTTTGGACATAACAAAACAGAATGACTGTCGGGTTCGGACAGAAATATGCAGCCCGTGCCGCACTCTAACACACACACGCACACACACACACACACACACAAACAAGTAAAAACCAGACATTATCAATTTATAAAGACCCCCCGCACGCCCCGGAAAGGACGTGAAAAGTGGACATGTCCGGGCAAAAGAGGATGTTTGGTCAGCCTAGTCAGCATTGGTTAGGTAATGTAACACGGCTTAACTCCAGATTCTCAGAGTATAAGTGTAGCTGTAGCTGTTGCTATTTCAATGACTTTTCAGTTTATGAAAGTGACGCGTAATATTTTACTTACTTACTTTGTCCTCTTCGTTCCTTCAGGAACATAAGGCTGCGACGATCTGCTTCCATCTGGTCCGGTCTTGTGCAGCATGCTGTGCCTCGCCCCAGGAAAAGTTTGCTGTTTTCAGCTCCAAGGCCACAGTTCTCCGCCAGGTGGTTTTCGGCCGGCCTTGCTTTCTCTTCCCAGGTGGAGTCCATCTCAGGACTACTCTGGGAATACAGTTCTGGTCCATCCTCAGGACATGTCCAAGCCATTGCAGTCGGCGTTGCTTGATTTCCAGCACCACATTGCGAGAGTTGGTGTTTGTGTACAGGTCATGGTTTGAAATCCTGTCAGGCCAGAAGATGTGGCATATTCTCCGGAGGCATCTGTTGTGGAATGCACTGATTTTCTGCATGTCATTCTCAACAACCCACCAGCATTCTGAGCCGTACAGCAGAACTGATTTAACATTACTGTTATACAGTTGGATCTTGGTTCTCAAGCTGTACTGCTTTGACTTCCAGATGGTATGTAGCATGGCGAATGCGTTGCGGGCTTTACCAAGACGTATGCTGATGTCTTTACTGCATGCATTGTCCTTGCTGAGTAGACTGCCCAGATATGTGAACTCTTCAACATAGTCGAGAGCCTTGCCATCCACAGTGATTGGTGCAGGGGGTGTTGCGTTAATGCACATCACTTGGGTTTTAGAGGTGTTAATAGTCAAACCCATCTGTCTGGCGTATCTGTTAGTCCTGTCGGTCTTCTCTTGCATAGGAGTGTGGTTTGTGGAGAGAATGGCCAGGTCATCAGCATAGTCAAGATCTTCTAGCTGGGTGAAGAGTGTCCATTGGATGCCTCTCGGTTTATCTGAGATTGTTTTCCTCATGGTCCAGTCGATGGCAATCAAGAAGAGGATGGGAGAGATGATGCATCCCTGGCATACTCCAGATTCCACAGGGAACCAATCAGTGAGGTTGCCGTTTGTGATCACACTACACTCAAACTGGTGGTAGAACATCTTTATCAGTACAATTATCTTTGGAGGAACTCCATAGGGTGTTGCGGTGTAAGCTGTCAAAAGCTTTCTGGAAGTCGATGAAGTTGATGTATAGTGGGTTGTTCCACTCCAGGCATTGCTCAATGATGTTCCTTAGTGTGAATATCTGGTCAGTACATCCTCTTCCTCTCCTGAAGCCCGCCTGTTCCTGTCTCAGTTTGGTGTTGATTGCGTCGTTGATTCTGGTTCGAAGGATTCTCCAGAAGACCTTGGATGGTATGGACGGCAATGTGATGCCTCTCCAGATGTTACAATCTTGCAGACTGCCTTTATTTGGGATTTTTGAAATCAGACCTTTAGCCCAATCCACAGGAATGACATTTGTGTCCCAGATGTTTCTGAACAGGTCAGTGAAAACCTTGACAGATGTGTTGTAGTCAGCTTTCAGCATCTCTGCATGGATAAAGTCAAAGCCTGCAGCTTTCCTATCCTTGGTCATTTGGATGGCACTTCTGACCTCTGTCTCAGTTGGGGGGCTAGTATCAATGTTGAGAAGGCTATCTGCAGGTGTGGGATTAGCAAGATTTTCTGTATCATGGCAGTTGAGAACGTCACAGAAGTGCTGCGCCCATCTGGCAGCCTGCTCTCTCTCTGTTAACAAGGTGTTACCATCCTTGTCTTTCACAGGAACTGATTGGCCCTTGTTTTTGCCACAGAGCTGCTTGGTGATTTTATATACAGCACCCATATCACCTTTCCTTGCAGCCTCTTCTGCTTTGCAGGCTAGTCTCTCAACTAAGGCCCGTTTGTCGTTCCTTGCACTCCTTTTGACTTCCTTGTCCTTGATCTTATAGGTTTCTTGGGCCTGTTTCTGGAGCCTCAGTGACTTGGTGTTCAGCATCTTTGCTTTAAGTTGTTTCCTTTGCTCTATTTTCTGCCAAGTGTCAGGTGTCAGCCAGTCTTTGTTCTTCTTTTCTCTATAGCCCAGGATCTTAGTGGCTGCTCCAATATAGGTGTTTCTAATAGTTTCCCATTTGGTGTTAATATCTGGGGCCTTATCAGTTGAGTCAGCCTGGGTGCCAAGAACACGAAAGTGATTTTTCAGTTCCAAGACAAACTCTTTGTTGATGTTCTGGGACTTAAGTTTGCGGATATCGAGCTGTCTCTGTCGTTGACCCTGTTGTTTTATTTTCCTGAGCTTCAGCGTGATGTTAGCTGTCACCAGGTAGTGGTCACTGTTGGCATCTGCACCACGACACACTCTGACATCTCGGAGGGACCTGCGCCACTTCCCGTTGATAAGGATGTGGTCAGTCTGGTTGGTTGTTATCCCATCCGGGGACCGCCAAGTGAGTTTGTGTATGGACTTGTGTGGGAAGATGGTACCACCAACTACAAGGCAGAAGTCGACAAGACGCTGACCATTGTTATTCCGCACACCACAGCCATGCCTCCCTACAGTTCTGTAACAGTTGTCATTTCCGGCTCCAACCTTGGCGTTCATGTCACCCATAACAAGCAGCATATCATGTTGAGGGACCTTGGAGACGGTTCGTTGTAGATCTTCGTACCAGTCATCCTTGTCCTCTATCTCAGCTTCATTTGTTGGAGCATAACATTGTATGATGGTCAGTTTACAATGTTTAGAATTGAAGCGAGCCCTGATGATTCTGTCACTCACAGGTTCCCATTCTTCCAAGGTTTTTGCCTTCTCTTCTCTTGTGTAATGTTTTGGTTGCCTAAAAACATCTTGTTCAGCATTTGGTTGTACTAAAAGATGCTCTAAGTGTTAAATGCACCCTGCTAACCAAAGTAAGATGCTGGTGTTAGGGTTATCTCCACCCTCCCCACAAACCAAAACAAATGGGTGATGTCATGGTGTCTACGTCCATTAATTTGTACAGTCTATGGTTCCTACATAAAAGTAATAAGAAAAGTAACAGAAAATGATATTACAGAAAATCCCATAGCAATCAAAAGCCCAAATTCTCTACTTGAAATGAAATCTAATGACTATATCATTTTTCTATGGATGCCTCACAAGCCACCATATTTCACATATCTCACTGAAAATGAAAGAAATGCTTTGGATTACTGCAGCAATCATGATCCTGATTCTTAATGTGTAGAGCCACTTGACAGTGCATAACTGAAGGCACAACCTCTCCAGGTATAGTTCCACTGCTCTTATCTACTTCAGCTCTTCGGACACTGCCTGTCCTCCCTTAGCCCCAATACCCCCATCAACCCTCAGATGATTCTTGTAGCTTGATATTGACAGTGCATGAAGTGCAATAGTGACAGGATGTGTATTACTGTACTATTTTTTGTGTCCTTTTTGGGTAATCATTCTAATTCCTAATGACATTCAAACTGGAACATGATTTTTGTGAGTCAGGAATGTCCATAAATGGACTGTCCTGACTCACAACATTTAGAGGGCTTTATTTATTTACTCCTGAACCAGAGGTGAGATTACTTAATTTCTCTTTAAAATTTTTTTTTAACATATTAATGAGAGAAAACATTTGTGAATCAGGCCAGTTGTTCACATAAACCTTTATTAAATCCTCAGGGTCAAATAGGTTGAAAGCAATGGTGCAGAAAATTGTCAAACAAAACAACATCAAACAAAGATTCAGTGTAAAAAAATGTAACTACTAAAAATTCTGATGGGAAAAGATGGACAAGATCCTTGAAAATATAATTGATTAAGCTCACATACGTAGAAATAAAATATTTGTAGAAACAAAGTTTTGTAGACTTTGAGCATGGAAATGTTTTAATGAAATTTGAGAACAGTACATTTGGTGTGACAGAATCATCAAAGATCAAAAGTTTTATTACTAATTATTCTAGGACTTACAACTGCATCTTACTATCTTCATTCAGCTTTCATTCACAGTTTTCTGTTGAGGAATGCTCTGATAGCTACTGACTGAACCTTTAAGTTCCGATTATTTTGTCACATGAAGCTGAATTGTTTAGAGGCTTATAAATTGGGACACTGATTTTTGTACCTCTAAAATTTCCCTCCACCTGAAGTGATGAAAATGTACCTTTAAACACAACATGTCACATCAGATTCCTCCTTTACACTGTTAACTCCCACTGTTGGCCTGGAGAAGGTGTGGACAGTCATTTCATCAACACAGTGAACAGTATGCCCTCCAGTGCTATTTATGGAATTACAATGGCTCTACACTCTCATGAGGACCATTATGTGCCTGTTAGGGTACATCTATGAAAAATGTACTCTTGCACCTTCATGTCTCAGTGTGAGCTGAGCCCCTGAAGGTGGACCAGCCAGGTTATTATAGTCTGAAAGTATAGTGAGCTTCCAGTACCACTGTCTGACACTTAAATCTTCCTCTTCCTGGTGATGCTATTGGTGCTGATTAGCAAACTAACAAAGGAGAGAAAATGCAATACTGTGGCTCATACTATTTGTATGTGTTATCTGTATTTTGATTAGAGTTCTATTCCTGTCATCCACGCTTGCCAGTTGGCTCACTTGCACTCCGAAAAAGTGCTTCGACTCAACCTTACTTCTGTCTCATGAGCAACTCTGCCTCAACACACTGAAACAACATGATTCAAAGCAGTGCCTTCAGTGTTTTTTTTTTTTTGGATGATTTCAGCAATTATTGCAGCCAAGAATGCTCAACTTTTTTGGTGGATTCTGTAAAACATTTAATTCAACGCATGTCTTGTCAGTCAGTGAAAAAAACAGTAAATTAACCACATTGCACGCCTTATGCAAGGCTGCCTGGCTAATGATGTCTCAGTGGTAAATTGTGGCATTGCAAAAACTTACATTCAAAGAAAAACTAAAGAAAATGAAGAAATGTCACAACAAACTAAAAACACTTACCATGTCCGTAGTGGTTTCTGATTGGCTGACATGTCAATATTGTACATCAGAAAACTAACAGTTTAAATCACTTTACCCAATCACCCAAGTTCAATTAAAAACATCCAGGGTTCAGTAAAAACAACCCACCCGGGTTGGGGTAAAAAGAAAAAAGAAAAAAGCAACACACATTACATAAAAAAATACCCAGGTTCAATTAAAAACATCCAAGACTCAGTAAAAACAACCCACCCAGATGTTGGGATTCACAGGACCACAGATGATTTATCATTTGGTAAAATCATCACTGGGCATGTAAAGGCTTCCTTCCTCTGCATGCTCTTTGTTCTCCAAACAAAGAGAGCTATGTGACACCCATCTCCACAGGAGGTCTCACCTCACACCTCAGTGAGACACAAGTCTAACAACTTGATTGGACAGGACTTTTACAGTGACATGTGACTCTGTGATGTCACAGGCATCTGTAGATCTGTGCTCCCTTCCGACAGATCTCTCTCTTGCTCTCCAGCTGTTGAACAGCTGACATCTCTTTCCGGCTGGGCCTGGAACAGCAGAGGCCCAGACCCCTGCTCCATAGCCCCAAACCACTAAAGGGAGGGCAATTGATTACAGCCTCTCTTGCAAACACAAGGTTTGCAACTAGCTTTCCAACAACAAGGAACTAAGTGAGTTAGCACCCAGCATCTAACTGCTAAACCCTGAGCGACCAGCTTCCTCGGAGTTTCACCTTTGGAACAAAGGACCCAGCAAAGACTGCAGCTGGAATCATCTTCCCAGCCTTCTTCTGCCGGCTAACAAAGCAGCACACCACCAAGTGACTTTTTCTCCCATCCACTCAAGGATCGGTAATGTAACAACTGGGCATAGCTTATCACAGCTTTACAGACTAAGCAAGACTGTTTAACTTGTTGTACGTGATTTGATGCTGTTTACTGAGTTATTGTCATGATAGATTGCAGTTAGGTCATTGATTAGTTGGCTTTGCCAAAGCTAAGTGTTTAGTCTGCTAATACTGTTCACAGACAGATTCTTGCACACAACAAAACAATCTCTGCACTAATCCAGACCATTTGCAACACAAATCACATTGACATAGAATCATTAAGAAATAGGCTTTCAACAGAGCTACACCCAAACAGGCATCTCAAAGTTCCCGCTTCTTTTCCTTTGTCTTTGTCCTGACCACACGGTCAGACAAACACCTCCCCCTGAAGCCAGCCTTGATTCGGCCATTTTGTTTTGTAGGCCAAATGGCTCCTTGATCACCACACCCGCCTTTGTCTTTCTCTTCTCTCTCTCTCTCTCTCACACACACATACACACATATACACACCAAGCTTGTATATAGTTAGAATTTGTGTGTTGGTTTGCTTTGCTAGTTTGTGAATAAATATAATTCTTTGGAATCATGCCTGCTGTCTGTTTAATGTTACACAAGAGTGAATAAATAGTCAACCTCTGCTGTGTCAAGAACTCCGAAATCCTTCAGGCATTGCCGTTTATTTTGGTTGTTGTCATTAATTTAATTATTAATCAAACTCCAAATTAATAGTTTAACCTATTTTATGAGACTGATATCTTTAACTGGCTATCATTTTTCCCTTTACGGGAATGGTGCCCCACGAGGTGATTTAATGTTAATTAAGTCACATTATTTAATATAATTATTAATTATTACTAATAATTATTAATTATTACCAATAGCCAATTAAATCCCAACATATTTGGTGCCGCCGTGTGAAGCCCAAATTTATGTCCCCAACATTTTTGGTGCCTCCGTGTGAAGCCTAATGTGTTGGTTTGGTTAAAAAAAAAAAAAGAAAGAAAAAAGTCACCCACGTTACATGAAAAAAAATATCCAGGTTCAATTGAATACATCCAGGGTTCGGTAAAAACAACCCACCTGGGTTTGGTTGAAAAGAAAAAAGAAAAAAAGTCAACCACGTTACAAAAAAACCCAAAAACACCCAGGTTACAAAAAAATAAATAATAATCACAGGTTTGGTTAAAAAAAACGAAACATCCAGGTTCGGTAAAAAAACACCCGGTGTGGTAAAAAAAACCATCCAGGTTTGGTAAAAACACACAGGTTTGGTAAAATTATTTAAAAAAACAAAACAAAAAACAATAACAATAACAACAACAAAACAGGTTTGGTATAAAAAAAAAACAAAAACAAACAAAAAAAACTGTGGACCTCATTCACCAATATCTTCTTAAGAATCTTCTTAGATTCTTTCTTAAGCTGTTCTTAAGAAGGTTCTTAAGAAAACGTCAGATTTCATCAATGTGTTCTTAAACCGCAGAATTGTTCGCAGCTGTGTTCTTAAATTGATGAATCCCATCTCCTCATAAACTGAGAGCACGTGCCAGGTGAGCCTAATTAACATAGGATTAGCATAGGTAACCGCCCATCAATGTCCATAAAAGGGCATGAGACTGCAAGGCCATGAGCAGACACAGATGTCATACAGAGGAAACAGCAACAACAAAATGCCCAAAGCAAAAAGTAAATCAATTGGAGTGCAGCAGGTAAAGAGAAAAAAAAGGTACTGCTGCAGGAAATCAGCTGCAGGACAAAAAAAAATATATTTAGTAGCCTTAGTGCAGGTTACACTAACACTAACAAAAAGGAAGCATGGGAGGCTGTCACACATGCAGTGAACGCAGTATCTGGAGGATGCACAACAGAGGAGGTGAAAAAGAAATGGTTTGATCTCAAATCAGACACCAAAACAAAAAACATTGCAAAATTCCGACGGGAGATGCAACAGACTGGAGGGGGAACAGCAGACACCCAAAACCCGTCTGAGTTGGACCAGCGCACCGAGGCCATCACCATTAATAGTTTAATTTCCCCACCCTACTTTTTAGGAGCACCATCGACTGAGTGTCTGGATGCAGACCAGGGGCCTCATGTACAAAGGCTGCGTACGCACAAAAACGTGGTGTATGAAATGCGCAGTGCTTCACACATGTGATAAGTGGTGCAGAAAATACCGTTAACAACAACGGCTGCTTTAACAGTATTAAGACATTGTAAATGGCGCAATACTAAGAGAGCGTGTGTTCCGAGACAGATGGCACTGGCATCATCAGCTGCTTTAGGTTCCCAAGGGCAATCCTACTGCCGACGATCAAGAGCCTGCCACAGATCACAACTACGCCCGCAACTTTGCTCGTGTAGTGGATGCTGCTGCTGCCGAATTCATCAGGCAACTGGAAGCTAAGATGAGGAGTTTGGAAATTCAACTGAGGGACCTGTCCTATACACTGACCATCAACAGGTACTGTGCGACTCATGAAGAATTCCGATTCTACACCCGGTTGCCGTCTGAAAAAGTGTTTTGGTCATTTTAGAAATCCGTCGCCCCCTCAGCTTCCAGGTTAGTGTATTGGAGTAGAGCCCAGAGGACAAGTGATGTCATGGCACTGGAGAAACCTAGCCCTAACAGGACTCTGGCAGTTGTAGACAAACTCTTTCTCTACTGCTGTAGAGTTGCTGTTGGCATGAAAGAGAAAGTGATTGCTGACATTTTTGGCATCAGCACCACTACAGTGAGCAGAGTGATCATTACATGGGCAAATTACTTGTTCATTGTTATGGGGTCAATGCCAACTTGGATGACAAGGGAACAGGTACAAGCAACAATGCCATCAAAGTTTGCACAGTACTGTCCCACTGTGCGAGTGATTCTAGACTGCACAGAAATCAGATGTGAGGCACCAACATCACTCACCCTCCAGTCTGAAACATTCTCCACCTACAAAAACACCAACACATTTAAAGGACTAATTGGCATTGCCCCATGTGGGGTAATTACCTTCATATCAAAGCTGTTCACTGGTTCAATATCAGACAGAGAAATTACACAGCAGTCAGGAATCCTCCGCCAATTTGAGCCTGGAGATGCGTGCATGGATGACAAAGGTGTTGTCATCAACCAGATGCTGTCTGAAGTTGGGGCGACCCTCATAATCCCCCCATTTAAAAGAAGCACCAGGTTCAGCAGAGAGGACAATGAAAAAACCCAGAGCATCGCCCGTCTAAGGATCTTGGTGGAAAGGGCCATCAGAAGGGTTAAAGAATATCACATCTAGGACACGACCATTCCTTTGACCCTTTCAGGCTCTGTCAATCAGCTATGGGCAACTTGTTGCTTAATGTCCAACTTTCAAGGCCCTTTAGATGTGAAAGGTGATATCCCAGTGTGGAACATTGCATATAAAGCAGAACATGATTTTTTTCAAATGTTTATTGAATGTTCAATAATTACTCAGTTTTGTTCACATTTCTTTGTTTAAATCTGAGCACACATTTTATAAATAACTTGTACTTTTTACAACAGGCGATGAAATTTATAATACAATGTAATTTAGATAATATGATATAGTGAAAATGAATACAATGACAAATGTTCTCACAAATACATGGAAAATAGATGTGTGTGTGTGTGTGTGTGTGTGTGTGTGTGTGTGTGTGTGTGTGTGTGTGTGTGTGTGTGTGTGTGTGTGTGTGCCTGCCTGTGCTTGTGTGTGTCTGCCTGTGCGTGTGTGTGTCTGCCTGTCTGTGCATGTGTAATTGTGTAGGTGTGGTTTTAATAGGCCTCTCCAATTCATAAATTAAAAACAGAGACATTCTACCACCACCCTTGTTGACTATATTTACTTGACATTCAGGAGGTGTGCATTAGCTGATATAATTTAGTGAACATTAATCAAAAACTGAATGTGCATGCACATCTAGAGGTAATTTCTGTACAAGTGTCCACATGTAGATCCATCACATATAAAAATATATCAATTTTACACAAAAAAGGTAGTTCTGGCCGCAGAGAAGAGAGAAGCACGTGTGGGTAGAGAGAAGGAAGTACACCATCACAAGCTACGGAGAGAACAGACGCAGAACAGAATAAATAGCTAAATACATCATAAACAACATCACAAAAAAGGCCTAATGTCAAACTCCTCATTAATAATACAATGTAATTTAGATAATATGATTTAGTTAGAATTAATACAATGACATGAATGTTCTCACAAATACATGGAAAATAGATGGTGTGTGTGCCTGCCTGTGCGTGTGTGTCTGCCTGTGCGTGTGTAATTGTGTAGGTGTGGTTTTAATAGGCCTCTTCAATTCAGACATCAAAAACAGAGATATTCTACCATCACCCTTGTTGACTATATTTACTTGACATTCAGGAGGTGTGAATCCATGTATGTATTGAAATAAAACAGGTCAAGTTTAGCTTTCATCTCAGTAACTAGGGATTCATTCAGCCAAATTCTCTCTACTGTCAGGTCACTTTTTGTCGATGTTATGAAATCACACCATGGTAAACCAGTTATGGCCAACTGGCCTTGCACTTGCCAGAAATACTTGTGGGTTTTTTTAAGTTTTGCCTTACCATCAACAAACTTAACATGCTTTACCTCTGTTATGCTGTCTACATTTGGACATTTCACTAAGCTAAGCCAAAGGGGGGGGTTACAGTGGCATCAGGGCTTGCACCGAGGTAAGACGCATCAGGATGAACAACAAATCCAGAAGGAAAGACATTAACGTTGCACATGTCACTGTACTGATTCAACACTTCTGGCTCGAGGTCGATACCCCTTTTCATGGCACGTGTTTGCTGTGCACCGAATCTACTGGAAGTTAAACGGGGCTGTCGGACTTCCTTCCACATAGGATTCTCTGACTGCCCCTTTGTATTCTCTTCAATTATACTTGCCAATTCAGGGGTGACCTCTAAACTCTGCAAGTGATAAAACTGGTGATAAGTGGGAACAAACTGTAGTTGTCGTTCTAATGTGTAGCCAATTAAGGGAAGTTGTGGGAATGAGGGGGCTTCTGAATGCTTAATGATTTCTCGGGATATTACTGGTGGGCACTGATAAGAAAGAACTGAGCCTTGTAGGACTGGTCCAAATTGAGAGTCTACTAAAGTTAGGTCAGACAGGCCACATAAGATCTTGCATATTCCAGGTTGCGGTTGAAGGTCTCGTAGTTCAGCTCCAACGGACAGCACTGCAGGGTCAGGAAGGAGTCCTACAAACACAAGTAACAGGAGCCATTCATCAGTAAATGTTTTACATGTGTCAGTGTAATTATGCACTATCTGCAGGTTCTCATATTATGCCCATGTTGTTATGCCCAAATTAATAAAATTATAAATGATGAACATACTTACCCGCATAGGCTCGATACAGTGTAGATTTGACACTACTGCGTCCAGGCGCCTTAGGTTTCCGGACCACAAGTTGATCAGTTTAACACAAAAAGAAAAGAAATGCCAAAAAGATTCAGAGAATAACAGAATAATTAAGCACACAAGTCATATTGTAGGTGTACATCATTATCAGGGAACTGCTGCTCTGAGACATAGATTTACACACTTAAGTGAGTGTTGGTTACCTGTATCTAAATACTAGAATTTCAAACACCATTATTGAGTAGACTATACAGTATGGCTGTACAGGGTTTCCCCCAGTGTATTATGTAATACAATACAATACAATACAAGAGATTATTTTACACCAGTAACAAAGTTGGTGAACACATGGCGGCCCTCTCCCGCTGTTTCCAGTTAACTTTTAACATTGATTTAATGCAAGGCAGTATGGAATCACACCCTCTAAATTCTATTACATCATGAATCTGTTACCTATAGGACACTGCCATCAGTCAGTTGCTGGCCTGTGTCAGGCCCCCGTCACAAAAAAACAAAACAAAACAAAAAAAAACATTTTTCGCCGCCAGTGGGCCGCCGTTCCAACCTACCACCAGGTTTAGCAAGTTTTCTGGGGTACGCCCTGCTATACCTGAGGGATCCAGACAAAACATACCTGTGTCCTTGGTCGGTGCCATGACTGAAGTACACTGGTGCACGACAGAGGTGTTGGCACACTTTTCTCCCCCATGGTGCTGTAGTGAGCCATCTCAAACAGGAGTGCAACCACATGATTGCATAATGCCTCTCCAGCAGCACATGAACAGGAGCATCCATTTAACTGCACGGGCGTAACTGCACGCAGCACAATCTAGACATGAAGAACATGTACTTCAGGGAAAGTCTGGATGTTCAGGCTACAAAGTAAAAGGTGTTTACCTTATACTGTTTGCTTTACACTAGGTAAATTGTGAGACAATTAAGATTTACAACACTAACAGCAGTGGAACAATAATAGTGGAACATATGCCATTGCAGATAGCAGAAATGGAACAAAATATGAGAAAGAGAATCTGTAACAGCAGACATGGAGCAAGAAAGAGAGAGCATTTGCATGCTCTACACTACACGTTACACGTTTGAGGTATTGTCTGGATCCTAAATGTAAATCTGATTAAATCCAAAAGTGACCAGAAAGATTACTGTATAAATAAAATCCCATTGATACAAAAAGACTACGGAAAGCCAGTTAAGCATGTTGATGTGGAGGGACTAGAGCATGATTTCGGACTCAGGCCTGGGCTTCCTAGCATTGTAACCTGCAGGGTGTGAGGCTCTTCATTTTTCCTCATAGACCGGTAGCAGCTCGCCTTAAGTACCACTTCCTCATTCACTAAATCTGACACTGCGGTAAGAGGGGAAAGACGATCGTCATACAGAAAAATGTCTGAGCATAGACTTTTTGGTCTAACCACATATAACTTAACCTTAGCCTGCGGCTCTTAAAGTGACGCAACGGCATATCAACACTAACGTTAGCTGGCTAGAAAGTCAGAAGTTAGCTCTTGCAGCTTGTCAGGCAGAAGCTTGTAAGCACTCAGTTATATACCCGATTGAAAACTAAAAAAGACTCCTAGAATTAATAGATTAATAGCCAGACATATTTTTCGAATAATTTACACATGATACCGTTTTCTATCAGTAGTTGAGCTTATCTGACACGCTAGCAATTTCCATTACACCTAACAAGCTAACAAGCTAGCGATAAAGAGTCAGCAGAATGCAAACACTTACCTCTATAATTGGAGATAAAACGCCAAAAGAACTTGTGTCCCTTTTCCAGTTTGGACGTTTGCACTGTAGAGTGTGCATTCACCAGTCGATACACATCATCTTGACGGAGTTTGGGGAGGTGATGGAGCGATGTTGTAATGCATGTTGTAATGCAATACATTAATCGGAAAAGCGACCATACTGCTCGGACGGGTACTTCCGGCGTTCTACTGTGACGTGACATAGGCCTATAGACGGTCCGTTATTAATCCCTCTGTGTGTTTATATATTTACTTTTTTATTCACTCCGTTGTCTCTGTAAAGTTAACATATTGCACTGTCTCAACACTTGTTTCAAATTAAAAGCCCCTTATAACCTCAGCTGAGAGAATCCCTCCATTTTCTAAATAGGCTTTTATTCTTAAACATTTGTCAGAACTTCTTGTGAAAGATACAGTAGCTTGATAGTTTACATATGGCGCTTCAAATGTAGCTCCTGCCATCTGCTGACGCTTTTAGGTGACTACAACAACATGTTGGCTGGCACATGAACAGACACAGTGACTCAAATAATAGTGAAAGTGCTAAAAAAAAAATAGGACAAGAATAACCCGATGACATCACACACGCCGTGAAAGACGATCGAGGATAATTGGTGAGTACCAGTGTGTAGCGTGTACCAGGCATAATGCAAGTCCTGAGTCTGAAATATGTCTGTCAGCGAGTCCTACTCCACCTATTTAGACTCCATCGTAGACAAAGGCAGCATTTCTCCGACCACGTAGCGAACCACAAGCTCCGTGGCTTCTTTCAGACTGATAGGTTTAATGTTATCTCCGTTATTAGAACCAAACAACAGCCGTTGCTGTTTCAGAGCTGAAGGACCAGCGTTCTAAAAGTAACGGAAGTAACTGAGGGGTATTCCAGGTAGGAGGTTCAACAAACTCTGAGTCTATCCCTGAACTCTGAGTTGACTTACTCTGAGATGGGAAACTCTGAGTATCCGGTTCCAGAACAGCTGATCTGAGTTAGTTCAGTCAACTCCGAGTATGTTCACTCTGAGTTAAGCCGACAATAAAAAGCCATCATCAGTGGAGCTCCGACTCCACGATTCACCATGGCAACAGGTAAATAAAAGACAGCGCCTCCATTTTAATCCAGTGGATGTAGAAATATTAATGCATGTGTAGCAGACGGTGCACGTTTATCTTTAAAAGAAGAGCCTGAGTCAGAGCGAAGAAAGTGTAAATAAGTTAACCATAAAGTTAATAAAAAAGTTTTATTCAGTGTTGTCCGTTTATTCATCATTTATCAGACTTACATTTCCTTAATGAAGATAAAGTGGTGGAATCTGACTGTGTATCAGGCTGTACATTAGGCTACATTATATGAATTATATACAATAATATATTTGTTCAGATTTAATCTGATGGGGAAAAACACAGGAGGCAGCAACTGAAAAATAGGAAGATTTAAAACATATAGGCTAGTCTAAAGATCAAAGTCATAAAGACATGACTGTAAACTCACAGTCTGACCCAGTAATAATATGTTTGGTGATTTGCACTTGAAAAGATGTTGAGGTTAAAATACAGTAGATTTTAAAATGTTGGACATCTATTTGTATCTTGACTCAACAGCATTCAGTGACTTTATTTCAGCTACAAATGTAGAAAATTTAAAGACACTGAAATGCTGCACCATTGCTCACTCAGAAATATGAACATATAATCCCCAATATTAGGCTATAGGAATTATGTTCCATCAGTGCGACCAATAACATCAGTGATAGAGATCATTAGTCATTGATACTACGTGTCTAAAGCTTCATACCAATTTTTAAAATTTAAATAATTAGAGCTACACATTATGTGCAATAAACATGTGGGAGCTGCTCTAACAGACTGACAGTCTGATCCTTGTGTACAGTATTATAAAAAATAATAAATATAAAAAGGACAGAGGTTTGATTCTGAGCTGAGGGTGAGTTCGTGCTGTGTAATATTTGAATGTAAAGACAAAAACCGATGTCCAAAGAAATGATTGATGTGCATAAATTCAGTAACTTCAGACAGTCCTGAGTAACAAACTAATATCCAGCAGGATTTAGACTGTGACAGACGGTAAATCTCCGCTAATTAATGTGCTTCGATACAAGCTTTGACACGGACTGAATGAATGAGGAAATGAAACAGCGTGTAAGAGGGAGGAGACAGAGAAAAACTCGGGGTTTACTGAAGAAAACCTGCCAGCGAGCAGGTTAGGTTCACAGACTCAGTTGCCATGGTGACTGACTCAGAGTTTGATTTACCTCTCTTTCTGGAACTGAAAACCCAGAGTTTCCCTCATTTCAGGGTTAACATACTCTGAGTTTTCACTAAACCCGCTTTCTGGAATACCCCTCTGATGTCTTGTTTGGAAATGTACTTCAGTATTTGATTACTCAAACAGCAAACTAACGCGTTAGGTTACTCGTTACTGCAAAAAGTAATTGGAGCTTTCCTAGCGAGTTTCAGGAGCAGGACCACACCTCAAACACACCCCTTCCATTCCCTATAAATGCCAACCTAACCTGCTCTTCCCTTTTGCTCCCTTCTTCTGCGCCGCAGGAACCGAGAGCACAACACAGCCCGAGAGCTTCTACTAGCCAAATACTCATTCACAAAGTAGTACTGTTTTCTACTCACCGATACAGCCATGGATGTCATGTCCTTGTCTCCATCCGACGACGACTTTTTCGCTCACGATCCGGAGGATCAAGCTCCAAGTTTCCACACGCTCCCACCAGCGGATCCGTCTTCGGAGGCCGAGGACTTCCCCGCCGATGCCATGCCCGACACGCCGCCTCCACGGGTCCTTCGGCCATCGAAGAAGCACGTGAGTCCGACCAGCTGCATCTCCTCTGCCATTCACATCCCGCCTGGTTCGTCTCTCCATAACTTACGCAGGGAGTACAGTTCACCTGCGGTTTCCACCGCCTCTCCCAGCTCACCGCCACGGTCAGAGAGAAGAGGACGCAGCGACTTCAGAACAACCCACCGCCGCCGCCGCAATTCCCCGACGCCCTCACCTGCCAGAGTACTTCAGCCCCCCCGCCATCACGGTGAAAACAATGGTCGCTCTTCCCGACGGCGATCCCAGCGTCACCACGCTCCAGCGAGGTCTCCCAAAGGCCGGCCCCCTTCCAAAATCACCGACTGGACTATGGCAACTCTTCAAAAAACACTCCGTGACAAAAGCATCCTCTTCCATTGCACCGACAATAAAGCAAAACTTTTTAATCTCCTCATGTCCGCCTGTCATCATCGCCGCTCCGCCGGCTCCAGCCCGCTTCCGCACGACGTCACCACACACACCCCGATGACACGCCGTGATGGCCCCACTCCAGCTAAAGGGACAGTCTGCCTGCATCCTCAGGTCATGCAGCCAACATCTCAGCAACAAAGGCAAGGACTTCGACCTTCGAGACCAAGAATCACCACAGCTCCTGGCACATCTCCTACATCGGATGAAGCACGTGGCGCCGAAATTCCTGGACCTCTCACATCATGTCCAGGTTTTCCCCAACACCAGCCGTCCATTCCCATATGGGCCGATGGCCCCTTTAATCCCACCCTCCAGCACCAGCAACAACAGCAGCTGACCACGGCTGAGGTTTCTGGCCATGGGCCGCCAGTGCCCTCCACAGCCCACCTACAGCTTTTACAGCAGCCAGCCTTAGCTGGGAATTCTAGCACCGGGATGCTAGCACCCCACACTGCTGTATCACAATACACCCGACAGCCAGCTTTCTCCGGGGTGTCTGGCACCGGGATGCCAGCACCCCCCGCCGCTGCATCACAATACACCCAGCAGCCATCTTTCTCTGGGGTTCCTGGCACCGGGATGCCAGCACTCCCCGCAGCCGTATCACAGTACACCCAGCAGCCGGCTCTCTCTGGGGTTTCTGGCACCGGGATGCCAGCACCCCCCGCCGCTGCACCACAGTACACTCAGCAACCAGTTTTCCCTGGGGTTCTGGCACCGGGATGCCAGCAAACCCCGCGGAGCACTACCAACAAGCTGCACTTCATCACAGCTTTCTTCCTCAACCCATCCCAGCCCAGCGGGCGACCACCCATTTTACTCTGTCCACAGCCATTCCTCCCACTCGTCATCTTGGCGCTCCAGTTTCCCGTCCTTCTCCGGTTCCAGCACACTTACGCAGACAAATCATTGGCGGTAATTATATAGATTTGGCTCTTCTCCTCTTGCCATCCTTGCACCAACCACCTGGCGACAGGTGTCTTAAAGACCTTGGAGGTTGCCTCCACCTGAAGGGGAAGCAGTCCAACCATTCCAGAGAACTCACACCAACTGAGTTCGCATACGCCTTCTCTCTTTATAGAGACGTCATGTGCTCGCTCTTCCCTGGCCGCCGCCAAGAACTGGACGACTATATGTCAAATATCCTCAACCTGGCCCTCCGTTTTGGTGGCAACGGTTTCTACCAATACCATATTCACTTTGCTTCCAAAGCCGCAGCTCGTCCTAATCAGTTCAATGAAGCTACTTATTGGGGCACTCTTGACACAGAACTGTATTGCCGCATCTTCGCTGCCCATGCGGCCGTGACTTGCCCCCTGTGTGGTGCCCCATCTCATCCAGCTTCCTCCTGCTCCGTTCCAATCCGTGCAGAACCTCGTCCTGGCCAGCCAAGAGCGTCTGCTCTCTCCCGCTTGTCATCAGCAGCCCCGCCAGCACCCTTGCTTCCGACGCCTGCATCATCCACCCTTTCCGTCAACCTTCCGGTCACCAAGGGCATCGACACTAAGGGCAGACCCCTAATGCATCAAAAGGGTCGTTCCATCTGCAACAACTTCAACGACGCAGGTTGCAACATGTCGCAGTGCCGCTACCTCCACGTTTGCTCCTACTGCGGAGGCGGACACACCCGTCCAGCATGCCCTCACAACCCAACTTCACTTAAACCAGGTGAGCACCTATAGACACCTATAAACATCCCTGCCTTAGCCATGGCACTTCGCAATCACTCAGATCCAGCTTTCGTGGACTTCCTTGTAAATGGTTTCAGGAACGGTTTTCACCCTGGTCTAGCCGTACTACCATCCTTGTCGTTCGAATGCAAGAACCTGCAGTCTGCCACAAACGAACCAGAGACGGTCGACCAAGGTCCTGCCAAGGAAGTCAGTGACGGTTTCATGATCGGTCCATTTGCGCATCCTCCCTTTCCGGATTTCCGTATCAGCCCCCTTGGCATCGCAACTAGAAAGTATTCAGGAAAGAAACGCATAATCGTCGATCTTTCGGCTCCCCATGGCAGCACCATTCCCAGCATCAATAGCTTAATTCCAAGCGAAGACTTCTCCCTCCACTACACCACCATCAATCACGCCATTGCCCTCATCAAACTCGCTGGCAGGGGATCATGGCTTTCGAAGGCAGACATCACAAGCGCCTTCAAAGTTCTTCCCATTCACCCAGACTTCTGGCGATTCTTCGGTGTCCGCTGGCGCGGTGTGTACTACTTCGCAGTCAGGCTCACCTTTGGTTGCAAAAGCAGCCCCAAAATCTTTGACACCTTGTCAGAAGCCCTTTGCTGGATCTTGTCCAACAACCACGGCATTCCATTCATTGTCCATCTCTTAGACGATTTCCTCGTCATTACCCCCAATTCATCGCCACCAGCTTCTGGCCTGGTCACCCTGACCTCAGTCTTTTCCGACCTAGGGGTTCCACTGTCAGTGGAGAAAACTGAAGGCCCCTCTACTTCCCTTGAGTTCCTCGGAATCACGCTGGACACCAATTTGTTTCAGGCCTCTCTCCCCGTTGAGAAGCTAAACCGCATCAGTCTCCTGATATCCAATTTCCTCCTTGCTCCTCGCTGCACCAAACGCCAAATGCTCTCCCTTTTGGGTCACCTCAACTACGCCACGCGTATCATTCCCCAGGGGCGGGCGTTCATCTCTCACCTGTTGTCGATCGCTTCTTCCGTGCCATCTCTTCTGGCCTTCATTTCCCTGGACGGTTCAAGCCGTGCCGAGCTCCGCCTTTGGCTTCACCTGCTCGCAAATTGGAATGGGATCACCTTCTTTTATTATGATCACCTGACCCATCCGCAGGACATCCATCTCTTCACCGATGCTGCTCCCTCAACTGGTTTTGGGGGCTTATATAATGGAAAGTGGTTTGCAGCAAAATGGCCCCCGGAGGTCTCCAACGAATGCCAGATCGAAATTTACCCCATCGTAGCTGCTGCCGTTCTGTGGGGCCATGAATGGTCTCGCAAGTCCATCCTCATACATTCAGACAACCTCGCCGTCGTTGACATCATAAATAAAGGCCGCTCCAACTCTCCATCCATCATGCCGTTCATGCGCCACCTAGTCTGGCATTCCGTTACCCATCAATACATTCTCCGTGCAGCCCATGTTCCAGGTCACTCCAATGCCATCGCTGACTCTCTCTCTCGTTTTTCATTTCAGAAGTTCAGAAGCTTAGCTCCTCATGCAGATGCCCATCCAACACCAGTTCCTCCATATTCAGCATTGACATTCAATCTGTAAATCCTGGCCTTATACCTCTGATAGTCAAAGCTCAGAACTCCATAATAAGCAGAATTGGAAACAAACAATTCCGTCACTTCCACAACTTGTATCACATTGCCTTGCGTTCAGCCTTGTCACCTTGACTAGCTTCATCACCCATGCCCATTCCGTCATGGCCATCACAGCTCATACCATCAAGGTGTATCTTAGCGGCATCAGCTTCTTTTGCAAGCTTATAACAGGCAGTCCAAGCCTAGCCTCCAATCACCCGCAAATTACTGCTCTCCTTAAAGGACTCATACGCCAAGAACCAGCTAAGATCCCTCGCCGTCTCCCCCTTACATCCGACTTGCTGTTAGCTTGCATCCATACCATCCGCTCTGGATACTGCACTTATCACATCGCACGAACCTTAGAAGCCATGTTTCTGCTTGCCTTCTTTGGTTTCCTCCGATGCTCAGAATTCACCTCCTCGACCATCCACTTTGACCCACGCCACCATGCCTGCATTTCAGACTTGTCCCAATTCTCCAATGACGCCATGGTCTTCTACATCAAGCAAAGTAAAACCAACCAATCTGGTCATCCTACACCAGTCTTCTACTTCAACGTACCATCACCGCTGAATTCATTCGAGACCTTGACCAGTTATTTGTCCTTCCGAAAGTCTCAAAGCACTTCATCCACAGATCCACTCTTTGTCTCGGAAGTCGGACAAGTCGTCACTCGATTCTGGTTCCAACATCACCTCCGCCACGTGCTCTCCTTATCCGGTGTTTCCCCTTTGCAGTACTCAGGTCATTCATTCAGGATCGGAGCTGCCACTTCAGCCTCCCGCAATGGTGTCCCAGAACACCTCATTAAAATCATGGGTCGTTGGTCTTCTCAAACATATCATCGTTACATCCGTTCAGACCTCAAAGATCTCAGATCTGCTCAAACCCTTCTTAATAAGTAACTGGAGGTTTTTGGGGGTCCGTCGTTGCCCGGGTGCTGCAGCGGATTCCCTAAGCCTCCCCACAATGCTTCACCGGCCGAAGAGCGACGCTTCGCAGTTTTGTGTTGTCTAGTTTAGTTTAGTTTCATTCATTATTCAATAAATCATTCTACGCATTACTTTGAAGGTGTGGTCCTTGCTAGTGAATTGGAGCTTTCCTAGCGAGTTTCAGGAGCAGGACCACACCTCAAACACACCCCTTCCATTCCCTATAAATGCCAACCTAACCTGCTCTTCCCTTTTGCTCCCTTCTTCTGCGCCTCCCACCCACCCCATTCTTTCTCCCTGTTCTCCTCTCCTCCCTCTCCTTCCTCTCCTCCCTAGGGTCCTGAGGGGGTCCGTCGTTGCCCGGGTGCTGCAGCGGATTCCCTAAGCCTCCCCACAACGCTTCACCGGCCGAAGAGCGACGCTTCGCAGTTTTGTGTTGTCTAGTTTAGTTTAGTTTCATTCGTTATTCAATAAATCATTCTACGCATTACTTTGAAGGTGTGGTCCTTGCTAGTGAATCAAAGTACTCTAACGCGTTACAAAGTAACGCGTTATACCCAACTCTGATGATAATATACCCCAAGGTATTTATTTACAGGTTCGCATGTTTTCATTCTTTGCTTGTGCATCATCCATTTTCTCATTCATCAGTACACCCACCATAACTTACACATCGTGGAGTTATTGTAATTACCAGTTCCTGCCTTGTAAGTAGCATTCATGTCAGCATCTAAATCATTGAAACAAGTGGGATTTTTTTTCTTGAGGTTCTTACATCATTTATCACATTTCATGTGAACACATCATTAACCTCAACAGAACCAATAAGCTGTATCATTACAGCCAGCAAATTTGGAAACAGGAGAGGACCAAGCAAGCATATTGCAAGGACCGAGCTGTTCTCTGAGCTTTGATGGTTAACATCAGTCAGTCTCAAAGCAAGAGGGAGAAGCCTATGCAGACAGTGGACATGTATGTGGCTCTATACATACTCCACTGTACACATGGCCACACACACGCATGAGGACATTTTCTACACCTCCCCACCAGGTATCTAATGGCCATCCCTTCTCTTTTTATGGACTGAAAACACTCACTACTGTAGTCTGTAAGTCAGAAAATGTATGTTAAAACATAGGTTTAATATATTGCAGTGGACTATTCATCCACCATTTTCCTGGACCTCTCTATTCTAGTGGCACTGTGGTGTTCTTATGGTCTGCGTCGCTTTGCTTTGCTGTTTTAGTGGACTTGTTGATTTAATAATTTTATTTAAAAAAAAAAAATATATATATATATATATATATATATATATATATACATATACATATATACATATATATTTATTTATTTTTGAATAGGCCGATTCATCTCTAGTTATCATATGTTGGACTCATGTTGATGTGTATTTTTGTGCAATGACTGTATCAGCTGATTGATCCCATAGGCTTTTTGACGATGGGAACCAGGGCGATGTTGACTTCTACGTCAGCCGACAGAAAAACATTATTCCTGGATAACTCTTTTTACAGTACGCAATATTAATGATCTAGGCTAACTGTTACACATGAATCCTTGTACAATCATGTAAACTAGCTAACACTAAATCACTGTGTGGCACTTATCCTGAATGGCTAGATGAACTAGTTTGCCAACATTTACATACTATTGAAACATATTGGCCAATTAGCTGTATTATTATTCCAAATGTGCAGACATTCTTGTGAGCCACAATGGATTATTGTGTAACTTTTCAAGCAAGAGATTTTGACATACCATCCACCTCAGAAACCATCAATGAAAGTTTGAAACTAATGCACCAAACCATGCTACAACTGCTGCAGACTGAGCTAGGGCTGAAAGATATATCGTTATCGTATCTATACCGAGATATGTACATGCAAGATATTAATATCCCAAAAGGCAACAATATTGACGATATAATTTCCTCCTGAGTTTCCCCAGCTTGACCTGCATGTACAGCTCAGCCAATTACAAACATCCTTTTAACGCTTGCCCTAAATGTACAGCTAAGGCCAGCCAATCACAAACCTCATTTCCTGCTTGCCTTGGATCGACAGCAAAGCCAGCCAATCACAAACATCCCCTTGAGCGAGGGAGACGTGCTGCTGCTAGCAACTTGCTAGTACACACAACACATTTGCGACTAAAAATAGTTTTGTTAGAGCAAAATAAATCATTCAGCACGCTGTGTGAGTACAGATTTCAACTAGCAGCAGAAACGAAAGCCGAATCCTACCGGTTGTGAGTTGAACGGGGGTCACAGACAGGAATGCGGCAGAGCGCTATTGCCGCCGCAAGATAACTCGGTTTACCGACGTTTCGCCGTACGTGAAGAGCCTGGTGATGCAAGGCTACCGACAACCGAGAAGCCCGGCTCCAGGTGAATAAGTTGGTGTCATGACTGCCCAGTAGTACCTGAACAGCCGAGCCGTGGCGGCACACAGGTATGTGACGTGTCGGAGGAGAAACGAACCGTTCACATTTCTACAAACCTCAGCGCACTTTAGGGACTGTTCTTTACTTGTCAGGGGAGGAGGGTGGCTGGTTGATTTTTATGTTATTTATTTATTTTATTTTGATCCCCCCATGTTAATCACTTATTGATGCTGTTTTTGAAGTATGAATAAGTCAATAAGTAATTTATTCCATTGAAATATCATTGATGTATTATAGAAAAGTGATTTATCTTTTTATAAATGACAAAAGGCACATCTGCCTCATTTTTGCTGTGGTATCCTGATACTACTCAGAACCGTGATACTTTTACTGGTATCGTACTGTGGGTCCCAATTTTGGTACCGTGACAACACTACCGAGTACTGTATGAACAGTGCCTTGCAATATAAGACACGGCGGGGACATCTGGGGCCTCCTGTGTCAAGCCCAAGCAAGGTCGGATTGCCGATGCATTCAGTAGCATAATGCCATACCAGTCGACGTCCAGCAGGCACAAAGACATTACAAATGCTATAACGTACCATATTGCTACACATGATTCCCATGTATTCAGCTACTAAAGAGGGCTTCCAGAAAACGGTTCGGACTCGTTTTTTTAATTTTTTTTTAAATTTTTTTATAAATAATGCTTTGTTTTCACTGAACCCATAGTCATATCGTATCGTATCGGTATTGAGATATCTGTCATAAATATCGAGATATGAAATTTTGTTCATATCGTTCAACCCTAGACTGAGCAGCTATAAGCAAGTGCAAATGTGAGAACTAGTGATGTTACGCTCGAGCCAGTTTGCTCGACACAGTGTCAGAGTTGGGTATAAAGCGTTACAAAGTAACGTGTTAGAGTACTTTGATTACTTTTTGCAGTAACAACCATAAGAACCTAACGCGTTAGTTTGCTGTTTGAGTAATCAAATAATTAAGTACATTTTCAAACAAGACATCAGTTAACTTACTTCCGTTACTTTTAGAACACTGGTCCTTCAGCTCCGAAACAGCAACGGCTGTCATTTGGTTCTAGTAACGGAGATAACGTTAAACCTATCAGTCTGAAAGAAGCCACAGAGCTTGTGGTTCGCTACGTGGTTGGAGAAATGCTGCTGTTGTCTATGGTGGAGTCTCAATAGGTGGAGTAAGGTAGGACTCGCTGACAGACATACACTGGTGGAAAAAAGTTTTCGGACACCCCATGCATTTGTGAAATATTGCATTAAGAATCACTCTTAGGTCTTCAAGTGCAATTTCTTTTAGTACAGTCACAGCCAAAATACTAAATAAATCCTAAAAAAGCCATTAAAAACTTGATTGGTTCCATAAAAATACATAAGAAATTTTGAGTATTGGGTCATTTTGGTACCAGTGATGAAGGTCGTTGTTTTTATTAAAAGACACAATTTTTGTTGCCAAGCTTCGTGTCTACATAAAGCCAGCACATTTGAAAGTTCTTCAGACACAAAAATGGCTAAAACAAGGAACCTAACGCAGGAAACACGCCTGAAGATAAAGATTCTCAGCCAGGAAGGGTACAGCTGCTGCCAGATAGCCAGGAAGTGCAGATGCAGTCCTTCAGCAGTTGGATACACTCTGCAGAAATACAGACGAACCAACAGCTTGGAAGACAAACCAAGATCTGGGCATCCAAGGGTTTCTTCAGCAAGAAATGACCGCATCCTGATCCGCATGTGCAGGCAAAACCGCCGAATGACATCACAAGAGCTTCAGCAGCAGTGGTCAAACCAAACTGGTGTCCAGTATTCCACCCGCACTGTACGTGGCCGACTTTTAGATCATGGCTTAAGGTCCTACAAGGCTATCAAGAAGCCCCTGATCAATGAGAGACAGAGGTTAGCCCGGCGTCGCTGGGCCCAGGCACACAAGAACTGGACAGCCAGGAATTGGAAGAAGATTTTGTGGTCAGATGAGTCCAGTTTCCAGCTTTATCTTCCTCCTACTAATGTGAGGGTACGCAGAAGGCCAGGCGAAGCATTATCTCCAGCATGTACAGTACCTACTGTCAAGCATGGTGGAGGCAGTATCATGGTTTGGGGATGCATGAGTGCTGCTGGTGTTGGTCATCTCACTGTCTGTGATGGCACATTGAACTCTACCAAGTATTGTACCATTCTCGAAACCCACATGCTCCCTTCTGCGCGTGCACTGTTCCGTCGAGGTAAAAACTGGATGTTTCAACAAGATAATGCCCCTTGCCACACATCCAAGGCCAGTAGAACTTGGCTGCAGGAGCACAGTATCCAGGTCTTAGAGTGGCCAGCTCAATCCCCGGACATGAGCCCCATTGAAAATCTGTGGTGGATTATCAAAAGGTCTGTTTCAAAGCATAAACCGAAGAATTTACAAGAATTAAAAGCAGTAATTCAAGAAGAATGGGACAAGATTACCCCTCAACAGTGTGAAAGGCTCGTGGGGAACATGCCAGCCAGGATTAGAGCTCTACTACGTGCCAGTGGCAGGACTACTAAATATTAATTTGATGACGTGATGGTTTATTTATTTTTTTGTTCAGTTTTGAACACATTCTCTGTTATTTGTTGACTTTGATACCGACAATGTTGACAACTGACATATTGAAACTGTCAAGAATTTAGTTTTGTTAGTTGTTCTTGTAAACAATAAACAAAAAAAATATAATTTGTATTTGTTTGTATCTGTCTAATGCAGCCACACCTTTTGAAACAAAAAAAGATTTTTCCACAAATATTTCATGATAATATTTGAGATTGTGTAAAATTTTAAGGGTGTCCGAAAACTTTTTTCCACCACTGTATTTCAGACTCAGGACTTGCGTTATGCCTGGTACTCACCAATTATCCCCGGTCGTCTTTCACGGCGTGTGTGATGTCATCTGGTTATTCTTGTCCTATTTTTATTTTACCATTATTTGAGTCACTGCCAGAACTGTCTGTTCATGTGCCAGCCGACATGTTGTTGTAGTCACCTAAAAGCGTCAGCAGATGGCAAGAGCTCCATTTGAAGCGCAACACGTAAACTGCATGGACAGGCTAGGTGACCATCACCTAGTCTAAAAGGTCGTGTAAAATTTGGCCGACCCATCCGGAGCTCTGGTAATTCTGACCCTCAATCAGAGACCTGTAATTGCCGTTTTTCTGGTCATCGGAGGCCAGGCGATCAATAAAATATTCTTGAATACCTAAAACAAAACACAAACATGTGTTGTTTTTGTTTTTAGTCACGTAGCCTGTCCATAATGATTAAATGTCACGCTGCTAGCTTGCTAACGTCAGCACACGTAACGTCAGCACACGATCTCCCTATTACTCTAATCTTTCCTGCTTATCGCTCAAACAAATGATTAATTTCTAAATTAATATCGGTGCTCATTTAAGATACCTTCATCAGTTACCGAGTAAATTTGTAAAGCCATACAAATACTTTATTTATTTTATTTATTTTATATACTTTATTAATCCCAGAGGGGAAATTCAATTTTTCACTCTGTTATCAATTACACACAGGTTCGAACACACACATGCACAAACTGGACCTATACATGCACTAAGTGGAGAGATGTCAGAGTGGGCTGCCCATGACAGGCGCTCCGAGCGGTTGGGGGGGTTTGGTGCCTTGCTCAAGGGCACCTCGGCAGTGCCCAGGAGGTGAACTGGCACCTCTCCAGCCACCAGTCCACGCGCCATATTTTGGTCCGGACGGGGACTCGAACAGGCGACCCTCCGGTTCGCAACCCAAGTCCCTATGGACTGAGCTACTGCCGCCCCAAATATGCAGGCATACTGGAATTCATGATCCCGCACCAGTACAGGGAGTGAGTATATGCTCAATAATCACGTTTGATGTTGTACAAATTATCAAGGAGTAAATTTTTTCAGTAAGGACCTCACAGAACATAAAACAAGATGTATTTCTCACATTCAATTGTGCAATATAGCAAACCACGTGACTAAAATTAAGTTATCTTTATAGAACATCAGGTCACCTGCAAAATGAGGATGAGGAGGCAGATGAGGAACCATGTGAGGGATAGTCAGAGCAGACGCCGCAGCGGCTGAAAAGAGCAGATCCAGGGACATCTAAACACAACTCATCTTAAAAAAAAAAAGTGCTGCAAGTGCTCAATCTAGTCTAGACACTGCTATATTAGAGTACTTGGAGGGTAGGAAACAGCAGCAGGAGGATGAGCTCGACACATTTTTTAAATCCATGGCTACCTCCATGCGCAAGATGCCGGAGAACACCAGGGCCATGCTTAAATTTAAAATCCATGAGCTGGTCCATAGAGCTGAAATGGAGACCATGTATCAGATGCACTCTTCTCAGGCATCTGCCTGGGACAGTAGCATGGACAGTTTTCACTAGAGTCCCAAAGAATGTGTGAAATAAAAAAGGTATGTACTTAGAAGATTTCATAAATGTTCTTATTGTTTCTATAACTGACTAAATGAAGAGCCAAAAAATCATTGTAAACAAGGCATTAAGACATTTTTAATGTTAGTCAACCGAGGTGATTAGAAACCTATTAATCTAGTAAAACAAAAAGTTTTAAATTCTGCTTTGCGACAAAAGTAAATATGATGATGAGCTCCAAATCTTATTACTTTTCTCAATAACATGAACAATAACTACAATTCATTATATACAAATATACAAGTATTCAGTGAATTTACTGAGCCACTCCAAAGCAGGCATTCTGCTGCCATGGCACTGCTCCAGAGGTGGACATGAAATAGGCTTTCTAGGCCTCCCTAATCAAAAATGCCTCCTGGGATGGGTGATTCCCACACAGTGGTAGGTTCTCAACTGCTCCACTCGCTGTAGGAACTGCCACACTCTCTGCCTGGTGTTGAGTAGTTGGGTTGGAGGTTTTAATGACATAGTTATGTAGAACGCAAGTGGCCTTGATCACCTTATCCACGTTCTGAGGCTGCAACCTGATCCTTCTTTGATATACTTCCCACTTGGCGGCAAGTATTTGTAGTGTAAAAGTCAAAAAACCTCTCATCAAGTGTTAGACTATATAGGTTGGATAAGATACAAATAGCTATATAACCATGTTTGTGTGTAGACTGTTACAAAAACTAATACTGCATTTATGTGTAATATGCAATATAACGGTGTGAACTCTTAGTGACACCTCAGTTGTGAACTCTTATTGACATATATAACCTATCACGCTCTGTGTAATGATAAGCACATGCACTCACATGACATGCACTCACATGATATTATGAATTTACAGGGAACTTCCTATAATACACCATACACTGTGTAGTGATATAATGCAGTAACCTACACTCACATGATGTTGTGAACTTACAGTGACACTCATCCAAGTCACCACGTGCTGTGTGATGAAGATAGCACACTCACTTGATTGTACTGCCTAATGCACTTAAGAGTTTATATTACATGGGAGAAGTCACACACACACTCAAATGACTGTATTGCTTAATGTGTACGTAATGGTTCATATCACATGGGAGCACAAGGGACTGTAGCATGTGAGTCCCCAAAGATCACATGTTTTTAAAAAATAGAGTGGGAGTGAGTCCGGAAATACTGGTGGCAGATTCCAGTTTAAGCCAGAAACAAAGGCAAAGTCTGCTACCAGTAAAAACGGACCGAGATGGGAAGGACTACAGAAATGGGTGGAGATCTCTTCGACCTCCACCAGCATATAAGCCAGAGCGCTGAAAGCACGTTTTCAGTCGTCCTCCGGAGGCTGACTCATGAGTTTGACTGTGTTGTTGCCTGTGAACACAATAAACTCGATTGCACCAGATCCAGCCTGTCTCCAGTGTTTTTCTAAGTACCTGCCAGCTGAACCTAAGATACTGAATTGAAAACAGAAGACATTTTAAAAGGAACAAGGAGGGCAAGGTTGGGAGCCGTCAGGCCCAATTCCAGGCACCGATTTTTGTCACTTCATATTCCAAACAAGTTCTCTACCACCCTCCTTGCTCTTGATAGCCTGTAGTTGTAAACCCTCCTAGCCTCGTCCAGGTCCTTTCCAGGGAAGGGGCGCATTACGTTGTGTGAGAGAGGAAAGGCTTCATCCGCTACAATGACATGAGGGGCTGGCTGAGGGATGGCCAGGGTGTTATTTTTTATGGCTTTGCCTAAGGCACTTTGTGCAAATACGCCGCCATCACTGCTGGAACCATGACCACCAACATCTATGATGGTGAAGCAGTACCTGTGGTCAACCAGGGCCATCAAAACAATGGAGAAACCACCTTTATAGTTAAAAAAGGTGGATCCAGAGTTTGATGGTGCCTGGATGACCACATGCTTCCCATCCAAGGCACCGATGCAGTTGGGGAACTGCCATCTTTGCTGGAATCCAGCTGCAACTTTGGACTGGACTGATCAATGCAATAGTTCAGATATATTGTTTTAAATGAGTTCCCTGTGGCTAGGTACCTAAATAGAATTAAAAAATAATGCCAATTAATATTAAACAAAATCTAACTTAATTGCATAAGTTAAAATCTTATGAAATGACAGTGGGGGTGCCATCAATTAGCTTAATTTCAGGGACATTTTTGTCCAAAATAATGTTGGAGGAGTGCTTATAATATTGTTTTCTAACCATAGCTGGTTTTTTTTATTGATGTTTTTTTTTTTCTTTTTTCAGGTTCTTCAAAGGAACATCAGAGTCCATCTGCTCTTTCCAGATCCATGAAGAGAGGGGACAAACTACATACACAGGGTTCCCAATCCTAGAGGAAGTTTCAGCAGTGTTAAAAATGATATTTAAAATGAATTATAAATAAATGAAAATTACAAGATATTTTAACTGTTTCCTGTTTGTTTGTTTTCTCTCTTTATGGTTACTGAGTTGTACATTCAGGTCCGTAGTGACCACTGTGACTGATACTTGTGCTCAAAAGGCCAAGTACTGCCAAATGTATTACTGTAATTTGTTGAATAGAGTGTGAAATTAACTTCTTTTTTTTGTCCAATGAAATGTCTGTGTTCAAATGCTGGCAGCCACTCAATAGAGTACCATTGTTTTTTGTTGTTGTTGTTTTGGTGGGGGGGCTGGTGAGTGAAGCAAATTGACCAGCCACTTGCATATTTAACCACCATTTAGCTGGTAAATGCTGCTAATTTTGGTCCCTGGATTGCAGTGGAGAAAAAAAGACCCAGTTTTCTGCACTCAGACACATGATGACAAGAGTTGCTGCCCACTTATGCCACAAGAGGGAGTATACATTTAATTGAGCATATCTGTCAGTAGCTGAGTCAAGTCACATTAAATAGCGCATAATGTAAAGGCTGGTCAACAACATAACAATGTATAGCAATATTTGTGTATTTAGCAGAATACCAAGTAGAAGAAAATAACTCAATCTACTTTTTTCACGTTTGCAACACTCTGCCGTTTTTCCCTTCCAGAGGATCCACTCATTTGGATTAATAACAGGTAAGCATCGCATGACGATTTGTACAGTGTGTGATTTTTGATGTTGAATAAAACTAAATTTTAAGCTAATTGATGGCATTTAGGAAACACTTTTTAGATGATCTAACGTTACTGTAGTCGCTCGGTCTGACTATTGTGCTTTATAACATTAAACGCTCATAATATTAGATTGTAAATTACGTGTTGTTATGGTCCGGCTCTAAGACCATCACAAATAAGGAAACACATGGGGAGTTCCATAAAAATAAGTAATTCATTTTAACAAGAATTCAAGAATAAACAATACAACCAAGATAATGCAAAAGTAAACTATACAAAAACTAAGGAATGAAGTAAACGCAATCAACGCAGCATGATGCCGGGGGGAAAAAGAAGAGACACCAAGTACCCAGAAGGGCGGGTTTTAAAGGGCTGAAGACAGTGGCCAGCTGCCTCCAATCACCTCGATAAATCAAGCCACCAGCACTCTGAAACGAAAGAGCACAAACACCAACAACACTAACACCAAACCCTAGTGGAGCCCCCCCCCCCCCTTCTTTATTTCATTATACACTAATATATTTCAATTAACACTACAATCCCAAAATTTACATTCTACTCAAAATACAGAATCACCTCAACACTTGTTCACCTGTCCATCCGTCACCTTGCGGTTCATATCCCATCCCAGCTACTGGTACCTTGAAGCGATTTAAGAGAGAAACACAAACATACAAGATGAAAAATTAAGACACATGAAACAATTATTGGCATGGGGCTCTAGACAGAGCATCCGTAACAATGTTGTCTTTTCCTTTAATATGCCATATCTCCAAAGTGTAAGATTGGAGAAACAAGGACCATCTCACAAGCCTCTGATTTGGACAGCGTAGCGAGTTTTCGATCACAGAATAGTTTAACTGATGCCTGTTAAATTTTCTGGAGAAAAAACTCACAGGTCTGTCGACACCAAATTCATCCACCAGAAGCAGTACCCCACCTGCACCCACATGACTGGCATCAACCTGGAGCTTGAAAGCCTTATCCATACAAGGGGCAGCCAGGACCAGAGAATTACAGAGGACCGTCTTCACACTCTCAAAAGCCTTTTGACACAAAAGAGACCAAATATATTTCACATTAGCTTTGAGCAAATCCATCAGAGGTGCAACAACAGTGGAAAAGTTCTTACAAAGCCCCTGTAGTACCCAACCAAACCCAGAAATCTCATCAGCTCCTTTTTTGTTGCAGGTGGCGGATACTCATCAATTGCCTGCACTTTTGCCCGCAGGGGACGCACTTCACCCTGCCCCACCTGCCGACCAAGGTACGTCACTGTCGCCCGAGCAAACTCACACTTCGCCAAGTTAACAGTAAGACGCGCCTCAGCCAAGCGGTTGAATAGCACCTTTACATGCTGCATGTGGCAAGACCAAGTATCTGAATAAACCACAACGTCATCCAAATACACTAACCAAAAGGCATGACGGAATAAGAATACAGCCCAGTTGGAGTGATAAACGCTGCTATTTCCCGTGCCCTTTGAGACAAAGGAACCTGCCAATAACCTTTCAGGAGATCAAATTTGCTAATAAACTTAGCAGCACCAACTTGGTCGATGCAGTCATCCATGCGAGGCAAAGGATATGAATCGGGTTTTGTAACACTGTTAACTTTCCTGTAATCAGAGCAGAACTGAGGAGTGTTACCTGATTTTGGCACAAGCAAACAAGGCGACGCCCAGCTTGAAGATGATGGCTCAGCGATACCATTTGCCAACATATACTCGACCTCAGAGTCCAAAAATTTACTCTTCCCGGGGTTGATGCGGTAAAAACGCTTTTTTATTGGCTTTGCCTCACCGACATCAATGTCGTGCTCCACCAAGTGAGTACAAGACGGAACATCTCCAAACAAACTCGGATACTGACCGATCAGCTCTATCAACTCAATGTGCTGTGGCTCAGACAAATGACCTACAACACTATTTGAATCAGCCAATACCTCAGAATTTTTAAGCCTACCTGTTAACAGCGCCGAGTCATTATTAGGCAAACCATCCTCACACAACACTTCACTACACGTTGGAAGTGTGTAACCAATACGCACTGGATGCGCAACATCCAACCGCACACTTTGCTGCCGAGACGCACGAGGATGATATGCTTTTAACAGATTTATGTGACAAAGTTGATGATGCTTACGATGCTCAGGCGTGGCAATGAGGTAGTTTTGATCTGCAAGTTGTTTCACTACTGTATAGGGACCCATGAACTTGGCTTAGAACGGTGATCTAACAATAGGTAACAAAGCCAACACTTGGTCCTCAGGGCTGAAGACACGCTGCTCAGCTCGCCAATCATACAGACGTTTCATTTTCGCTTGTGCAGAAGTCAATTTTTTCTTTGCCAACTCTGTAACAGAGTACAGCCGCTGTCTAAATCCGTTTACAAAACCAATCAAATTTTTAGTTGGCTCAGCCTCCCTCTAGTTATCTTGCAGGGCAGCTAACGGCCCTCGCACAGTATGACCAAAAACTCATTTGGACTAAATCCTGTACTCTCCTGTGTTACCTCTCTTGCAGCCAGCAGTAACCACGGCAGCCCATCCTCCCAGTCAGCATTCATTTGCACACAGTAGGCACGTAACAACGACTTCAACATCTGGTGGAAAATGCTCAAGCGCTCCTTGGCTCTGTGCATGGTATGCAGACTGGTTATGTTTTACTCGTAGCTGTTCTAAAACTTGTGCAAACAAGTGAGAGGAAAAATTTGAACCTTGGTCACTCTGAATGGTCTTTGGAATACCAAAGATGGAAATAAATTGACTGAGAGCATGCACCACTGCTTTCGCTGTCAGCGTACGCAGCAGATACGCAGAAGGATATCTGGTGCTTTGACACATTACCGTTAGCAAATACATCGCACCCGACCTTGAATGAGGAAGAGGACCTACACAATCAATGATCAGGTGCTCAAACGGCTGGCTAACAGCTGGAATGGGACATAGAGGAGCCACTTTTATTGTCTGATTTGGTTTTACCTGTTAACTGGCAGGTATGGCATGTTTTAATGTAGGCAGCGAGTCGAGGCCAAAAGAAATGTCTGAGCACACGACTGTACGTTTTTCCCACACCCATGTGCTCAGACTCATCATGAGAGAGACGCAACACCACATCACGAAATTTGGACAACGCAAACAACTCAGTGTCACCATTCTCATGTTTTACGTGCTCTGAAGAATCTTCATCATTACTGGCCATGGCATGCGTCACAGCACATGCCGTGAACACCTCAGGAAACAGTTTCTCATTTTCATCTGGACCCTTACTGCCTCGCGGCACTGGCACAACCACCGGTCGCGCTGGCTCATCAGCCCAGACACATCGTTCCCCAGAATCACAGTAATACCTTCAATAGGCAACTCAGGATGCACCCCCATTTCCACTTCTCCATCAAACAACTCACAATGCAACTTAAGTTTATGTACAGGCACCGGAAAAATAGACATGCCCATGCCTAACACAGGTATGAAGTCTTCTGTATCGGTTGCTTCTGAAAAAGGTAGAGTGGACCCAAGCACAAACGAATCAAATGCCCCCGTGTCACGCAATATAACCACCTGCACCTTCTCATCAATCCCAATCAGAGAAACACGTCCCTCTGAAATGAAAGGCAAATATGAACTCAAATCAGGCTTAGACAAAACGACAGATGGCAACTCATTACTAGCTTGGTCAGCAACCACTGTACTGGAAACAGGTGCAGCTAACGCAGCTGGCTTGACATGCGCCCCGTAATGCTTATTCTGCGATTTACGTGCAGCGCAGTCCCTTTTCCAGTGACCCTTTCTATGACAGAAATGACAGACATCTTCAGACCCATGGACACTATGATCACCCCCCTGCCCTGGAACAAAACTTCCACCGGGACGCCCAGAAAAATGCAACCCTCCCACAGGGTCATTCTCTCTGTCAGCACCACCGCCTTTGTGAGTCAACAAATAATCATCCGCCAATGCAGTAGCCTCCGCAGCTGTCTTCACTTTCTGTTCACTTAAGTACATTGCAGCGCGCTCCGGAACCGAATTTTTAAATTGTTCAAGCACCATCAAGTTACACAAACCATCAAAGTCTTTCACATCAGATGCTGAACACCAGTGGTTGAAGTGAGTTACCAAGTCACGGGCAAACTCTAAGTGTGATTTGTCCCCCCTTTTCCAGCTCCTAAACTGCTGCCGATAAGCCTCGGGGACCCATTCATAAGTCTTCAACACCGCAGCTTTAACCTTCACATACTCACCACTATCCTTTGTTGACAGTGAGGAAAAAGCCTCCTGCGCGGGTCCCGTTAATACGCACTGCAGCAAGACCGTGCGGTCTGCATCATCCCAGCCCCTAGCGTCTGCAACTCTCTCAAACAATGTAAAAAAGGTCTCAGTCTCCCTCTCATTAAACCTCGGTACCAACCGTAAACTACTCAAAATGTCCCGTGAGTGATCACCATGATAACCGTGATAACTTTCCCTCTTTAAGCAAATTCAGCTTCACTGTTTCCAAATCAAGCTTAGCCCTTTCTGTTTGCTGCCATAATTGCTCCAAAGTTACCGCTTTATCAAACTCTGCTTTCTGTCGTAATTTTTCTAATTCCAACTCCTTCTCTGTCTCTAACTGCATCCGCAATCTCAGTAATTCTTTCTGCTGCTCAAAACTCAAGGCCAACTCAGCAGGCTCAGGAAACAAGGCCTGTATGGAAGCAGCCTCAGTCAAATCAGTAGAAACAGGTGATTCTTGCACTGGTGTAAAAACCTTTAACTCATACAAATTTGCTCTAACAATAGCCCGAACATTTTCTTTTAATCTTTTGTCTCCCACATATATTTTAAAATGCTCGGCTATTTTTAACAGCTGATCTCTGTTACACTGATCTAACAACGCTTCCGACAGAGCGTGAACAAAATCCTCCACTGTTGCCATGATCTAACCACAGACCCCAGTCACCAGTCACCGGTAACAAAAGAAATGTACAGCACTGACCCCTCACATGCGCAACCGAGGGCTACAAACCTCATAAAGTTGAGCGTCCCCTCTAACCACCAGCAACACCAACAACACCAACAACACTAACACCAAACCCTAGTGGAGGCCCTGGGGCCGTCTCAGTGTAAAACACATAGCCTATTTTATACCTGAGACACACTGCCAAATGGTCTTTGGCGCTGATGGGGTCTCTGAAGTTTGTTTTTTTCTTTGTGATGTCCTCTTTGATGATCGCCAGGATAGCATCAAATTGTTGTTGACTCATCCAAAAGTATGAATAAAATTTGTCTTCAAAAGACGCCAGCTCTCTTAACAGAGTGTGGGATTCTCCAAACTGATCTCTTTTTTGAATGATTTCGTGAACCCACACCCTTCTGGTTTTCTTTTTCTTTCTTGCAACATACAGCAATAACAGGTCATCAATATCCATTTTATCCATCACTCTGCTCCCCTGCCGACCGCACTGAGCAGTGTGTGTTTGGCGTAACCTAGCAACACAACGATATTGTTCATTGGTGTGGATGCTGCCATTGTGATCGTTATAGTTAACGTTACAGTTATCTTTCTTGGTGTGGATGGCCCTTCACTCTCAAAATTGAATGCATTACATATTATATGTTACCTTCATTTGAAAGTAATTGGTTACATTACAATATTATGCTCTGTGTAAGGTACTTATTAAACTACGTTTGTGTTACTTTCATCAAAATAACCTCAGAAGAACGACTGCCATTTTAAATGAATGCATAGCAGGTTATCAAAACACAGAAGCTCCAGTTTATTACTACAGTTACAGTTCTCCTGCTTACATTATTAATAGCATGATGATATAGGACATTAAGTAGTCCAGACCTTTTTATGAATGAATAGACTTGGACACAGGGGTCAGGCAGAGAACCAAAGTCTGATAAATTATGACATAGAGATCACTACCTGTGGGCCAATAAACAGATAAACAAATGCTGACAATGAACAGAATGGCAAGAATGGCAAGTCAGTTGATGAGCGCAAATTAATATACTGGAGCTGGAAGACCCACCTGCAGGTTCCCAATGTGCTACAACAGCACTGGAGAGAGAGTTATTCAGACTGCGGGGGAAGTGAAGCGGTGTGGATCAGTGTGGACGAATGAAAACTGAAACTATTGGCCTTTTGTTAAGCCACACCCCTTTACAATGGTCCAACAAGCTGATGGATGTAGCATGGAGCCCACACTGTAAATAACTACACTCCCTGAAAAAATATTATCATGTTTTTGAAAAAATTAAATTGTGATTTCAGTGAGAGGCAGACAGTGGGGTCTAAAAAATGCACTTGAGGGATATATCCAGGATGTTAAACTCACTGAGCAGCAATAACAGGTTAAAAAGACAAAGATAGTTAGAAGCTAAAGCCTAAGGCTACAGATCACCGTGTAAAAGTGAACCAACACATCACTGGTGATTGCGACAGAAGACAATGAATATGAAGGAAAACCTCACCAATATTGAACCAGCTGTGTAGTGTGTGCAGATGAACGGTGTTTGGCTCTGCCCCTGTGCCTCTGTGAGTACCCAGACCTCTGCTGCCAGACACGCAGGGATCTCTTGGGGAAGTCAAACAATGTTCATCTGCACACAATGCAATGACACACAGCTTTTTCAGTGTTATAATTATTAAAAAGCAAAAGCAGCATGTGTAGGCTATATCTTCAGTAGCTGGCTAGCTAGCTCACCCTACACTTTTCAGGGTTTGATTTTGGTTTTGGAACAGTGAAAAAAAGTATATCTTTTTCCAACCTCTCTGGGTAACGAAAAAATCGTTATAAAATACACGTGCCCCAGGCACAACATTTGGCTTGAAATCCACAAAACCGGCCTGAAAATGAATCAAATCTGCATGACTGCATTAGAGTCAATGGAGCATAGCTGTGATGTTGTCAGACACTGGTCTGACTGGGCTGATGCTACATTATGATTGGTCAGTCACCAGCGGGCCCTGCCTTAGAATTAACATAAGTATGGGTCCTAATCATACACTATATAAGATATTGGACTTAGCTGCTGTGACGTCACCTATTGGTTTGTGGGCTCCCATTTTGAAGCCTCAAGTTTGGCATTTCAGCCATTACCATCTTGGTTTTTTAGAGTCAGAAGTGACTATATTTGGACAAGAGGGTTGAGCTGGGGAGGAGCAAGGGGTGGATCTAATGGTGTCACTCAAAGTGGACATGCCCTTTAATGTGCATAACTTTAAACATTAATTTAATCAGGTAAGTTATATAAAAATTCGATCCCCTGTACAGCTGTACAGTCATGATGGGGGCTATAAACATGTTTATTTCTGCTGTAAAGTTGGGCATTTTAATGGGAGTCTGTGGGGATTCACTTGCTCTTGGAGCCAGCCTCAAGTGGCCACTAGAGGAACTGCAGTTTTTGGCACTTGCGCCTTGGCTTCAGCTCTTGCCTCTTTGCAAGGTTGCCTCTTTGTCATAGTAAGCTGTTTGCACAGACAACCTACATGGTCATTTTTGGGTGAGAGCGGGCTGGAGATACTATAGGAACATGGTGTGAAACTGTAAAGTAGTGTTAGAATTATTTGTGATGTAGTAGACATACTTAAAGCAACCTTTGTACTGGGTTAATGAACAATATTACTCAACAGTTATAAACTAGGTGCAAATTCACTTCTTTGGAGTGCAAATCTTTTCTACGAATTAGGTTAAGTCACAGTAAAGGAAAGCTGGGAGGAAACAAGAACTTCAGGCTTGAAGAAAACAGTTGTAATAGTTTTCTTTAAAGCCAGTGATGTGTATTTTTTTTAAATCATGCTCTTGTTCAGATATCATAAAGAAATGTCAGGCTTTGAGAGACTTTAAAGTATAATCATGTCACATGTTCTTGAGACTTAAAGCCAGCCACCTACAATGGCTGCAAGTATCACAGGACACAAACATTTAACATAAGATGCATTGAAAATGGCTATTGTTTCTTTCACTAATTTAGTCCGTCTGTGAATATTTGAGAGGATTCTCTCAGGCTTAGCACACTCTCTAATCCGCCTTAAATCAGTTACACCATATTGGCTGACTGACTCTGGCAATGCTGTTTACTGTGCTTTGCCAAGACAAAGTGAAAACTGGAGCTCTGACTGAATACCAATGCTGGGATGGAAGCAGCAAAATTAGCTTTTCATTTGGGCTCTTTCCGTTATATAAACACGGGGGTGGACATTTTCCACAGGATGATGGCATCATTTCAGTAAATATTTTGCTTGAAAATGGAACTGAGAATTGTGACACTGTTGATATCTATCAATACCCATTGTATTCATTCATTCATCCACCTTTTTTAATGGGGAAAGTTTTTGAACACTTTTTCCTCAATAGGTACAGTCAGTGAATGGCAGCTGTAAGCCAATATTTGTTGGATTCTGGAAAAAGAGGTAGGCGAAATAGCTTGTAATATACTCCTCATTTCCAATTGATCCCGTTTAACCTGATGTTCACTTGTTATTTTTATCTGGATATGTTTAATGCTAACTTCATTCTAGCCATGTTGTGATCAGACCACATACCTCAGGTAAATGGAAGTGATGCATGATACTCTTGAGGGGATCACTACATGGCGCACAACTGCAAGGAGAGGGTCACATGACAGATGGAGATGGCATCTACAGGCTGTAAGATTTTTTTTTTGTAGCCTTGCTAATTTGGCTAAACATTACATAGAAGGAATGTTGTAGAAACCCCAGGGACAACAGTGGAAATGAATTCAGGAGTTTAACATTCTGTCTGTGAAAATGTCTGATATGTGTTTTATTCTATAATATTTCAGAATGTTGTCAATAAAATCAGAGTCAGTAGAGAAGCTTGCTCGCACTAGCCAACATTTGCATGTGGGGCCCATGTTAATAGTAAATGGGTTGCAAAACGGGCCCTATATGGGATTGTCCAGGGGTTCCATGTTGGCCCCATGCCAGTTGTCCCCATGGGTGGATTTACCCCAAGTGGGCCCCACATAGGATGCCCATTTTAAGGCTCATACCTATTTCGTACCCAGGTAGCCCTAGCTTAACCCATGTGGGGCCCACTTGGCATGGGGCCAATATGGAACTTGTGGACAGTCCCATATAGGGCCCACTTTTCAGCCCATTTACTACCCCCATGGTCACCACATACAATGTGATCATCTTGCATGTTGTGACACAGAGGTCTTCAGAGCATGTATTTCATATGCTGGAAACACCTCCATGGACCTCTGTTGAGAGCATGCACTTGCTGTATTTCCTCATCACCAGTGACACAGATGGAAGTCTACGCCATGTTTATTGTCCACAGAATAGGGTTGCATGCTGACATTTTCAGAACAAAATAGGACAGGCTGCAGTGAGAGTCTCCCAATGGGATATTTAAAAATAGTGGGTTTGTGCATTCAGTCCTTGTCCGGCCTGGGTTTGGGTTTACTGGATTCCACAGGAACAGCGCTCCATGATGTGTTTTTTTTTCCACTCCAGCGGAGGAAACAGAATATATGCAGTTTGCATATGTTGGTCAAAATTAAAATATATTTTTAAACACTTAAAGATCCACTCATTATTAAAAGTGTATGTCATCCAAAAGAGACAATAAAACCGTAATGGAATGGTCAAAATTTTCATTGAAAGTTAAGGTGTGTCGATGGATTTATGTCGTCAACTCATGCATTGAGTAACATTACAAGTAAATGTTCCACCTTAAAAGTTGCCGGCACTCGGCCCAGTGAATTAAGTTTTTCCTCAGTCTACAGCTGCTGCAAGAGGCAGAAATACATCATTTCATTCTATAGTTATAGTTTACCAATATATTTAACACTTCCCGTGGTATGAAGAGTAGTTACATATGCCTCAAAAACTGCCACAACTTAGCCCTGAGCAAGAGTGAGTGTCCGCCATTGACCAATCAACAGACTACAGTGTTTTAGCTCCACCTTTTAGAACCAGATGGTGTGTTAGCAGTACTCAAGTTGTAAAAAAAAATCAGGGGGGGTGGTGGATTTTATCACATGGGGACATAATTTGTGCTGATGACAGCGCAGAAGGTCTGCCATCGCACCACTGCTCTTACATAGTTAGGGTCAAATGCACAGGACAAGTGCAAAATCATTTCTTCTTCTTCTACTTTGGTCAGCCAATGATACTAATAATAATCAAAGTCAATTTTGCTTTTAGAATATTGAATTATAGTGTATTTTTCAAAAAAGCAGTTAGGGGTGTATGATCAAAACTGGTATGAACCCCTCCATGAAACAAATGAAAAAGAAATTGGGAAAAATGTTGATTTTTATTGATACAAATACAAATATTGTAGGTTAAAATTCCCAACTCCAGGGCATGGAGTGCAAATTCATTCATTCATTCATCTTCTAACCGCTTCATCCTCTTGAGGGTCGCGGGGGGGCTGGAGCCTATCCCAGCTACATCGGGCGAGAGGCAGGGTACACCCTGGACAGGTCGCCAGACTATCACAGGGCTGACACATAGAGACAAACAACCATTCACGCTCACATTCACACCTATGGACAATTTAGAGTCACCAATTAACCTAGTCCCCAATCTGCATGTCTTTGGACTGTGGGAGGAAGCCGGAGTGCCCGGAGAGAACCCAGGCTGACATTTGTGAGTAATCCATCTGAGAGTAATGTGTGTGCAAAGCTCTACGAAAGCTTTGTTGAACATCATTTTAGTGTAATTGTATCATTTTTTTCGCTGTGAAAACATTGGACTACCGACAACGACGGTTCCGCTGTTTCACGTGATATCAGTGGCTTCTCCCTCTGATGCAGGGTTGCGGAGAAAATCCATAGAGAAGAACAAGTGTGAATTTGGATGCACTATGTATTGTTCTGGCGCCAACTATAGGGCACAGGCACAACATCCACTGCGCTGCGCAAAAATGGGAACAGTATGGAACAGTTCCATTGGTACCATCCACAGTTTTTCACAGTGGAAACAGAAAAAATGTGTGCCGAACTGTACTGAACTGTAGCGGACTGCTTGGTGGGAACGGGGCCTTCCTGTTAGCTCCCCACTCAATATGGATCTTACAGACTTTCAAGTGTTAATGGGATGGAATAAATTCTGACAGTACAAAAATTTGTTCTGGGAGTCTGAAACTCATAACAATGTTTTCATTGCTGTGCTGCTAGTCCTTTCCTAATGTTTATGGGAAAAATGCTTGTTGGCCCAGTGTGTGTCACCTGATACTGCAATACTGAGTGTGGCATTATAGTAAAATCACTTCATAGCCCATGCTGCTCCTGGGGGCTTGGCTCTGAAGCAGATCTGCTGTATGGACTCTATGGTACTAAGGGAGAGGTCTTCAGCAGGCTACTACCTCATCAAGTTAATATGGCTTAACATTTTAGCAGACAGTTGATTATGTACACCCAGCAGTTACGGAGCAATGTGATCATTCATTTGGAATGGTGTTTGTGTCCACCTGATTATTACCAGGGGCAATCTGTGGCTCTGGAGCCACAAGTTAGTCTTGACATTTGTAGGCCTACAGTGATTATCACATTCTCTAATTGTAAAAATATGTAGCCTATGCACAGAATTAAAAAAACAAAATGTTTTAACATTTCGTCAAGTAAATGTGTGTCATTCATCTATGACCTGGCACCTCCTAAAGCACCAAATAATCATCAACAGCCCACTGCATACAAGCCACCTTGTGGTAAGACATATCAAAGAATACTCATTTATTTTTTTATTTAAAGCTATGGTCTATGTTTAGAAAGACTGATCATTATTATTAACATCATTTAGATGGTGGTTATGGCCCAATAGTGCTAGCTACACAATGTGAAGAGCAAAAGGAACCAAAAAAAATCCATTCTCTCTGGCAGCTGCAGGCCTGCAAAGAAATTGATCAATCACAGCCATCCGGTCCACATGGGAGTTACTCCTTGCTCAAATTTGCACTCTCTCTCTCTTACCCTCCGTTCAACCCCCTCGCTCCATTTTGACACTCCTCTGCTCCTCGTCCCGCCTCGTCCCAACCCCTCTCCGCATTTGAAAGTATTAGCAGTTTGTAAGGCCCTCGGGATGGGGGCGCTGCAGTTTGTTTACAATTGTTGCTAAGCTACTAAGAGCAATGCTAATGTTAGCATCCAGTGGCATGTAGACAGCTGAGACGGGGACAACACTCAGTTCCCGGGGAAGGTAGAATGGTCTGCAGGATATTGAGACAGCCTCAAAGTCTGGACAACAATGGTGAGCAATGATCCTGCTGTCGTTACACCAGTTGTTATGGAGATAAACACAAAGCCCCCCTCCTTTCCTCTTACCGGACTCGATGTTTCTGTCCTGCCGGTGGCTAGTGCTACGCCGTAGCATCATGTATGAACGGGTGAAGCCAGCTTTCCGTTATGATCATAATCCCACAGGTCTGTACGTAGCGGTTAGAGGCAATCAATAGCTCCAGTTCGTCCATTTTGTTCAAAATGGATCTGGCATTTGTCAGGAAGATGCTCGGTAGAGACGGAGTGTAAGGGTACTTCTTTAGCCTAGCCAATATCCCCGAGCATCGCCCGCACTTCTGCCTTCGTTCCCTCCGGCGTCTGTGTCGCTTACTCGGGCAGCAGATCCACAGTAACTCCGCAGGTCTGCCGATGGCGTCCAGGATGTTGTGTGCCTTTTTAAAGTCTCTCGTGATGTCAACCTTGCACTTCCAGCCGATGTCAATAATGTCCTGCCGACTATACACAAAATCTGCTCGACATGAGCAGGAAAACGCAGACAAAACTACATATATGAGAAAGCTAAGAGCCGCTAACTCTTGCGCGCCGCCATGTACTGTCTCCTCAGTTCCTTTGACCGATGGAGAAAGCTCCGGCAAGATCTGGGCCTGAAAAGTATTGCTGATACAGCAGAGTTTTTGTTGAACAGGTAATATTTCGTTTTTATTGTGGATGTTGTGATATAGATAACTCTATGCTGTCTGTAACTGTATGTTGCTATACGGGAGGGTGTTTGTCATTAGGAGGCTCGGAGGGAATTGGGACACGAGCTCGGAGGGATCATGGAGCACAGAGGGAGGGGTGTGTGTGTGTGTGTGTGGGGGGGGGGGGGGGGGTGCTTTTTTCAAATTGTTCTCATCATCGTTCTAAACGTAGACCATAGCTTTAATGCTTATTTGGGGCGAGGTGTGCAGCCACCCCTATCACAGTATGTGGACAATCCCTCTCCATCTGAGCTGTTCAGGATGTACTTTCACCGGGCTGCCATCAAAACACTGCATGCTAACACCAATAAAAATGAAGCAAAAATATTGCTCATCATGGACAGGAACTGTCACAAGACCTATCACAGCTCCCCTGGTGCTATTGAAAAGTAATGTTTGACTTTGAACTTAGAACTTTGGTTGTAAATAGTCATTGTCACATTTTATAAAAATGAGTGTATCTCAAAAATTAAGTTATGAAAACACTCAAAATAAATTTTCTGTGGTTTGAAAGGATTTTGTGCAACTTTTTTACATTTACAATTTTGAGGGATACAGCCATGGTATTTCTGTATTTAGAAAAATATGTGTAAAAACAAAAACAATTTTCATTTTTTAGTGGTTTATTGCACTTTTTAGCAATTTCTTTCATTAGTATGGACATATGTCCACACATATTATTAAAATTAGGGATTCAAGGGTTGTATTGATGTATAGCATATTAAAATACTCCAAAAAATGGCCCTACAGCAGGTAAAATTGTAAAGATATGCTCTGGCGGATTTGTTCTATGGTAGGTCATAAAGGGTTAATAACTTTTGATTTGAAGTCGATTGGATGAAATCCCTAGGACTAGTTTGTTAAAATACAACATGTGGAAATCACGCCAAAATAACAAGTCAAAATCAAAATGGCTGACTTCCTGTTTGGAGTAGACCATTGGTGCCAGAGACTTTTATGTGCGTCTGGACAACATACACATGTGTACCAATTTTCATGTTCCAACTAAAAAAAAACCTATGGGGAGGGGTTTTTGAAAATTTCAAGGGGGAGCTATAGAGGCATTTTGTCCCCCCCCCCCCCCCCCCATGGGCGACGCCCCTATCAGATGTAAGAGCTCGCCATTCTTGACCTGTGTATCAATTTTCATGAGGATATGAGGTCACTGAAGCCATAAAAAAGCCAAATGTATTTGGTGGCAAGGGAGCCGGCATAGTGGCCACGCCCCTTGACATAGAGAAAAGCTTTTAATAACTTTTGATCAGCATGGTCTCTGGATGATCTGTAAAAAATTTGAAGTCGATTGGATGAAATCCCTAGGACTAGTTTGTTAAAATACAACATGTGGTAATCACGCCAAAATAACAAGTCAAAATCAAAATGGCTGACTTCCTGTTTGGAGTAGACCATTGGTGCCAGAGACTTTTATGTGCGTCTGGACAACATACACATGTGTACCAATTTTCATGTTCCAACTCCAAAAAAAACCCTATAGGGAGGGGTTTTTGAAAATTTCAAGGGGGCACCATAGAGGCATTTTGTCCCCCCCGTGGGCGATGCCCCTATCAGATGTAAGAGCTCACCATCCTTGACCTGTGTATTAATTTTCATGAGGAGATGAGGTCGCTGAAGCCATCAAAATGCCAAACGTATTTAGTGATGAGGGATCGATAGTCGCCACACTGCCACATGGACACCATTAGACGTAGCTTCACAGTGTTCATAAAGTAGCTTCACCAACTTGTTCTGCAGGCATTAGAAGTGGAATGAAGTTGATGCGGTCAAGTTTGTGGCATTAGTACATGTTAAAGTAAAAACTGGTCACTTCCTGTTACCACCGGGGGGTGCTACGAGTAAGGTGGGATATTAACATAAAAAATATGTGTAAAAACAAAAACAATTTTCATTTTTTAGTGGTTTATTGCACTTTTTAGCAATTTCTTTCATTAGTATGGACATATGTCCACACATATTATTAAAATTAGGGATTCAAGGGTTGTATTGATGTATAAGCATATTAAAATACTCCAAAAAATGGCCCTACAGCAGGTAAAATTGTAAAGATATGCTCTGGCGGATTTGTTCTATGGTAGGTCATAAAGGGTTAATAACTTTTGATTTGAAGTCGATTGGATGAAATCCCTAGGACTAGTTTGTTAAAATACAACATGTGGTAATCACGCCAAAATAACAAGTCAAAATCAAAATGGCTGACTTCCTGTTTGGAGTAGACCATTGGTGCCAGAGACTTTTATGTGCGTCTGGACAACATACACATGTGTACCAATTTTCATGTTCCAACTCCAAAAAAAACCCTATAGGGAGGGGTTTTTGAAAATTTCAAGGGGGCACTATAGAGGCATTTTGTCCCCCCCGTGGGCGACGCCCCTATCAGATGTAAGAGCTCACCATCCTTGACCTGTGTATTAATTTTCATGAGGAGATGAGGTCGCTGAAGCCATCAAAATGCCAAACGTATTTAGTGATGAGGGATCGATAGTCGCCACACTGCCACATGGACACCATTAGACGTAGCTTCACAGTGTTCATAAAGTAGCTTCACCAACTTGTTCTGCAGGCATTAGAAGTGGAATGAAGTTGATGCGGTCAAGTTTGTGGCATTAGTACATGTTAAAGTAAAAACCGGTCACTTCCTGTTACCACCGGGGGGTGCTATGAGTAAGGTGGGATATTAACATAAAAAATATGTGTAAAAACAAAAACAATTTTCATTTTTTAGTGGTTTATTGCACTTTTTAGCAATTTCTTTCATTAGTATGGACATATGTCCACACATATTATTAAAATTAGGGATTCAAGGGTTGTATTGATGTATAGCATATTAAAATACTCCAAAAAATGGCCCTACAGCAGGTAAAATTGTAAAGATATGCTCTGGCGGATTTGTTCTATGGTAGGTCATAAAGGGTTAATAACTTTTGATTTGAAGTCGATTGGATGAAATCCCTAGGACTAGTTTGTTAAAATACAACATGTGGAAATCACGCCAAAATAACAAGTCAAAATCAAAATGGCTGACTTCCTGTTTGGAGTAGACCATTGGTGCCAGAGACTTTTATGTGCGTCTGGACAACATACACATGTGTACCAATTTTCATGTTCCAACTCCAAAAAAAACCCTATAGGGAGGGGTTTTTGAAAATTTCAAGGGGGCACTATAGAGGCATTTTGTCCCCCCCGTGGGCGACGCCCCTATCAGATGTAAGAGCTCACCATCCTTGACCTGTGTATTAATTTTCATGAGGAGATGAGGTCGCTGAAGCCATCAAAATGCCAAACGTATTTAGTGATGAGGGATCGATAGTCGCCACACTGCCACATGGACACCATTAGACGTAGCTTCACAGTGTTCATAAAGTAGCTTCACCAACTTGTTCTGCAGGCATTAGAAGTGGAATGAAGTTGATGCGGTCAAGTTTGTGGCATTAGTACATGTTAAAGTAAAAACTGGTCACTTCCTGTTACCACCGGGGGGTGCTACGAGTAAGGTGGGATATTAACATATCGGGGCATTCGGGGCGGAGCCATCATCATGTCCAGCAAGTTTGAAGCTCGAAATTCAATGGCAAGAAAACAAAAAGTCGCCAAAACTTGTCACGCCCTAGCGGCCACGTCCCTTGACATAGAGAAAAGCTTTTAATAACTTTTGATCAGCATGTTCTCAGGATGATCTGTAGCCAATCTGAAGTTGATCGGACAAAATCTCTAGGAGGAGTTCGCTCAAAATTAAATTGTGGAAATCGCCATGACGAAAAAATTCAAATCAAAATGGCCAACTTCCTGTTGGGATTTTACCATGACATCGGGAGACTTTTTTGTGCATCTGGGTATTATACATGTGTGTACCAAATTTCGTTTGTCTACGAGAAACTAAACCCAAGGGGAGGGGTTTTTGAAAATTTGTAGGGGGGCACTATTTCTGCATTTCGCATCGACCAAGTGCAACCGCCCAAAAATATCGAATTTCGGATCCGGCCGGACGAATGTGGACAGTTAGAAGCATTTTCAAATTTGGGAAAGAGGCGAAATTGGGACACCAAATGTCGGAATAATAATAATAATAATGATAATAATAATAATAATATTAAAGCTGCAAGCAGCGATGAACGGGCTCTCGCACCTTCACGCAACTCGGGGGAGCTGGCAAGACGCCTTCTGATGCATCAGTTCATTTCTGTCAAAGTTAGATATCGCATACAGAAGTGACATAGTGGAATGACATATTTCACATTTTGTATCACTTCCTTTTTCCACTAGAGGGAGTTGGAGAGCGCAGTAATTATACATCAAATATACACCACAGCATGTAACTTTCAGATAAACTGAAAGATAAGTGTTTGATGAGACCTACTTCCTGTTGCCACTAGGTGGGTCTATGAGTATCAGGCAATATGGTAATGAAAATGTGTTCAGGGCGGGACTAATATGAATCATGTGAAGTTTGGTGGACAACGAACCATTTACTCCAAATTTATAGCAATTTCGTGTTTCATAGCGAAACATCAAAAGTGAACCCTCTGCAGCACGCATAGACACTAATGATATGTCATGTTTGTGTACATCAAATACACACCACAGCACTGAAATTTCAGGTGAATCCAAAGATAAGTGTCTGGTAACAAGTACTTCCTTTCACCAGTAGGTGGCGCTATGACTATCACAGAATATTGTCATATAAATGTGTTCAGAGTGGGACAAATATGAATCATGTCAAGTTTGGTGGACAGTGGACCATTTACTCCAAATTTATAGAAATTTCCTGTTTCATGGCGAGACATCAAAAGTAAACCCTCTGCAGCACGCATAGACAATAATGCTATGTCACGTTTGTGTACATCAAATATAGACCACCGCACTGAAATTTCAGGTGAATCCAAAGATAAGTGTCTGGTAAGAAGTACTTCCTTTCACCAGTAGGTGGCGCTATGACTATCACGGAATATTGTCATATAAATGTGTTCAGGGTGGGACAAATATGAATCATGTCAAGTTTGGTGGACAACGGACCATTTACTCCAAATTTATAGCAATTTCCTGTTTCATGGCGAGACATCAAAATTAAACCCTCTGCAGCACACGTAGACACTAATGATATGTCACGTTTGTGAACATCAAATATAGACCACAACATTGAAATTTCAGGTTAATCCAAAGGTAAGTGTCTGATAAGAAGTACTTCCTTTCGAAACTAGGTGGCGCTATGATTATCAGGCAATATGGTAATGAAAATGTGTTCAGGGTGGGACTAATATAAATCATGTGAAGTTTGGTGGAGATTGGACCATTTATGCCAGAGCTACAGAAATTTCGTTTTTCATGGCGAGACCTCAAGATTCAACGCTCAGCAGCGGTGCGCCATTCAACATTGGGCAAATCCTGTGATAACTTTTGGTCACAACATAGTCACGCTTACATACACCAAGTTTGGAGCCAATCTGATTAAATCTGTAGGACAAGTTCGTTAATTTACAAGCCTTGGAAATGGGCAAAAATGCACAAAAGTGGCACAAGTAAATTCAAAATGGCGGACTTCCTGTTGGGTTTGGAGCATGGCTCCAAGAGGCTTTTTTGTACGTAATAGAGTGTTACAGGTGCCTACCAAGTTTCATACATGCAGGTCAAAGCAGCTTTGGGGGCTTCTTAATTGAAATATTCTAGGGAGCGCTGTTGAGCCATCTTGGTGCATCAAAGCACAAAAATCACATCAGACAACAGCACTTGTGACCTGTGATGTGTATGCCACGTTTGGTGAGTTTTCAAGCATCCCTTGTCCCTTCAAAACAACATCGTGTTTGATGGCGAACAAGGCGGCGCCACGGTGACAGCGTTTGATGAAAACTCAAAAGCTTCATTTTTAAGCATCATCAAGGTCTAAGGACTTAGACCAGCAAGTTTGAGGTGTGTCTGATTAACCTGCTTGAAGCGGGACATCAAAGAATGTATAAAGTAGCTTTCTGTTGCCAGTAGGTGGCGCTATGGCGGTGATTCAGAATTCTTCTGTAGATGTGTTCAGGGCTGGACTGTCATCATATGTGTCAAGTTTTGGCAAGATATTCCCACGTGGAGTCAAGTTACAGCAATGTTTATCATCACGGCGAAACATCAAAGTTCGCCGCCAGGCCGTGGCCATGCCCTTCAACGAAAACTCACAGTTTCCACAATAAAGCATCATCAACGTCTTATGACTTTTTTCACCAAGTTTGAAGTGGATCTGGTCAAGTCTGTAGGAGATGTACATTAAAGTCTAAAACATGACATTTCCCATTGCCAGTAGGGGGCGCTATGTTTCTCTCTAATTATTGACATGTAGATGTGTTCAGGGCGGGACTGTCATCAATCCTGTGAAGTTCGGCCAAAATTGGACCATGTATGCTATAAACTACTTCCTGTTTAGTGGCGAGACCCCTAACTTTGACGCCATCCCACGGTCACACGCATTGACGAAAACTCAAGCTTCTGATAACTTTTCATCTTCAAGGTCTTGGGATGGGACAGACCATGGTTTGAAGTCACTCGGATGAAATCTCTAGGACTAGTCGACTTCCTGTTGGGTTTAGAGCATGCCTCCAAGAGGCTTTTTTGTAGGTCCTGGAGTGTTACATGAGCCTGCCGAGTTTCATACACGTAGGTTAAACTAGCTTCAGGGGCTGTTTCCTCAAACTTTTGTAGGGGGCGCTACTGAGCCATTTTTGGGAACCCACGCACGAGACCCTTAAAATATTAAATTTTTCACCAGTTCTGAGATGTGTGCAAAGTTTCATGAGTTTTCGGGTATGTTAAGCCTCCCAAAAAGGCAATTTATTTGGAGGAAGAAGAATAATAATAAAAAAATCCTTGCATTTCAATAGGGTCCTCGCAGCACTAGGTGCTCGGGCCCTAATTTTAAAAAATCCTTGCATTTCAATTGGGTCTTCGCACCACTAGGTGCTCGGGCCCTAAATATTATTATTATTGTTATTATTGTTATTATTATTATTCCTCCAAATGAATTGCCATTTCAATAGGGTCCTCGCACCGCTAGGTGCTCGGGCCCTAATTAAAGCTGCAAGCAGCGATGAACGGCCCGCGCAGTCCACGCGTGTTGGGGCATGCTGCCATCGGGGGGCATGCACCTAGAAGTCTTGTCAGCTGTAATAAATAAAAAAATAAATGTTATCTCTTACTTACATTTCCAGTATACAGGTAGGCACCCAACCCACGTATGTATTTTTCCAAAAAGTAGAAGCTGAATACATGCCGAATAGTTCAAGGTCTTCTGACTCTTTAAAAGTTGACATGGTGTCTCTAGCTCAAAGTATGAGGGACAAGAAGAGGTTGAAAGTCAATGAGTTTTGAAGAGGATTTGAAGATTTCCCAATTTACTTCCATTCACACAAATTAGACTGCCACCAGAGCGCCACCTATTGGCCGATTTGCACCGCATTTTGCACAAACCCTCATCGGGCCATGGAACATATTAGCAAAAGTATTGTGGTAATCCGACTGTATTTGGTCAAGATATGAAAGACTGTTTTGAACACAATGTGCAGGAATTTCTTGTTTTATGTTTTGGGCATTTTTTGGACTATCAAAATTCTTTTGACAGATGCTACATGCAAACTTTGGTGCAAATCAGTCAAATCGCCTAGGAGGAGTTCGAAAAAGTACGTTTTTAATTTGTCACGATTTAGCGAATAGAAAGTTACCGCGAAAGTGGGCGTGACTTACACCACACAATTCAGCTGAATTCAGAGAACACGTAAGTAGAAGGTTTAACAATGTGCGACATGTTATGTGGGAGTTATTAGCCAAAAACACTTTTGCACTGAAAATAGCGCCACCTGCTGGTCATTTTTGGTGTGTGAGTTACAGGGGCCAGTCTATACCACCCCTATCAATTTTATTTCCATGAGTGTTATGGTGTTTGCACAGTGCCAAATATTAAATTAGACGGCCACCAGAGCACCACCTAGTGGCGGATCGGTAAATCCTTCGTCAGCTATTCTCAGGAGGGCATTGACAATAATTATACCAAGTTTCATGTTAATCCGCCCAACCGATGGTGAGATATAAAATACTTCAATTTAAAGAGCGCCACCTTGTGGTCATCACCCGAAATTTTGCACTGAGCCTCAGGGCCTCATCAGGAAGTAGTAAACTGAGTTTCATGTCATTCAGACACATCAATGTGGAGATATGTAACACTTCCTGTTTTGTACTAAATCTGCAGGAAGTTGCTATGTAATACCTTAAGTATTCTTTGGAATATCGTAATTCTTTTAATGACTTTTTGTCAGGAGACTCCACAGATGCTGTGTGCAAAGTTTCGTGCAAATCGGTGAAATTGCCTAGGAGGAGTTTGAAAAAGTAGGTTTGCGACATTTTGCGAATTTGAGAAAAAAAAAGGTAGGCTGAAATGGGCGTGGCCTATATCACGAGATTCAGCACAATTCACTGAACGCGTGGATATAAGGTTTTTGAATGTGCAACAAAGTATATGGGAGTTATGAGCCAAAACGCACTTTCCTTAATAATAGCGCCACCTAGTGGTGGAAATTCAGGAGGACAATAGATTGTAAAATCTTTCGCCAGGTGTGACTTATATTCCAAGTTTGGTGAGTTTTGAAGCATGTTCAGGCAGTGAAAAATGTGATCATATGGGCGAAGAAAAAAAAAATATAAATAATCAGGAGAAAAACAATAGGGACCTCGCAGGTCTGTGACCTGCTCGGGCCCTAATTAAAGCTGCAAGCAGCTGTGATTAGGCCCTCGCTCCCCCATGCAACCGTGGAGGCCTGAAGCACGTGGGGGCTGTGGCACGAAGCGAGAATGGAGAGAAAACCTGGCAGGAGCGAAAAAATGCAATGTTTCGTTCATCCACCAGGTGGCGCTACGAGCGTAACCAGATGTGGCCATGTGCTTTCAGGTCAAGTTTTGAGCAAATCGGACAATGCATGAAGGATTTATACCAAGCTGATGTTCCGTAGCGACGGATGAAAAGTCGACACCGCCGCCGTGGCAGCCTGAAACATGACAGGACACGTGTGTCACTGTGGAGATTCATCAACTTGATCGTCATGTTTCCACAAAATGTAGTTAATCAGGTCAGGAGCTTGAGGTTGGTGTTTGTCAGTGTAAAAGGTGACAGTTCCTGTTTCCACAAGGGGGCGCCATGAGCAAGATTGCCTACGAGCATATGGAGGTGTTGAGGGCGGGGCTCTTATCATGTACAGATATTTTGAAGCAGTTTGGTTATGGTATGATACATGTGCGTACCAGATTTTGTTTGCCTACGACAAACTAACCCCAATGGGGAGGGTATTTTGAAAATTTGTAGGGGGCACTATTTTGGCATTTCGCGCCGACCATGTGCAACCGCCCAAAAATATCGAATTTCGGATGTGGTCGGAGGAATGTGCAAAGTTAGAAGCATTTTGAAATTTGGGAAAGGGGCGAAATTGGGACACGAAATGTTGGAATAATGATAATAATAATAATAATAATAATAATAATAATAATATACAGCACGATTTTAATAGGGCCCTCTGCGGACGACTTCGTCCTGCAAAGAGATGCAGGACAGACGGTAATGACAGTAGCTTACAACAGCATTAATGAAAGTAATAATATTAATTAATATTAATATTAATAATTAATATTACCTACAGCCTATTAAATTTATTTATTTATAATTTATAAATTATTCCACTCACATGACATGCAGGACAATTAATGATGGGCAAATGTGTTTGTGTAGGCCTATGTGTGTGTGCGTGGTGTTATATCACTCGAGCAGCTGCACATTTAACAAACCAAAGACCAAAAGATTGCATTTCCTGTTTCCACAAGGGGGCGCCATGAGCGAGATTGCCTACGAGCATATGGAGGCGTTGAGGGCGGGGCTCTTATCATGTACAGAAATTTTGAAGCAGTTTGGATGAATTATGTGGGAGAGAGAGCTGCTTGAATATGCATGGCGATGGGTCAAAAATGGCAGCGCCATAGTAGCCACGCCCTTTGACCTACAGACATGCAGAGCACACCTTTTGATCAGCATGGTCTCTGGATGATCTGTAAAAAATTTGAAGTCGATTGGATGAAATCCCTAGGACCAGTTTGTTAAAATACAACATGTGGAAATCATGCCAAAATGACAAGTCAAAATCAAAATGGCCGACTTCCTGTTTGGAGTAGACCATTGGTGCCAGAGACTTTTATGTGCGTCTGGACAACATGCACATGTGTACCAATTTCCATGTTCCTACTCCAAAAAAAACGCTATGGGGAGGGTTTTTTGAAAATTTCAAGGGGGCGCTATAGAGGCATTTTGCCCCCCCCATGGGCGACGCCCCTATCAGATGTAAAAGCTCACCATTCTTGACCTGTGTATCAATTTTCATGAGGATATGAGGTCGTTGAAGCCATCAAAAAGCCAAACGCATTTAGTGGCAAGGGATCGATAGTCGCTCCACCATCCGCAGTCAGACACACACGGCTGATTATTTACTGCTGAATGACAACTCACAACTCACAGCAATTGCTGACGCTGCTCTGGTGTGAGTGTTTTTGCTGGCTAGTGAAACATCCTGGTGCAGACTATTTACTGGAGTTTGCCAACCTGTCACTCATGTGGCATTTGAAGATATTTGTGAGCACAGCCGTTCTTGGCTCTCAATGTCCAATAGTCCCCCACTAAAATTTTTGTCACATCACATCTTGTGTCGTCAATGAAAATGAAACATAGATGTTGTCTCAGTTTTTATCATCATCTATTTTTAGCCAGGGCCGGATTAAAGCACCACGGGTCCCGGGGCTAACCACTTTTTCAAGACCCCCCACGCCACCGCCACCCGGAATACATATACAGTACATAAAATAATGCATTGAGAATCACTGCAGTACAATTTTCACTGTAACGTCATGCTTTTAATGTCAAAGAAATGTACAGATATTGTATATCTCTATACAGAAATTGTATTAACACACTCGTACGTGCACGTTTGTATATATGTATGTATGTGGGCATGCATGCGTGTGTGTGTGTGTGTGTGTGTGTTTGTGTGTGTATGTATGTATGTGGGCATGCATGCCTACATACATACAAAAACCAAACATCAACATTCATGGACAGCTTCATCAAACATCAGCATTCAAAAACAAACATCCAGTATTACGTACAGGTAGGCTACAGTACAAAAATGTCATAAACAAGTGTGCTGCACTCCTCTCAAAAACAAAACTCATGGCCTACAACGAACACAGCCTGCAGTGCATCCTTTCACGCGCAAGACTAGATCAGTCAATTATCAATGATGGCTAAAATATCAGCCTAACTTTTAAATGGCTTCCTCCTGGCTTTACATGTGGCAAAGTCCTTAATCAGAGGAGTAAAGTCCAGTGCTTTAACAATGTCACTTTCCAGGGACATCAGTGTTAGGTGGTTGAGTCTCTTTTGTCCCACAGTAGAGCGCAGTCTGTTCTTGACAAGTCCAAGTTTTGAAAAGGAGCGCTCTCCAGAGGCGTTGGTTACAGGGAGAGTTAAATAAATTCTTAAGGCTATATCCATGTTTGGAAAAACTGATGACAAGTCCATCTTCTTTATTAGTTGAAGGAAGCCCCGCGCACATATAGTTTCTTTTGTTCTGATGAACTCTCTGAACTGCTCTATTTCATCAATAAAGTCCTCTTGTATATCTGAATGATATTTTTTCTGAGGCTCTGCAGCGGCTGAATTAAGTTCTTGAGATGAGAGGATGTGAATTTTATTAAGAAATCCAAAGATGCTACTCAGTGCATTATAAGATTCATACCTCCGGTCCAGTTCAGCTACAAGTTTATCAATGATCACATTGAAAACATCCACTTTGAATTTTTGTTGCCCGGTCATTGTTATTTCCACATCTGGCTCAGATGACTCATTTGGACTTTTTTTTTTACGTCGTCTCTATCTGTCTGTGTCGGCCTTGTACGTGTCTGTGACATCTGATGACAGCTCTTTTGCGACAGACTTGAACCTGTCAAACTGGTCCCGTAGGCCTGATATAAAATCCCTCAATGAAAGTACCAATTCCACGGCACTAGAGTGATCAAGATCAACTTCTTGGAGTTTGGTGCTTGTTTTCTGGACACGCTGCAGTACAGTGTTCCATAGATTGCATAGGAAAGCTATTTCTAGCTTTTCAATCTGCCTGCATAGAGCCAGAGCTTCATTGTGTGTGGTTATGTTTTGATTATCATCCTCTGCGATTTTTATTAGCGAGTTGTGGATGTTGTCATAATTCAGGCATAATGCCTTAGTTGCCTGGTCATGAGCGTACCACCTTGTATCTGACAGTGACTTCAGAGTCTCAGTTCTTTTGTTTGCATTTGGGTCCAGGCCTGATGTAACAGTGGGTTGATGTTCCTTATTCGCGACTGCACGCCTTTATATAGTCCTGACATATTGCTGGCATTGTCGTAGCACTGGCCACGGCAGTTGTCAATATTAATGCCCAGTTCGCCCAAAACAGAGAGAATAGCATTAGCAATAGATTCACCTGTGTGACTGTTTATCTGCGAGAATTTCATGAAGCGTTCCTGTATAGATCCCTCTGGAGACACATAGCGCATAATAAATGTGAGCTGATCTGTGTGGGATACGTCTGGTGTGGAATCTACAATAATGGAAAAATGTTTGGCTATTTGAATCTCATTTATAATTTCAGACAGAACTTTTTCCCCCATTAAGTGAACAAACTCATCACAGACTGTTTTCGAAAGATATGACGGTGTCCCCCTTCCTGCCTTCCCAAAACGCACTATGTGCTCTCTTAAAAATGGGTCAAACTGACTGATTAATTCCAAGCACCCCATATAATTGCCATTATTGGGTGAGCCAAATGTGTGTGTGTCCCCTCTAAAGGCAAGCCCGCGCTCAGAAAGAAATTTCACAGTGGCTACAACTCTTTTTAACACCTCGGTCCAATACTGGCACTCAGCCTCAAACTGTTGACGTAGTCCAAAGTCAATTTGTCCTTTCTCTGTGGTTCTGTTAATCCACATGACCATATTCTTGCGATGGGCCTCCGAGCCTTCATGCTCAAGAATACGCTCTCTTGCGTGTTTCCAGTCGTTAAAACCACAACTGGAAAGCTTTGAGGCATTATCACTTTTCCCAAATAAAAGGCAAACAAAGCAAAATACACATCCTTTGGACGGCGAGTACAGTAGCCAATCGCGGGGCACAGTTTCACCATTGACAAGTTTTCGGGTGAACAAACCTTTTGAAAGACTTCTCTTTTGATGCTTGTACTGTTGCTCAGATGCTGAAAAATCTGCCTCTCGATTCTGGCACTGGATCGGTCCATTCCTAACCCAGTAGTCAATTGCATCCTCGTTAATTCCCGTCCAGTGTCCAGGGTCAGTGCTGGTGTATGCAGGTGGCGGGGCCGGGGTTGACTCCGCTCCAGCCGGGGACGACTCCGCCGCCGGCCAGGGACGAGGCAGGTGGTGCTAGGAGTGAGGCGGCTTGTGATTCTGAGGCTCCAGGCTCCACGTCATTGTCTAGTGTGGGACCACATGTAAATCAGTCGACATGCTGACTTTTAACTGCATTTTCTAATGATAGTTACTTAGGGTTAGCCTAGCCTAGCCTAGCCTAGCCTAGCCTGCTACCTAACCTGTGGCAGCCGATGTGCCCGCCGGCTCCTGCGTCGCTGACGTCTGGGGGCCTTTGCTCTTGTCATCCAATGCTTCCAGCTTTGAAATATCCCGCGAGCTTGGGGATTTTTGTTAACAGCTGTGATTCACGCTGTAATTTCTCTCTTTGATTTTTTCGTTTCTGAGCTCCGCTTTTCAGTTTCTTTCCCGACATTTTGTTTTTCTTATTTCTTTTTCTTTTCTCACATTCTTCCACTTCGGCAGAGTTCAAAGACCACACAAGGTCACAGAATCCCACTCATTCATTGGACAGGTACATGACAACCATAATCATTAACCAATCACAGTGGTTTAGATTTATTCGATGAGGGAGGGGCCCATCTCTCATTCACATACACAGACAGAGCAAACTTGTTTTTTCACCCGGTGTTTTTTTTTTTTTTTTTCAAGCCTTGCAGTGGGCCCCCTACATCACTGGGCCCCGGGGCTTGAGCCCCAGTAAGCCCATGCATTAATACAGGCTTGTTTTTAGCTCGTCATTTTCTTGTTTTCATCATGGGAAAAAGGTTGTTGATATATTTTCATCATAGTTTTCGTAAACGAAATTAAAACTGTCATACAGTCTCTTTTCAAAATGAACTTAAACTAGCAAGGCAACAAAAGAACTTGTTAGGTTTGGGTCAAAATAAGTAAGTAAAGTAAGTTGTTTGTTACAAATGTAGTGTAACTTGATGTATGTGTAATCCCCCACCCTGACCTGCTCCCTATGCTTTCTCACTCTTTATACTACATCAGTTGCTGGAGCATCTAATAATGATGCAGTCTTGTGAGTCTCATAAAGATGCTTAAGGGTGCCTCAGTGTGTTGGTGTCAGACACCGATGGCCATTGACCAAACGTTGATATTTTATGAGTTGGGCGTGAGTTAACAGCTAACAGTCACCAAAATGAATTGAGCAAATGACAAGTTAGTTCAGCAGTTACATTCAATAAGTGAAGGATATCAGGAAAGAACAAGACAGTTGAAGTCAGCTTGTGTTATTGTGAGTCATAAGTAAAAATTAAGCCTGTGCAGGTCTGACAGCTTGTTGGTAGTGTCTGAAATATCTCAATGAAATCCTGCTTAGGGCACCAAAAAGGTCTGTACTGGCCCTGTGTGGGTATATTTATGTTAGGCTGAGGCTTTTATCATGTCCTCAGTCTGTCTGTCAGCATCAGTCAACACACTGAGGTGCCAGTCTCTAAACAAGCATGACCAGACCCCCTCTGCTCCTATCCATACACAGACACAAATGCATGCATGCACACACAGAAATGTAATTTATACACTTTGATATAAACATACAGTATATAAATAGACTACATGTATCCACCCTTTCTCTCTCACACTGCAGATGCATACATATACACACGCCACTTCATCAGCTTAGCCAGTGACAAGTAGGCCTGCCAGTCTGCCTGTCTCTATCAGCATGACAAACTGTGTGTGTGTGTGTGTGTGTGTGTGTGTGTGTGTGAGCAGGTCTGAGTGGCTCTCTGTGGAGCTTGCTGACCACAGCTAATCACTGAGTGGAGCATCTTGGAGCCCTCTGATGCCCTGTGAGATTCCCAACAAACACACACACACACACACACACACACACACATACAAGCAAACCTGACCAACAGTGCACTATCGAGTTACATTTGCCAACAGTGGACTTCAGTTTCTGGGCATTTTAAAAATACAAAAATAGAATTGAACATTAACTTTTAAGCTCTTTTACCATAATATTACTGCAAATGTGCTTTTTAATTTTTTTTAAAGAAATTGCCAAGAGGGGACTTTTATCCTTGAGCGATGTCTACCTCTCAAAGAGGGGACCTCCATATGCTTCACTGTAACTGTCTGTGCTCAGTCTTTCACAGTGTTTGTTTACTGCAAAGACTTTCTTTGTTTCTTTCAAAAACAGATTTCACTTTAATGTTATCAATATTTACACATTTCTCTGTGATACACATATTAAAACAATCATGAAGACATTTTTTAATTTCAATTTCTAAATGTTTCTTGGGGGAATTCATATTCTTCTGTGTTGTGGTCATTTTTATGACCTGTATGTGATGGATTATAGAGAGAGCTCCTTCCTCCTGTGGTTTATATCTTATTTGTATATCCTTTAAATAATGTAAGTAGAGAAAAAACATTTGTCAATCTAAGACAGGTTTTGAAGCATGCATCTACTACACTTTGCTGTGGCTGTTCAGGCATCTTCAGGGCATTCATTTCAGACTCATTCATGAGGTCAGATGAAATTCTAAAAATTCTAAAATTTTTTTTTTTTTTTTTAAAGGATAATGTGCTGATTTGCTCTTGTGTTCTTACTCATGAATAATTACGTGTAAATGTTGGCTTCTGTCAGTTTTGACAGTACAAGAGGGGACCCTCTAGTACAATCTGTAGTGAGTATACAATGAATTTTCTTGAAAATACACATTATGTAGAAATCTTGCATTGCATGAATCTATCTTGAAGAGAAAAACTAATCTATTTGGGTATGAATCACAGATCCCATACTGTAGTCAAAAATGTGATATTTACACTAACTGCTAATGCCTCTCTCAGATCCATCATAAAAAGACCTCATAGGGTGCTGAAATATTCAGTGTCTTGATGGAGTTAACCTTAATCCTCTCGAATCAAAACAACAGGATGCAGACCTTTAAAGAAGACTTCATTTATGGAATCTTGTTTTGAAGTTTGACTCTATAACAAAAAGATAGATTTTATATATTGACTCAAGTCCCCTTTTGCTTGTACAAAATGACACAAGTCCCGCTTGAATATGATGCAGCGACATACACACTTCTTCATGGATGTGAATAAAGTGTCTGGCTCCTGTGAACAATATTGAAGTTAAAATGAATGACTTAAGATGTAAGATTTGCAGGAAATGTCACCCAAGCCTGACCATGCAAGTTCAAGTAGACCACAGACATTACATCAAATATCAACCTGGAAAACTTAGGTCTCTCATTTTGATAAAAGTCAACTCTTATGCTCGAAATGACACTGACTTACAAAAAATACTGTCAAGTTCTTAAGTGTGTTTTCCATGCAATATCCCCACTTGAAAGGGAGAGAGGCATCTACCAGAGGTCTTAACTGGATTTCACTCAATGACCAGGCCGCTTTTCCTTTTCCTTCTTTTATTTTCAGGTGCAAGCATTTTATGCCATTTGTCATGTGTAGGTGGAAAACCTTTCAATCAAAGAACCACAAAACCAGAGAAAAAAGTTCGATCAGAATCACCAACAGAAAATAAGTATACAAAATACCAGAAAATAAACATTTAAATATTGTGAAACCCAATTATTTTTACATTAAATTACAAATCAAGTGCAAATAAAGTTACCCACTGCTGTAAATGGTTTAGCATAGTTTCAGGTAAGTATGAATTTCACTACTTTTAAATATTTATTGTTGTTTGTTAAATGTATATTTTAATGTGTTTTAACTTAAATTGTCTCAATTTCTGTATTTTACAATTAAATGTATTTTAACATGAATTACTTCTTAACCTTTCATTACAAATTTTACAGGCTTTTTAACCTTAATTTTGAAAGGATTTTAACATTAATTTTATGGTAAAATTTTATTAAAATGAAATTCCAAAATTACACTATCACAATTACAAAAATGTTTACAATTAAGAGTATGTAAGAGTATAAATGCTTGAATTGAAACTGTTGATATGAAATGATTCAAATCATGTTATATTCAAGTTGCTCTCCCAACCTACTACTAATTAATCCAGTGATACACCCAATACAATCAACATACATTCATAATTCACTAAATGTCAAGTGAAATACTTATAAGATGTGCTCAACACATACCAATTTAAATTTACACACATCACATTCAGTCAGGAGGAGATTAACAAGCAATCAGCGCACAGACAATCAGTTACCAAGCCACGCTACATTACTGGGCGTCCGACCCCGTGGCTAAGCTAGCCTTAACACAACCAGTTAATCACAATGCACTACCTCCGTGCAAAAGTCTCCTCATTAAACAGTTCAGTGTCTTACCGGCTGCCTCTCTGGTGTTTAGATGCTCTCACTCTGCATTGGCATTGCGAAAGATGAGGGAACAGATATACGCCTGCCGCCTGTGTACCTTTGTTCGCTCTTTACCTGTGATGATGTGCGCCGCCTTTTAAGGCCCGGGCAGTAACTGGGCGATAGTGCGAAGGGTTCCTCCTTCCTGTTTATTGTGGAAGTGGATTCCTCGGTTTTGCTTGTCTTTTAGTTACTGTTCAGTTCTTTATTTTATTCCAGTTTGACCTGACAATTACTACTTAAAAGTTTTCATCTTACAACGTATCTAATACAAAGGATGGAAAAATATTATTGCAGCATGAAGAAAAACAAAGTTTATTTTCTTAATTGAAGGACCGTGTCAATTAAATTGTGTTGTGCTTGAAATAATGAAATGGGCACTGAAATATTCAGTATCTTGATGGAGTTAACCTTAATCCTCTCTGGAATCAAAACAACAGGATGCAGACCTTTAAAGAAGACTTCATTTATGGAATCTTGTTTTGAAGTTTGACTCTATAACAAAAAGATAGATTTTATATATTGACTCAAGTCCCTTTTTGCTTGTACAAAATGACACAGGTCCCCGCTTGAATATGATGCAGCGACATACACACTTCTTCATGGATGTGAATAAAGTGTCTGGCTCCTGTGAACAATATTGAAGTTAAAATGAATGACTTAAGATGTAAGATTTGCAGGAATGTCACCCAAGCCTGCATGACCATGCAAGTTCAAGTAGACCACAGACATTACACCAAATATCAACCTGGAAAACTTAGGTCTCTCATGTTGATAAAAGTCAACTCTTATGCTCGAAATGACACTGACTTACAAAAATTACTGCTTAAAAGTTTTTATCTTACAATGTATCTAATACAAAGGATGGAAAAATATTATTGCAGCATGTCAGTAGAAGAAAAACAAAGTTCATTTTCTTAATTGAAGGACCGTGTCAATTAAATTGTGTTGTGCTTGAAATAATGAAATGGGCACTGAAATATTCAGTGTCTTGATGGAGTTAACCTTAATCCTCTCTCAGAAACAAAACAACAGGATGCAGACCTTTAAAGAAGACTTCATTTATGGAATCTTGTTTTGAAGTTTGACTCTATAACAAAAAAGATAGATTTTATATATTGACTCAAGTCCCCTTTTGCTTGTACAAAATGACACAGGTCCCCGCTTGAATATGATGCAGCGACATACACACTTCTTCATGGATGTGAATAAAGTGTCTGGCTCCTGTGAACAATATTGAAGTTAAAATGAATGACTTAAGATGTAAGATTTGCAGGAATGTCACCCAAGCCTGCATGACCATGCAAGTTCAAGTAGACCACAGACATTACACCAAATATCAACCTGGAAAACTTAGGTCTCTCATGTTGATAAAAGTCAACTCTTATGCTCGAAATGACACTGACTTACAAAAATTACTGCTTAAAAGTTTTTATCTTACAATGTATCTAATACAAAGGATGGAAAAATATTATTGCAGCATGTCAGTAGAAGAAAAACAAAGTTCATTTTCTTAATTGAAGGACCGTGTCAATTAAATTGTGTTGTGCTTGAAATAATGAAATGGGCACTGAAATATTCAGTGTCTTGTGCACACAGCAACAACACAAGTCCAAACATGTTTTAAGGCCAAAGCGCTTTGACGTATACCCATTGTTGAGCATCAAATGAGCAACTGAGAATAAATAATATTTTAGCTAACAAACTTGAAGGCCAAGGTGAAAAGACTCTAACGACCATCGTTCACAACAGGAGACCACCCCCCACACCGCAGACAATCCAGGTCTGATACTGATTGTCAGAGATTCAGTGTCACAGAATAGCACCCACCAGTCCATTCACTCATCAGAGGCAGTTTTATGTTCACATCATCAACTGAAATTAAAACATGTGTAACTTGAATGATCTGCAAAATGAAAACATAGTAATAATATATATTGACGTAGCATATAAATAACTAAATGTATTTATTGGAGCATGTAAGCTTCAAAAACTAGCTTGAGTACTGATTTTGCAAACTTCTACCTTTATGGATATTTTACAACTACAAGGAGTTTTCAATTGCTTATGAAACAGTCTCAATCTGTTTCTACAGAATCCTGCCTAACAAAGAAAACTCAGGAAAGACTAGATTGTGGATTTGTGCCATTAAACATACCATGTTGTCTCTGGAGGGCAAACAGTGGCAGCTGTCTCTAAAATTAACTATAATTCTTGGATTACTGTTAGATAGCTAACATTAATTAATTCGTACTCCCTTTGCTTTAACACTGAAGAATTTCTTGTCCTTTGACTCCCAAACAGCAGCACAATTGATCCATCCAGGAAAATACATATGACTGTCCATACTTTTGTATGCTTTCATCCTGGCAGCAGTGTAAGTTGAGGGATTTTTGTCCATGCCTTTTTTAAAATTCCATTTAGCTTTTCTATGAAATAAAAATTTATACCATGGTTATCGTGGATGGTATGATATGCCACAGCCCTTCTTCAAATATTTGTGGCTTGAAACATAAGGAAATTGTACTGGCTTGAGCTGCGTGCCTACGGAGACTCCAGTTTGAGCCGCTATGTTGGCCCATTGTTTTGCCCTCCAGGTCACCACGCATGTCACGTGACTGAAAACTATAACAAACAAAAGACACTATACATCCTGGCAGTTTCTGTACCCTTTCCCTCACTATGCCAATGTTACTCTCTCATCATCTATTGTCATATTTATGCAGCATGTTATTTTTTTTTTTAAGATATTTTTTGGGCTTTTTAGCCTTTAATGTATAGGACAGACAAGTGTGAAGGGGGGAGAGAGAAATGGAGTGACACGCAGCAAAGGGCCACAGGCTGGAGTCGAACCCAGACCGCTGTGGCAACAGCCCTGCACATGGGGCGCCTGCTCCACCACCAAGCCACTGGCGACCCATGCAGCATGTTATTTTAAACCTTTGTTTAAACAAACGGAATGTTCTACATGTTTTCAGTTCCTCACGACAATGGTGTTTTAAATTTTAAGTATATATATTTACTCATCTCAGTGGTGAGGATCAAATATATAATGATGAATTTAATATGGATATGCACTCGAGACTTTCTGTGTATACATTTTTTTGGACAGACACTTTAGATTTGGCCTGAAGCTTCCATGTAATAACTGTGATTGGTTTTGTTTGTTTGATTGTTTTATTTTTTCTTTTCTGCTCCATACATGATTTGTACCATTTTAAAGTCAACCAAGTCTTCAAAGTTTGGAGACTTAAATTTCCAGCACCTAGACAATATCTTAAACTAAGACACCTTATGCACCTGATCGCCTATGTCTTAGTCACTCTGAATCAGAAACAACATCTTGTCTATGAGAGGCTAGTGTTTTAAGGCCAAAGCGCTTTGAAGTATACCCATTGTTGAGCATCAAATGAGCAACTGAGAATAAATAATATTTTAGCTAACAAACCTGAAGCCCAAGGTGAAAAGACTCTAACGACCATCGTTCACAACAGGAGACCATCACCAACACCGCAGACAATCCAGGTCTGATACTGATTGTCAGAGATTCAGTGTCACAGAATTACACCCCCCCAGTCCATTCACTGATCAGAGGCAGTTTTATGTTCACATCATCAACTGAAATTAAAACATGTGTAACTTCCTAAAAAGCAGTGTGTGAATGTTACTGGATGAAATGTGTAATCATAAATGTAAATATATAATAAAGAGTCTACATGCATAGATGCACTGTAGCAGGCTATTGACTAGGGTTGACAATTTTAAGCACTTTCCTCAATTGAACACTGGTAACATTAATGATCAATTAATTGATTAATTAATTACAAAAAAACTTTAGCAAATTTTGCTCATAGCAAACAAGACCAAACATTTTCCATATTCCCATGGCAAAACATCATTTTCTCTGACAGCATAATGTAGCCTATCAAACCTGTAGACAGCTAGGTATTAAACACATATACTTAAATATCTGATAATTTGGAGTATGTTCATAAAATTCATCTCTGTTGGGGTGTCGGTGGCTTAGTGGTAGAGCAGGCGCCCCATGTACAAGGCTGTTGCCGCAGCGGCCCGGGTTCAAATCCAGCTTGTGCCCCTTTGCTGCATGTCATCCCTTTTCATACTTACCTGTCCTGTGCATTAAAGGCAAAAATGCCCCAAAAATATACTTAAAAAAATCATCTCTGTTATATTTCAGATCTAGATCCATGAGGAGTGTGAATATCGCTCGATAGTAATCAACAGTGGACCTGTGTCGTTTTGTTCAAACAAAGAGGACTTCAGTCCATCTATACAATGGTTAACTCCATCATGACAGACACTAAACCTTTCAATGCTCATCATTACCATAACACAAACACAAGACAAGTTAAATGACACAGTGCCTGAATTTAGAAAATTAAGTTTGTGTTTCTTATAATGACAGACTGCAACAATATTTCCTTGTCCTTGGTAGTAGATACGCTAAGATATCAGAAGTAACTGTTGTCAGTCAATGTCAATAGAGTGTAAAGATTCACTCATGCATCAGACTTTAATGTAAGATGTGAGTGCATCACTTCAGACAGCCTTTATCTGTAAAAAAATGAACGTGAATCGGAAAAAAATAATCTATGCAGTATTAGTGTATCGATACATCCCTCCTTTGGTGTGTCTCCTCTTCATTTCCTCAAAACAAATAAAAAACATAGACACTTTATTCACATCCATGAAGGAGTGTGTATGTCGCTGCATCATATTCAAGCGGGGACTTGTGTCATTTTGTACAAGCAAAAAGGGGACTTGAGTCAATATATAAAATCTATCTTTTTTGTTATAGAGTCAAACTTCAAAACAAGATTCCATAAATGAAGTCTTCTTTAAAGGTCTGCATCCTGTTGTTTTGTTTCTGAGAGAGGATTAAGGTTAACTCCATCAAGACACTGAATATTTCAGTGCCCATTTCATTATTTCAAGCACAACACAATTTAATTGACACGGTCCTTCAATTAAGAAAATGAACTTTGTTTTTCTTCTACTGACATGCTGCAATAATATTTTTCCATCCTTTGTATTAGATACATTGTAAGATAAAAACTTTTAAGCAGTAATTTTTGTAAGTCAGTGTCATTTCGAGCATAAGAGTTGACTTTTATCAACATGAGAGACCTAAGTTTTCCAGGTTGATATTTGGTGTAATGTCTGTGGTCTACTTGAACTTGCATGGTCATGCAGGCTTGGGTGACATTCCTGCAAATCTTACATCTTAAGTCATTCATTTTAACTTCAATATTGTTCACAGGAGCCAGACACTTTATTCACATCCATGAAGAAGTGTGTATGTCGCTGCATCATATTCAAGCGGGGACCTGTGTCATTTTGTACAAGCAAAAAGGGGACTTGAGTCAATATATAAAATCTATCTTTTTTGTTATAGAGTCAAACTTCAAAACAAGATTCCATAAATGAAGTCTTCTTTAAAGGTCTGCATCCTGTTGTTTTGATTCCGAGAGAGGATTAAGGTTAACTCCATCAAGATACTGAATATTTCAGTGCCCATTTCATTATTTCAAGCACAACACAATTTAATTGACACGGTCCTTCAATTAAGAAAATAAACTTTGTTTTTCTTCATGCTGCAATAATATTTTCCATCCTTTGTATTAGATACGTTGTAAGATGAAAACTTTTAAGTAGTAATTGTCAGGTCAAACTGGAATAAAATAAAGAACTGAACAGTAACTAAAAGACAAGCAAAACCGAGGAATCCACTTCCACAATAAACAGGAAGGAGGAACCCTTCGCACTATCGCCCAGTTACTGCCCGGGCCTTAAAAGGCGGCACACATCATCACAGGTAAAGAGCGAACAAAGGTACACAGGCGGCAGGCGTATATCTGTTCCCTCATCTTTCGCAATGCCAATGCAGAGTGAGAGCATCTAAACACCAGAGAGGCAGCCGGTAAGACACTGAACTGTTTAATGAGGAGACTTTTGCACGGAGGTAGTGCATTGTGATTAACTGGTTGTGTTAAGGCTAGCTTAGCCACGGGGTCGGACGCCCAGTAACGCGTGGCTTGGTAACTGATTGTCTGTGTGCGCTGATTGCTTGTTAATCTCCCTCCTGACTGAATGTGATGTGTGTAAATTTAAATTGGTATGTGTTGAGCACATCTTATAAGTATTTCACTTCGACATTTAGTGAATTATGAATGTATGTTGATTGTATTGGGTGTATCACTGGATTAATTAGTAGTAGGTTGGGAGAGCAACTTGAATATAACATGATTTGAATCATTTCATATCAACAGTTTCAATTCAAGCATTTATACTCTTACATACTCTTAATTGTAAACATTTTTGTAATTGTGATAGTGTAATTTTGGAATTTCATTTTAATAAAATTTTACCATAAAATTAATGTTAAAATCCTTTCAAAATTAAGGTTAAAAAGCCTGTAAAAATTTGTAATGAAAGGTTAAGAAGTAATTCATGTTAAAATACATTTAATTGTAAAATACAGAAATTGAGACAATTTAAGTTAAAACACATTAAAATATACATTTAACAAACAACAATAAATATTTAAAAGTAGTGAAATTCATACTTACCTGAAACTATGCTAAACCATTTACAGCAGTGGGTAACTTTATTTGCACTTGATTTGTAATTTAATGTAAAAATAATTGGGTTTCACAATATTTAAATGTTTATTTTCTGGTATTTTGTATACTTATTTTCTGTTGGTGATTCTGATCGAACTTTTTTCTCTGGTTTTGTGGTTCTTTGATTGAAAGGTTTTCCACCTACACATGACAAATGGCATAAAATGCTTGCACCTGAAAATAAAAGAAGGAAAAGGAAAAGCGGCCTGGTCATTGAGTGAAATCCAGTTAAGACCTCTGGTAGATGCCTCTCTCCCTTTCAAGTGGGGATATTGCATGGAAAACACACTTAAGAACTTGACAGTATTTTTTGTAAGTCAGTGTCATTTCGAGCATAAGAGTTGACTTTTATCAAAATGAGAGACCTAAGTTTTCCAGGTTGATATTTGATGTAATGTCTGTGGTCTACTTGAACTTGCATGGTCAGGCTTGGGTGACATTTCCTGCAAATCTTACATCTTAAGTCATTCATTTTAACTTCAATATTGTTCACAGGAGCCAGACACTTTATTCACATCCATGAAGAAGTGTGTATGTCGCTGCATCATATTCAAGCGGGGACTTGTGTCATTTTGTACAAGCAAAAAGGGGACTTGAGTCAATATATAAAATCTATCTTTTTTGTTATAGAGTCAAACTTCAAAACAAGATTCCATAAATGAAGTCTTCTTTAAAGGTCTGCATCCTGTTGTTTTGATTCCGAGAGAGGATTAAGGTTAACTCCATCAAGACACTGAATATTTCAGCACCCTATGAGGTCTTTTATGATGGATCTGAGAGAGGCATTAGCAGTTAGTGTAAATATCACATTTTTGACTACAGTATGGGATCTGTGATTCATACCCAAATAGATTAGTTTTTCTCTTCAAGATAGATTCATGCAATGCAAGATTTCTACATAATGTGTATTTTCAAGAAAATTCATTGTATACACAATTCATACAAATACAAACATACAAATACAAATCAAAGTGTATTCCTATAAATACAGCTTTTTTTTTAAGTCTCCCTTTCTTCAGATTTTTAAGTACTTATTCTATTATCCTATAGATTTGGGTTAAGCACAAAGTCACTTTCAAAAAATGACCTAATTGACATCCAGTGCTTGTGAAAAGTAGGAAGAGGAAGGTTTTCCTTTTGACTGAAAAGTTTTATATGACCACTCTGATGCCCACTTAAAGTCTGATAAAAGTTATACTAGTTGTTTTCTTTATTCTGATTATTATTCTGCTGCTCTCTGGATGGCCCTTCAGTTTAATATAGTCTAAAGCTTGAAATTAGCTAGTAAAGGATATTCACCAAAGTTGGGCCTTCATGATTTGCTACAAAAATAAAACATATCATGGTTCAAGAGGGTATTATAAGTATTGTTAATTTGACTTGACTTTTTAATTCATCCATGCTGGAGTATGATTATCGCTCTATGCTATCCAAGAGGGAACTTGTGTCATTCTGTGCCAGCAAATAGTGGACTTGTTGTGGACCTGTTGTTTCATAAAGTAATAATATACAAAACAAAGTGTATTCTTATAAATACTGCTTTTAAAAAAAACTTTCCTTTCTTTTGATTTTTTAGTATTTATTCTGTTATCCTATGGTTGTAGGTCAGCACAAAGTCACTTTCAAAAATTGAGCTGATTGACATCAAGTGCTTGGGAAACTAGGAAGAGGAGGGCTTTCCTTTTGACTGACAAGTTTTAAATGTCCACTCTGATGTCCACTAAAAGTCTGATAAAAAGTCTGAAGCCTGGCTATTTTATTTCTATGACTATTGTGGTTGTTTTTTCCTTTGTGTTTGTGTGTTTCTTTGTGTTCCTTGAAATTAGTTAGTAAACAAATTCACCAAAGTTGGGCCTTCATGATTTGTTACAAAATTAAAACATATCATGGTTCAAGAGGCTATTATGTAGAGATTTTTATATCTTTCTCATAAGTATTACTAATTTGACTAATTTCATTAATTCATCCATGCTGGAGTGTGATTATCGCTCTATGCTATCCAAGAGGGAACTTGTGTCATTCTTTGCCAGCAAATAGTGGACTTGTGTTGTTTCATAAAGTATAATCATATGTGTGTAGAGTGAGCACAAAATTACATCACATTCTTTTTTAGTTTTTAATTTTCTACCACTGAATAGTTAGTGATCATTGAAAATAATGTAAAGTGGTGTACAATTGTATTGAAAAATTATTGACATTGAGTGCCTGTGAAAATGAGGTCAGGTGAATATTTTTGGACTAAACTTCACAGGTCTAGTCAAAGTGTGATGTCAAATTAGTTTTTAGTTATTAATTAAAAGTGAAATGAAAGGATTACTACTGGCCATTTCATACATAATTGTTTTTTGTTGTTTTTTTGTTTTGTTTTGTTTTGTTTTTTCTATTTTTCATCCTTTTTAGATTCATAAATATTGTGCTGCCTTTTGGGTAGCCCTTTATGTTAATAGTGTTGAGCATAAAACTTCCACCAAAGCTTAGCCTTTATATTTTGTTACAAAAACATAATGTAAAAAATCATGTTTCAGGGGACTAGTTGCTACACCAAGTTGCCAGTTTAATAGTCCATTTACATACTAATAGACTTTCTGTGGCTGCAAACCATTCACACTATGGGGAGTGTTAAAAAGCGACGTGTGTGACTGAGGCGTTAAAATCCCGGCTCCAGCCAGCAGAGGCACTGCTGAGTATGCGCTTAAACACTCACACACCTTCAGGTCCCCTCTTGGCAAAAGTTAAAAAAAATTTACCAGAGGGGTTTAGACATGATTTTATCATGATTTAAAGCATGACCAAAAGGGGACTTAAAAATTGTCCCCTGTTGGCCGTCAAGTCCACTGTTTGTGAGTGTGTAACGACGTGGAAGGCCACTGTTAGATATGTTGGTAAGAGCACACACACACAAACACACACAGACAGAGCGTCCAGGGGAGCTGGGCTGCCTGAGGCTATGGGAGAGCAAGAGAGAAGATACTTCGTGTTGTGCTTCCAGCCCCCATGTGTTTCTCCTGAGAGTAAGCAGTTTAAATACAGGAGTGTTTACACACAGATGTTTGAATGATACAATGGGATTAATTTAATGTCTTACCCTTTCACCTGCTTTTCTCAAAGAAAATACACTGTAGTTTTTAGTTTAATGGTAAATCATTTCTTTGCAGCTGTCACTTCCCATTATTATTGAACATTTTATGGTAATTTTGGGGTGGCACGGTGGTATGGTGGTTAGCACCTCACAGCAAGAGGGTTCCTGGTTCGATCCCAGGAGGGAGCTCTTCACATGAGCTCATTGTCCTCCCACAGTCCAAAGACACGCAGGTTGGGGATGGGTTAAATGGTGACTCTAAATTGTCTGTGAGTGTGTTAGTGTGTATGTGTTAGCCCTGCGATAGTCTGGCGACCTGTCCAGGGTGTACCCTGTCTCTGGCCCCATGTCAGCTGGGATAGGCTCCAGCCCCCTGCGACCCTCAAGATGATAAGTGGTTATGAATGAATGGACGGAGGGATGGATGGAAATTTTGCCCAGCTGTTGACAAGCAGTATTTTCTTGTATCCTTGATGGTGGTAAACAGCACATGCCATACCATCCAGTTGATATTTCCTTCAGTGTGCAGTGCAGTGATCGGGAATAAAGCTATGTTTGCTGTTTGTCTGAATGGCTCAGCGTGACCTGGCTTTGTGACCCCGCACCTGACCAGGGTTTAACAAGGCTCTGATAACTCTGTGGTACCAGAGCCAAAGGCAAACACATGCTTTTATAATAACTGTAAGTTCATCAAAGGTTTGTAGAATCTTCTCTTGTTAAAGCAAGACAGCCAGTACGCTTACATACACAGTTAAGTGGAGCTGCAGTTATAGCTCGACCAGTACATTTAATTAGACTACTGTCCTTGTCCCAGTATACAAGCACGGTAGGGGAATCGATTTATTGACCAACGTATGTCAGACGCTGCTACAATCGCTGGCGATATGCCCCCTTTCAGCTTGTTAGTATTGAAACATTTCTGGTTGACCTATTATGTCAGACCAAACAATCAAGCATCGTCCAGCTGTTCTGCCACTTTTTTGAACAGGTCACCATTCAGTGTTTTCCTTCCATTCATGTATTTTAAAATATTTAACTCTTTCAGCTGACACAGCATGAACTGTGTTCCTTGTCCGTCCAAGAGTGCACGGCTCTGGATGTAGATTTCACCATGTTGTACCTGGCTTCTTCTTCTGTTATGCATGTAATGCTATTCAACTTCTGGGTCAAAGCCTGGGACAAAAACTGTAAAGCATGCGCACAGTTGGACTAACACAATAAATCAATTTTCTCTCATGTTATTGTACTGAGTGTACACTCATGGTTTACTGGGATACTTAAACAGAGTCATAATCTCACCAGCCACGGAGGATATGTTTTCGGTTTGGTTTGTTTGTCAGTTGGATTACAAAAGAAAAAAAAAAAAAAAAAAAAAAAAAACCTATTTAAAAAAAGGTTTTTTTTATAAAAAACCTAGGTAAAAAACCTAGGTTTTACTGTCTCTCGACCAATCAGATTGCAGGGCCAGAACTAACTGTTGTATAAATACATTTTTGGAATTGTTAGAACATGAGGAATATGAAAACCAATGCTTCCATTTTTAAGCATTTTCCATTAAGTCTCTATGGTGGCCATTTTGGATTTTAAACATGGCGAATTTTCAAAACACCTTTTTTAAAATAAAAAAACCCCATCAAGTTCCAAGCTATGCAGGTGTTTACTTTCATGGCTTAATATATATTTTATGTATTCAGATATTTACATAAACAAAGAACAATCACTTGGACATGAATTCATTGAAATTGATGGTAGAAGGTCAAAGGTCAAGGTACTGTGACCTCTTAAAACATCTTCATAGCTGTAACGCAAGAATTCATTTGCTAGCATTTTACACAAATGTCTAAGAGGATAAAATGATGAAGTGATGACATTTTATATCCAAAAGGTCAAAGGTCAACTTCACTGTGACACTATAATGCTCTGCAAAAATACTTTTCTGGTCATTACTCAGCATCATATCTCAGGAACAGAAGAGGAGACATTTGGTCAGATACTGAATTGGTGACTCTAATCTTGAAAGTGTGCTGATTGTATAATTCTTTTGTGTGTGAAGCATCCATGTTTTCATAGACATGGATGGAAACTGTAAGAGACACTTGACTGGCGTGCAGAGGCATCGAAGCACGAGGCAGTAATTCTAGTTTATGTAATTGTAAATCTATAATTTCAATCTTCATCTGCAGTATCACTTTCATCTTAATCCTGGTTTTTAGATCTTGAGTCCTTATCGTTCTCACATTGTTTACTACAAAAGCAAAGGTCAGAGCATTGTAAGTCTCTTGACCTACAGGAACATCTTTGTGTTGAACAATCTCCTTTGCGGTGGCATCTCACCATTTCAGTGATGGCCTGAGGAGTTGGTATCTCAACTAGCCTTTAGCCATTTTGCAGAGGATTCAAAGCTACTTGCTGTTAAATGCTTGCCTGGCCCCAAACTCGAGCTTGCACATGTAGCTCTCCTATCAATAAACTGTTTCAGCGCATCCTGTTGGCTTTGCACAGGAGATTGATGCTCAGATGCTAACTGTTCAAAGATGTGAGGCCAAACGTCGCCAGTGCAATTCAGATGCACCCCACAGATCTAGCATGCTGAATATCTGCACCTGTTGGGGACTCTGTCAGTGAACTATAGCTGATGAGAGTGCAAGACACAGGTTGAGAACAGAGAGAAGAACTGATCCCTGCATTTCTGACAAGAGTGTGTTTGTGTGTTTGAGAGGGGGAGAGAGAGCAGATACCATTCATAGATCCAGATGGCTCACTTCAGATTTTCACCTCCGTGTATCTGTCAAATCGATATCGCCACTGCCCCGCCCCTTTAGGAGACTAGCGGCAGTCCTGAGTCTATTCATTCCATTTGAAAACCCCCTGATGTCAGGTGGGTAGCCAGGACTAGCCTGTTCTCATTCCTAAATTGTCAAACACCACGTATTTGTCAGTAATTTCAGAATCATACACCTGATGCCAAAAGCGACCTGCGGCAATGGTGTGATATTTCGCTGGGCAGCGTCAGTTTGTAATGGAATGGGACTGAACCTTTCTCTGTGTTATGATGAAGTTTACTTCATCCTGCTCCTTTCCAATCATTTAGATTGGAATGAATAAATAAATGAAATGAAATGATATATGCTACCAGTCAGCCGGAAGGCACCTGTTGTGGCAGAATGATATACTGCTGGACTGCATCAGATTAAAACGCTGCTGGTAATGATTTAGTATAAGGAGCTGGCAGTAGGGGTGGTGGATGGGTCAAACAAAGCCCGGATTTTCACCCTGGAACCTGATGTTTGCTTCCATATGAATATAGAGCCAAGCGATTACATTTATTTAGAAGCCTAACTATGTGCTTTTATTGCTTAAACTTAACCACATGCTTTTGTTGCTGAAACCTAACCACATGCTTTTGTTCCCTAAACCTAACCAGAAAAAACATTATGATTTTGGTTCTGCTTTGATCATCACTGGGCTCCCAGGTGAAGTCTTGGCTTTGCTGGATCTGTAAGCCACCCCTAACCAGCCCTATAGGGACTTTCCAGCTCCTTACTTTATGTCTTTACTGGCAACATTTCAGCCTGATGGTGTCCAGCGGTGTACCATATCACTGTGACAGGCGCTGTATGACCACATCATGTACTGACGCTGCCCATTTGTGTGTAATACTGCTGTGACAGGTGCCGTCCCACTGAACAGTGGCATGTCATAACACTGCAAAAGGTTACATCTAGTCATGTTGCAAAGTGACACCGCATGGCAGCGTATCATATTTCCACAAAAGGTGGCTTTTGGCATCAGGTGTCTGACATCAAAATCACAATGCAGCGGTATCTGATCACTTCGGAATGAGAACAGGCTGATATGTAACAGTAGCACAAATAGAAGAGAGTCATAAAGTCACCACAACAACTTAGCACTGTGAGTTACACAGTAATATCTGGAAATATTTACAAATGTGTTTTGTTGTTGTTGATATTGTTTTTAAATTAACATTTTATTTATTTAAGTCTGGCATATGTTGATGCAGATCCATACATTACACTCCTTCTTCTGAGAGGTTTCCAATATTTTATTGCAACACTGAGAAATTCTGTTACATGCTTTTGTTATTACAGTTGGTTACATTCTGACCAATAATTGAATTATCTGGTATTTAGTCCTTGGCATTGGCTTGCCAATGTCTGGACTTCAGCCATTGATTTTTTGGCAATCTGTGCTGCCAAGGACAGATGACGTCAGACAAAATTTTTCCAAGAGAAGCCAAAGATGTGGTTTTGGCACCTCAAACCTCCCATGGGGCATCTCTCAAACAAAAACCAGGGGGAAAAACAAAAGATGAGTGAAAGAAAAAAAAATGAAAATCCAATCATGCTTGTCACCAAACACGGGGCTGTCTGCCACCATTCCCATGACTGCCAAGTGATATTATTCACAAGTTGATGAGGAATTTCCACAGTTGAACTGAGGAGGATTAGATTTATGACATGAAATATAAAGTGAATGGTTCCCCTAAATTCCTGTGAACTACAGAGAAAGCATGAGAACATGTTTGACAGGCCTGTGGCTGGTGTGTGTCGTTAACATTTTGTCTACTGTGGGTTCTTTCATGTGTACAACCTAAATCCAGTGTGTGTGTGTGTGTGTGTGTGTGTGTCTGTGTGTCTGTGTGTGTTTATGGGTCTGCAGGGGGGTTAAACCAGTATTCAGACCCAACTATTAACCCCCTACCTTCCTTTCTCTTTTCATTCCTTTCTCTTGTCTCCCCCTTTGCGATGCCCTCCAGTCGTCAGTCTCCCCAGTTGCCTTGCCCTCCTACTGACTCCTTCCCTCCTTTACACCATTTTTTCTATTCTTGGGAGACTGTTTCACAAGGCAGACATGAGAGACACAGCAATTTAGAGACAGGAAGTGCTTACTGCGTCCCTTCCTGAAAGACACCTCACAGTGAGAAACAATGAGGTTAATAAAATGGTTCAGGGCAGAGTGGTGAAGACCTGCAGGTTACAGGCACTTGATTAGTGCTTCTGTAAATTGCAGAAAGGTTAAACTATAATTACTTACTTTGAAAACAAGCACCAACATGTAGGTAAAATATTTTTATTTGAAATGATTTACTTTAATTCACTTACTGGTCATTGTGACAAAGCTACCACGCTGGCTCCTGTTAGTCATGTTTACACTCTAAACCATGCTGTTAAGGTTACAAAGGTTAAGGCCCAGCTCAGGCTGAGCTCATATAGTCTGGGGAAGTCCAGTGATTCATCATCACGTCATTTCAGCTAGTTCAACCACTTGTGAATTTCTTTAATTCATCCCATTATCCTTTGACCGCATTCCATACCACTTACTATGAGCCGTTCTTAGTAGCACTTATTCTGGAAAAGAGACAAAATTAATTAAAGCTGCAAGCAGTGATGAATGGGCCCTCGCAACTTACCTCATCTTGCAGTACTTGGTTCGCTGATTAGTAGAATCCACCAGGAATGAGTCCTAAAACCCAGAAATGAGTTAGTGTTGTACCACTCCTGATTCCCTCATCTCAAACTCAGTGGGTTTTTTGAATGGGTTTTTGGTTAAAATAAGGTCTGTGGTAAACACAAGCTTAAAGGTGCAGTGTTTAATAATCAATGCATTTCGTAGCACTTAGCAGAAGTGGAGAAAAATGGAACACAATATTTATAAATGTGTTAAAATAAGAATATAATTGCTTAACTATTAAAATCGTTTTGCTTTTAATTACTTAGAATAAGCCTTTCATTCATACATTCATAGCGGGTCCCTGTTTGCGGACTCCGACATCTTGCCTCTCCATTTTTCTATCGTAGCTCAGATGGGACAAAATAGCATTTACGCGTATTTTTTTAATCCATCGGTTGCAGGTATCCCGGCACTACACCGGAAATGCTCAGGTATAAGAGGGGTAGAAGAAGAAGTAGAAGCGTGTGTTGTTTGTGGAAGAGTTGTATTGTTGTTTTCTGTGAATATATTGCTTTATCAAGTTTTCCCTGTTTGTTTTGAGAATGGCCGACCACACGTATCACGTATTACAGGCGCGTGAATGTTCTCCATCTAAGAAACTTAAATGCGACGAAGCAAAAAGAAGTCGCAATAGGCGACAACAGAAAACCAGGGTGAATACTGGTGTTGCCTTTCCCAGATGGAAATCTTTGATGGCGGATTTATCACTGAAGAATGACGCTGAAGTTGCCTGCTTGTTTGGTAAATGGCTGTATTTGCATGTGTGTGCCTGTCAGAATGGATGCTATAAAATTTATCTGAAGTTAATTTTTCATTCTCTTATTAAGACCAGTTTTCCATGCAACTGCTGCTGCTCCACCTACAGGTCCAGAGGAAGACAAGGATCCATAGTGCCCTCAGTGAATAAAATATTTATCTTTACTGTTTTGTCTTTAATATAATCAAAACTATTCAAAAAATCTGCTTTGATCCAGGTGCATTTTTAATTTTGTGGTTCAAACTAGTGTGTTTTATTAACATTACTTGAAGTGGCAATGAAAATAAATTAGTAACGTTACTGCTGAGGCCTTGCAAGTTCTGAGGCTCATTAATATTTCAAATTAGCATAGCAGTACTCCCGGTTGTCATCCCCAGGCTCCCTGGTTTCACCTAAAACTATTATGTCCTCCCTGTACTGTCTATGAATGTGTAAAAAGCCTTCCTCAAGGCAGTACTGGGAGAAGTGTGGTAATAGGCTCACACAGTGTGCGGGCTCCTGGCCACAGCATTTCCTCTCTAGGTCTGTAGGCATCTCCCTACAGTTACCACAGGTACACCATGGTACTCCTTGCACCATGGCTGAAGATGGGGCACCATGCCTGCGGTGATGCATCATCAAGGCATCAAATCCAAACAGATCCCTGTGGTTCTCCAGGGTCATCTCTCCAATAAGTATCTGAAAAAATAAACACATGAAAAGACAATTCTTTTGTGAGGTAAGAGTTTGATGACATTAGGCTGGAAACATGTTAATGGTAGTGTAGAATGTTTTCAAAGACTCACGTTACACTACGGAAATATGAACAGGTATGAAAATAAATGAATAGTTTTATAACAACGTTACAAATCTCTGTCGTTTCCTCTCGCTCTGCTCCGAGGGCTGCCATCGTCTCCTCCTCCTCTTCCCTCTCGGTAGCCGAGACACTTGTGCCTCGCCTGGCCCTCCCTGCACCTCTACCTCGCCCTCTTCCTCTCCCTCGTCTTCCTCCTCTCCCTCTCCCTCCTCTCCCTGTCTCCTGTGGAAAAACACTCAGCAAACGCATATTATAATATTATCCTACCAACTTATTTGCCGCACTGTGCCATGACTTTATCACATAAAACGTGTTGTTTTTAGCATTGATGTTTGCTCGTGTTACCAAAACAATTAGGAATAAAACACTCCCAACCTATATCTCACTGATAACCTGTATCTCACTGAGAACCTATATCTTACTGAGAACCTATAACTTACCGTAATATGGTTTAGATTCCTAAATACATCTTCGCTCAATCCTCCTGAAATACTCTCATTCGTGAATGACGCCATCTCTGTACAAGATGTTTTGTCCTCAGAGGCCACCGTCACTTTGCCGACAGAAGGGGTAAGCAAGTGAGCGCTGCAATCTAGAATCTGAAGGTTTTCTTGTCCTTGGAGGCCACTGTCACTTCGCCGACGGGAGGGGTGAGCGAGTGAGCGCTGCAATCTAGAATCTGAATGCTAGATGTCATGGTTTCTCCCCCCTTTTACACACTGATCCTTTAAGAGACTTTAATGTTTTGTCCTCCTAAAATAAAATATTTACACATATTGACACATAAAATATGTCAATAAATACCCTGCTCTGAATTTTTAAGCTTCTATCTGTCTTAAAAATGGCATTTGCTAACAGTTCGCTAAATGAGACTACAGAACTTCATCATGGTGAGCCACGCCAAACATGGCTTTATAGTCTTGTTATGGTGGTGATGTCATACGACCATATTGTAGTTTGTTCAAAGCCTAACATTAGCTTTTTCTTTTTGGCAACGGCATTTAGCCTTCAGTAATCATGAAAAGGGTGTCCATTTGTGAAGCTTATCTTGCTGAACAAAACATGTAAGTATTATTGTTTTCTGCAGAGATACTGGAATTTCTCAATTATGGGATCAATAAAGGTGTATCTTATCTTATCTTATCTTATCTTATCTTATCTTATCTTATCTTATCTTATTTTCACAATAATCCAAAATCCAATGTAAAAATCCCATAGGCTTTATGACGAGGGAACCAGCATGATGCTCATTTCTGCGTCAGCCTACAGAAAACGTCATTCCTGGCAGACTCGATGCGGCACATATTTTCTGTGAAAGTCAGATGCTGAACATAGGAATGAGATGGTATTAACTGTGCAGAGTGGTGGTGCTGGAAATGAAATACTTTTTTTTTTTTTTTTACCACTTCCTGTATGCAGAACACACATGTCATTTTGCTGCATATGAATTGTAGACCACACCATGTGAATTCCATGTAAATCAAATTATATTATCACAAAAGGCTTACTTCTTGTTACCAGTAGGTGGTGCAACAACTATGACACCTGATTGGCATGTTGACATGTTTAGTGTGCATCAAAATAAAAAACCTTTCCTGTTGCTAGTTGGTGGTGCCACAGCTCCATTTCGATGCAGAGCCTACGCTGTAACCTATGCTGTAGCCTGACGTGTACCTCCCCAGAAATGTAACTATACATCTCAGCAACGCAGACCTCCTGTCTGTTTTTGCAAGCTGAAACCATTTCCTTCAGTGGAAACGAAGCTTTTATTTACTTTCATTTCACAGATAAGAAGCAATAAATTGTGAAGACAATAAAGTATTTTTGCTGCTATTTGAAGAGTCAATGCCTGCAGCCCGTGCAGCCATAAGGCACCTGGAACCTGTTCCTATCTGTAAGGATGGGCCAGGGGGCAGCATGGAGGGCTACAGGACACCACTGTCCCATAGCCTGCCCCATCATGAAGCCCCCCAATCCATCAGTGGTCTGCACCTCGAAGAGTGAATGTATGTGGTGCGTTAAAACTGTGGAATGTGTGGTGGGTGAACTAAATGTGGTTTAGGAGGCCAGGCCAGTGTAGGCCCGGCCTGAAGGCTGGAGGGATGGATGAGAGGGGCTAGAAGGTGGTGCCAACCAGACCCCGGTGCCACGAGGCCCCCAGCGCCCATGGACACCCAACCCCACCCCCCAAGCAACTGCAGCATCAGGCCTCCGCAATGGTCCCGACCTGGGCCACACCGTACACAGCAAACCGACCCCCAGCAGAAGGACGAGGCACGCCACCAGGGTGCACGGACGATGAGCCCCACCCAGCCCCCCCCGAACCCTGACATGCAGGAGCACAGGCCAACCCGCAACCCCGCCAGTACCCCCCCAGACCGCTCCAGACCCAAAGCCGGACACCCAGCCCATCTGACCCGGCCCCCACCGCCGGCCGCACACCAACGGGCAGGCCACACTGCGCAGCACCAGAACACCCCCCGCGGGCAGCACCCAGCCCCCACACCAGGCCCCCCAGCCCGGGGGAGGACCTGGGCCCGCCTGAGGCAGGGAGAGAGGAGCAGGGAGGGACGGGGAGAGGGGAGAGGGGGAAGGGAGGAGGGAGGAGGAAGGGCGGGAGAGGAGCGAAGGGGACCACCAGGGGCAGAAACAGCCCCCCAAGGGGGACCGGCCACGCCGCCTCAGGCCCAGGGAGCATGAGGAGACCCCGCCACCCCCAGGCACACAGGGCGAGCAGTCCAGACGCACCCGCCCCCCAGGGGAAAACCGCCCGGCCCCGCGATCCCCCACAGAGCCAGGGAGCAGGCCCGGATTCAAGGGGGAGACGGTGCACCTAACACATGCTGAAGACCTTGAATTCTGAGAGACAGAGGGATTAGGGGTTACATCACTAACAGAAACACGTTACATATTACACAACAGTCTTTCTTGAGTTGTAATATTTATATGTACAGGTGGCATATGCTCACAGGCTGAGTGGCACTATACAGACACGTTTAGTGAGTGGATAAATGGTGATCATTTTTCTGTAAAGTATGTTAATTGGTTTCTGTGGCCAGCAGATATTTTCTCCAGTGAAATATGTTCTGCAAAGAGATTCAGCCAATGGTTGATGTTGAGGGTCTGTTTATCTTTCCAATTGACTAGGATTGTTTTCTTGGCAATGGTGAGAGCTACAAGAAGAGAATTGCAGTGGCTGTTTGGGAGGTCAATTGTCATCAGGTCACCAATTAAGCCCAGGTTGGGAGATAATGGGATCCTGCAGTCCAAAATGGAGGAGAGTTTTTGAGTGACTGTTGACCAAAAGTGCTGGACGGGTGAACATGAAAGTAGGTGTCTGCAGTGTTCTGAGTACACTGAGTGCATATGTCAGATTGACTAAAGCCCATTCTATTCATCTTTTGTTGGGTGATGTGTGTTCTGTGGAGTATTTTAAATTGGATAAGTTGTATATTAGTGTATCTTGTCATCTTAAATGTATTTTTGCATATCTGAGTCCAGAAGTCAGGGTCCGGTGATACACCCAGCTCCTTTTCCCATTTTAAAATTGGTAAATGTATAGAACTGTTCTCTGACAGTAATTTATAAATCTTAGAAAGGTGCTTCTTATTTCTCGGAGAAAGCTTTGTAATATGTTTTTGCAAATTCTGGTGGCTGCAAAGTGTCCTGAGGTGCTGGAATTCTCCTCTTGATTGTTTTTATCAACTGTAAATACTGTAGAAAATTTCTATTTCTTATTTCAAAAGTTTGAAATAAGTTTGTGTATGTCATAAGTATATTGTCTTGGAAAGGGTGGTGGAGATGAGTTACTCCCTTCATCTCCCATGTGCTAAAATGGAGAGGTCTTTTGTTAATTTCAAAATCCGGGTTGTGCCAAATTGGAGAGAGCAAGCAAGGTTCTATCTGAGAGTTTGTGATTTCTAGTGTTTTCCACCAGGCTGACAAAGTGGAAGCAATCATTGGGTTCTTAAAACAGTTATGACGTCTGAGTGTAGTGGTGATAAACGGGAGGTCAGAGAGTTTTATATTGTTGCAGTCCGCCTGTTCTAGTTTGAGCCAGGAGTTGTAGTCTTCGTTAGGATATAACCATTTGGATAGGTATTGTAGCTGGTTAACTAAATAGTAATGTTTAAAGTTAGGAGCGTCCAATCCCCCTTCCAATTTGTTTTTCTGAAGGGTGCTTAGGCCAATTTTTGCTGTTTTGTTCTTTGATTAGAATTTTATAATTGCAGAATCTAATGACAGGAACCATTTCGATGTGGGTGTGAATGGAATCATGGAAAAAAAATAGTTAATTTGGGGTAGAATTTTCATTTTAACTGTGGCTATTCGTCCCAGGAGGGAGATGGGAAGATTATTCCAGCGCTTCAGGTCACCACAGATCTTATCTAGCAGCGGGCTAAAATTCAGGTGGACCATGTCTGATAGTTTGGATGAAATATTTATGCCAACATATCTTATGTTGCCCACAGGGAGAGAAAATTTTTGGTCTGCATGATTCCAAGAGTTCTCCGTTATTGGCAGTATTGTCGATTTGGACCAGTTGATGGAGTAGTCCGAAAGTTTAGAAAAATTTGTTATGAGATTAAATACTTCATGTAAAGACGATTTCGGTTCTTGTAGATAAAGTAAAATGTCGTCGGCATATATATTAATTTTGTGCTCTGAATTGGCGGAATGGATACCTATGATCTTGCTGTGCCGACGGACTGCCATAGCCAATGGTTCAATGAATATTGCAAACAGTAGAGGTGAGAGTGGGCACCTTTGTCTTGTTCCTTTCTGCAAAGTGACGCTTTGAGATGTGATCCCGTTGGTGGTGACTGTGGCCTTAGGAGAATTATATAAGGCTGATACCCACTGGATAAATGACTCTCCAAAGCCAAATCATTCAGGGTGGCAAATAGGAAGGACCAGCTGACCTTGTCGAAGGCTTTTTCTGCATCAAGTGACAGAATAATTGCTTTTATGTTAACGCGTTGTACTTTACTTATCAGATTAAGAACTCTTCTGACGTTATTACTTGAGTGTCTGCCATTAATGAATCCCGTTTGATCATTATGAATTACTGATGTGATTATTTTCTCCAGCCTAGAAGCAAGTGCCTTTGAGATAACTTTGATATCACTGTTGATTAGTGATAGAGGACGGTAGCTAGAAGGAAGTGTGGGGTCTTTGTCTGGCTTTAGTAATAATTCGATTGCTGCTGTATTCATGTGAGGTCTTATACCGCCGTTCTTTTTGATCTCTGTCACTGTCCTGACGAAAAGTGGTGCTAATATTGTCCAGAAATGTTTTATAAATTCGGCAGGAAAGCCATCTGGACCTGGAGCCTTACCTGTTTTTGTCTAATGCGCTCTGTAGGTCATTAATAGTCAGGGGAGCGTCTAAGATATTTCTGTGTTCCGTGGATAATTGAGGTAAATTTAGGTTATCGAGAAAAGCCTGAATATCTTCTGGGTTTGGATTATTTACTGTTGAATATAAGTTATGGTAGAAAGAATAGAAAATCTGATTAATCTCCTGGGGAGATTGTGTGTAATTTCCAGACGGCCCCTGGATTGTTGGTATCAGAGATTTTTCTTTATTGCGTTGGAGCTGATTAGCCAAAAATTTTCCTGATTTGTTACTGTGTTCAAAGTTATTATATCTTAGTTGCTGTATGATAAATTCAGTTTTCTTTGATAGAATATTGTCCAGTTGTGATTTTGTACACTGTAATTGGGTCCATACTTGATCACTTGGATTGTTTGCATTTTCCTGTGTTAGTTGTTTAATTTTTTCCTCAATGTTTTTTTCTGCTTGCAATTCCTGTTTCTTCTTGTAGGAGGAGTATGATATAATTTTTCCTCTGATTACTGCCTTCCCAGCTTCCCATATTAAAGATGGAGATAAATTTGGAGAGTCATTATCTTCAAGAAAGTTTGTCCACTCCTGTCTCACCATTTTGTCAAAGTCTGGGTCTTTAAGTAAAGAGATATTAAAGCGCCATGTTGGGGACCGTTTATGGGTGGTTTCTATTTGCAGATTGAGTGATATTGGTGCATGGTCGCTGATAATGATCGGGTGTATTTTTGTGGTAATATTTTGTGAGATGGAGTTATTTAAGAGAAAAAAGTCAATTCTTGAAAATGAGCGATGCACAGGAGAGAAGAAAGTATATTCCCTCTTTGATGGGTATTTGAGTCTCCAGCCATCGCCAAGCCCAAAATCATCCATATATTCCTGTATTACCTTAGCTGATTGTGATTGCTTCGTGTGTACAGAGTTACTAGATCGGTCTAATGAAGCATTTAGGACTGTCTTAAAGGGCCAGTGTGTAAATGGGTTGAAAACAGTGACATCAGTGGCTAGATTAGTCTAGATTGCAGGGCTCACTCGCTCACCCCTCCCATCGGGTAAATGACGGCGGCCTTGTAGGGACAAAAAGCCTTGCGCACGAGTTTTTCAGGAGTAGGTCTATCTAGCGACGAGGTGTATGTTTATTTAGAAATCTAATCCATGTTACGATATTGTAATGAATCGGGAAAAAGGCGCGTTTATTTGAGCACTCCAGAAACTCCGGTAACACTCCAGGGGGTAAAAGATTCCGTCCCAAACTCTGACTCTTCTGGTGTAACACACACACTTCATAACACATACTCGTTTACCATTCCGAGTGGGCACCCCCCTCCCCTCTCTGCTCAATCTCCAGCCCGCACACTGACTGACAGCGTAGCCTGTAAACAGAGCTCAGCTGTTTATTTAGCCTAGCGATATCTCCGGACTATAGTAGCTGCAATGGATGACGATTTTGAAAAGTTTCTTGTAGCGGACACAGACCCAGAGACATACCTGTTTGAGCCGGAGCACACAGATGAGGAACTCCATGTGTTGGATGCTGAGCGGGCGAGAAGAGAGGCTGAATGCACAGAATGGGATTCGGTGCTACTGCTACCGTTGTTGGGGAGATATATCATCAGGAGGAAAAGCACCGCAGAGAGTGCATCACAAAGAGTGAAGTTGCATCTTCTTTTCCTCGCAGATGACGGTTCGGGTTCATTCTCTCCTGTTGCGTGGTAAGTGTGGTCCATTCGCAAACTTTATAACTAAAAAAAACTTTTCACTACTCTCTATCAATGAACTACTAACACTCTCTGCTGTTTCCTCCTCCTTCTTCCTTCCTTCCGCTGTCTTTGTTGGTTCATTTATACACGCGAAACGCGTTTTCTGGCTGGCTGGATTGTCCGCTTGGTCTGCCGTACATACATGGCGGCACAAGATGGGCCTGTGGCCCTTTGCTGCATGTCATCCCCCCTCTCTCTCTCCCCCTTTCACACTTGACTATCCTATCTATAAAGGCAAAATGCCCCCAAAAATATCTTTAAAAAAAAAAAAAAGCGTGACTATAAGGCTACGAAAACCAAACGAATTTTATTTTATTGCGATTATACACTTGTATAAACATATTAATGGGTAGAATATTCAGATTCAGATTTAGATTGACAATAAACCATGCCAAATATTACACACTGGCCCTTTAAAGTCTCCTCCAATTATAGTTGTCGAGCTGTCTGATAGGTTAGATAGTAGAGAGAAGACTGTGTGAAAGAAGGCTGGATCATCATTATTAGGGGCATACAGATTCACGATTGTATATAATTTGTTAGAGATTGTTGCCTGAATAATGATGTAGCGGCCTTCTGGGTCTGTTACTGTGCTGTTTAAAGTAAATGGTAGTCTCTTGTGGACCATGATAGAGACACCTCTTTGTCTGCTGTTATAGCAGGATGAAAAAATTTGATTAAAATTTGAAACTTTAAGAGATTTTTCTTCTGACTTTAGCAAGTGGGTTTCTTGTAGGAGAAAAATATCTGTTTTCAATTTTGTGACAAAGTCCATCACTTTAATTTTTTTCGCTTGTGAGCGGATGCCATGTACATTCCAGGAAACCAAGTTTAGGTGGGACATTGACAAAGTGGGGGTTTTATCATACTGTGTGTGGATATGGAGAATAATCTGTGTGTGTTTCTATGTGAGTTTCTATCTGCGTGGATTTTGCATGAGTAGATGTAATTGTTAAGTGTATGTCTTACAGTCAACCGATGTGTCATATACAAGCATGTTCAACAACCAGAAGGGCCTGCGCCTTGAGGTATTCACAAACCTGAAAAACAAAGGGGTTACATGGAGTGTATTTGTGTGTGAGGTGAGGGAGGGGGATTGAGTGAGAGGGATGGGGGCATGGAGGAGGAAAAAAAAAAGAAGGAAAGGGAGAATACTGGGTGGGGTATGTGAAGTGTACGTTCACACCCTGTGAGATTTTTTTTTTTCCTTTTTTCCTTTTCACTAATTCAGTGTTGTACATACATATACATCCATATATATCCATATATCCACATGTACATACATATACATCTACTTATACACATACATGCATACATATATACCAGGGCCGCACGATTAATCGCATTGCAATCACGGGAATGCTTAATTATCTATTGCAGGAGAAATGTGTCAGAATACCATTTTGAATGAAATATATATATATATATATATATATATAGTATATACATATATATATATATTTATTTATTTATTTTTTCAAGAATAGTGCAGCCCCAATATATATACATGCATACACACACCTTTTGGTCTTTTTTTTTTATTCTTTTTATGATACAATTAAGCTATGGTTCTACTTTGTTTTGTGGTTTTAGGGGGACGTATCTCACTTAGAAGAGCCATAGGGTGGTGGTTGAGTGCCGGAACAGCTGCCCATCTATGTATAATTTGTCGACCACAAGAGAGGTCCTATTTCCCCTCTGCCTGTGCTCTTTTAGAATGGGATATAACACTTTCTGCCTCTCGTTGATTTCCCTGGGAAACTGATCATTCATACCGAACGATGTGCCTTTTAGCTCTCGTCCTTTACTCTTAACGAGCATTTTCTGCTGATAATGTTCGAATTTGGCAATGATTGGACGAGGATGCTGACCTCCCCAGGGTCCGAGCCTGTGGACGCGGTGAAAGGTGATGTTGTTGACAGTCTCCGTTGGGATCTTGAGGGCCGTCACCATGAACTTTTTTACCTGGACTTCTGGGTTGTCTGGTGTGCTCTCCGGGATGCCAGAAATGATTAAATTGTCTCTCATGCTTCTGGACTGCACGTCAAGGACAGTTTCCTTCAGGAGTTTATTTTCTTTTTTGAGGAGATCTACATCTGAAGTGACTGTCGCTAAGGTGGAGCGGAGTTCAGCGTTGTTTTGCTGTAGGTTGCTGATCTGCTGGTAAGTGAACTCCAAGCTTACCTTCAGGTCTTTTATCTCCTGGTGAAGCATACCGAGCACTTCTAGCTTCTTGCTGATGGATTCCAAGACGCTAAATTCGGAGGATAATAAGTCTTGTGTATCGGTAGCGGAGTCGGTCTTCTTCCTCTTATTGGGGTTGTCAGCAGGACCCTCCATGACGCACTCGTAGTAGTAGTGATCGATAAACTCTTCCTGGTCCTCCACTCTGGCTGATGGTGCAGGCTGGAGTTGTCACCCGTTAGATAATTATATTTGTTTGGCTAGTTTGTTGATATCTAATCTAGCCGCTAGGCGCCACCATGTCGAATCTCAAAATCTCACAGTGGTCTCGCGGTCTCTGCCATCCGGTCTCCTCTCTGGCATCTCCATTGAGGTGCCAGAGTTTATTGAGGAAAATATTCCATTTTCATTTCAACATTTCAAAAGACTGTGGCTTGAAAGTGGTGAGAGACAAAGGCATACTGTAAATGAGAAAACTATTCATCATGACCCAAAGTTTGTGATAGGAGTAAACTAACTCATCTATTTTGCATACTGTGGCGTCACTAGGCAGCGGCCATAGTGGATTTCATAAATCTCAGTAAAAGAACATTTTGAACATAATTACTGAGATTTACTTTTTTTTGTATTGTTTTTGTCATCTCATCCTCAAAAAAAAAGGGAGGGGAATCTGATGGGAGTAAATTAACTCATTTCATTGGCATATTGTGGCATCACTAGGCGGCAGCCATATTGGATTTAATATCAGTAAAAAAGCATTTTGAACATATTTACACAGTAGATTTCTTTTGTTTTGTGCTGTTTTTGTTGTATCTTCCTCAAAATAAAGGAAGAGGAATCTGATGGGAATAAATTCGCTCATCTAATTTGCATATTGTGACATCACTTCTACATACCTACAGCTACAGAAAGCATTCAAACATCAAAATGTTCAGCTCTGTTAGGATTTTCTGATGTTTGTGGCAATATATTTGATATTTCTAAATAATTCACAGTGACGACATAAGCTGGGGGCTGAAACGGGTGCGAGTGCGAGCGCGAGGTCCCGCCTAACGCTGCTTGCAGCTCTATTTATCATTCTTTCTTTCTTCCGCCGCCTCTTTAAACTGGAATTTGACCCCCTAAACATGCTCCAAAACTCACCAAAATTGGCACGCATGTCAGGACTGGCGAAACATTTTAGGAAATGTCAAAATGAATCTGAAAAGTGCCAAAATGGCCTCTCTAGCGCCACCTAGCAGTCTAGGCACACTAAAATGGCCGCTGTGGCTTGTAGGAATGACCTAGAAAGATCAAACAAAAACTGCCTTGTTCCTCTCATTAAGACCTACAAATCACGCACTCACACCCATGACCTAAACCCAACAGGAAGTGAGCTATTTCCCTTTCAAAGTAAGATTTCGCCTCAAAAATGCTATTTCTTCAAAATCCTTAAAAAAACAACTCGTCCTACACCGTTTATCGTATCGGCTTCAAACTCGCACACAAGACAGATCAACTCGTCCTAATCAAATATTCTGTATAACCTTTTCATTACTCGAATGGTTTGGATTTTATTGGCGTCTTCCAGGTGATGTCTTACAAAACCTCCTGACGATTTTCGCGCCACCTAGACACACTAAAGCCTGGCTCACACTATAGGATTTTAAAAATCTTAAAAGACTTTTAAATCAGGTTGTATCACACACATAACGAGAATCTTCACAGATTATCTTATCTAAAATCTTCATTGCGCACTCACTACAAGATTTGAAAATAATGACCAGCACACACTACAGGATTTCATCAAGATTATCGGACCAGAGAGCGGGTGTACATCATCTCACAAGGAAGCGAAAGTCAACAGTACAAAAACAAAACGATGATGGAGACGAGTGGTGCGGTGCTGCTGGCTGTAGCCATTCTGTGCAGCGAAAAAGGAAAGAGGAAGAAACGCGTCTGGATGAGAAAGTGGTTGGGGAGACGCAGACAACAAGGGTTGTCAGTATTACAAAGAGAACTGGAGGTGAGAAATTAAATTCATCCGTCAGTTTTAATATCCATCAACAGTAACGTTAGCATGAGGCTACCGTTAGCTACCGTTAGCTACCGTTACCTACGGTCAGGATGCTAACCGATTTTGCTAGCTTGTTCAAACCATTACTTCTCTTACAATTTTACCAGTATATAGTGGTCTGTTTCAGAGTTATTATAGTCTTGTATTTTTCCATTAGTTTTTTTTTTTTAAATTTATTTATTATTTTTATTTCCAATTCAGTTTAGTTTCAGTTAGTTTCCAGAGTCTGTGTCCTCGTTTCAGTTAGTTTTTATTGTTTAAAAAAGTTTAATTATAGTTCAGTTTTGGTTTCAGTGTTAGTTTTAGTTTTTTTTAGGGCGGTGTATTAGTCTGGGGGAAGATTTAAGAAGTTCAGAATAGGTATTACAACACAAACACACTTTGTGAAGGCAAAATATGACACAGTCTTTCAGACATGCACCAGTGTCCCCTCAGGCTTGTTGTGTTAACAAATTTGACCAAATTGACAAAGACATTTTCTGTATATTTATATTTTATTTTAGTTCGTTTTGTGAGTACAAAATATTGTTTCAGTTAGTTTTTGTTTTTTTCCTTAAGTCTAGTTTTTATTATTTGATTTTTTTTTTTTTCAGTTAAGTAAAATGTTCTTTTCACACCCAGTTTTAGTTTTTAGTTTAGTTTTACTATAATAACCTTGGTCTGTTTGTCTTTAGTTGGAGGACAGGTCGGGCTTCAGAGAGATGCTACGGATGACCTCCGACGCATTTGATGTGCTTTTAGAAATGGTGGGACCACTGATCACCAGACAAGACACCAAGATGAGGATGGCAATTACTGCAAGGGAGAGGCTGTCCTTGACATTGAGATTCTTGGCAACAGGTGGTTATAGATATGAGATACACATGTACAGTTTTTTTCTCAGTTGTATTTTCATTTTGAAGTAATGTTGCTTTGTTTTTCTCCATTATAGGTGAAACCTATAAATCCCTGAGTTTCCAGTATAGAATTGGGGCAACAACAATATCTACTATTGTGAAGGAGACATGCGAGGCCCTGCATCAGGTCTTGAAAGATGACTTCCTGAAGGTTAGAATCCTCCTTTCCTCTTCACTCTTCCCTCTCTTCCTCATCCTCTTCCTCTCTCCTCCTCTTCTTCATCTCTCCCCATCTTCTCTCCTCCCCCTCTCCTCTTCCACTCTCCTCCTTCTCTCTCCTCTCCTCCTCTTCTTCCTCTCTCCCCATCTTCTCTCCTCCCCCTCTCCTCTTCCACTCTCCTCCTCCTCTCGTCCTCACCTCGCTCATCCTCTCTCCTCCTCCTCTCTCCTTATCAAACGATAACAGAATACATAGCATGTTATAAGACATTTACATTGTAAGCAATTTGTTATTATAAGTGGTATGACTGTTGATGTTAATCTATCATTCTGCTCCTCTATTTGCAGACAACGAAATCAGAGGAGGAGTGGCAGGCAATAGCCCAGGACTTTTGGGAGAAATGGCAATTTCCACATTGTCTGGGTGCCCTCAATGGAAAACATATCTACATCCAGCCCCCGGCCCACAGTGGTAGCCATGGGTGCAGATCCCGGGGGGGGACATGTCCCCCCCAAATTCTGAAAAACACAAATTGTCCCCCCCAATTCTAAATAGCTTAAATGATTGAAATTGAACAAATGTATACAGTAGTCCTATATACTGGGAGAAAGGGAAGATGATGAGGAGAAATGCGAATCCGTGAGAGGCGAGAGATGAGAACGTGAGTGGACATAACATGCCTGAGACCCTGAAACTAGAAGTAGCATTAACTAACAGTGAAGCAGTGAAAAGGAGGGTGATGGCTGGTTCCATGTACTACTGGCTGTTTAAGAGAAATAAACAGTAAAGGTAAGCATATGATTCTCTTCGTAGTGCTTTTTGAATGACTTGGTGATGGTGATGAGTCTCTATGAAATCGTGAAATATGCTGGCAATCTCAAGCGCTCTGTGGGCATGATTTGCACGCATGCAATTTAAAAAAAATCACAACTGATTGTGTCCCCCCCCACACTTGTCATCAGGTCTGCACCCATGGTGGTAGCACATGGTTCAATTATAAAAGCAAATTTTCAGTTCTTATGATGGCTGCTGTAGATGCACATTATAAGTTCATTTATGTTAGTGTTGGTGCTCAGGGGAGGGTCTCAGATGCTGGGCTCTTTGCCCATTCTGACCTGAAGAGAGCATTGGACCGGGCTCTCCTGGATGTTCTGCCTCCCGAAAAGCTCCCCAGTTCCGAGGTTCTGTGTCCCTACATGTTTGTGGGGGATGAGGCTTACCCTCTTAGAACAGACCTGATGAAGCCCTACCCCTACAGGCAGCTGGACCAGAACCACAGGATCTTCAACTACAGGCTCTCACGAGCATGGCGAGTTGTAGAAAATGCCTTTGGCATTCTGGCTAATAGATTTAGAGTATTCCGCGCTACAATTCTCCTACATCCTGACACTGTAACCAAGATCACCCTGGCTTCAGTATGCCTTCACAGCTTCCTTCGTCAGCATCGTTCAGAGGCCTACATGCCACCAGCGCTGGCAGACTGGGAAGATGCAGACCACAGGGTCCATGAGGGAGCATGGAGGAGAGATGGCCTGGGGGCCATGGAGTGTGTGCAAGCGGGAAGGGCACGGAACCCCACCCTCACTGCCAAGCACCAGTGCGATCTCCTGAGAGACTTCTTTGTGTCACCTGCTGGCCAGGTACCATGGCAAAAAGACTACACTTAAAAAGGAGAGGTTTTCTGTAACCATATTCTGTTACTGTGTTGCCTATGTTGTGTTATGTGTAAATATGTATTTTCAGAAATGTACTTTAGTTACTGTTTAGCTGTAAAATGATTTTGTTACCCGGCCGCCATGTTGAAAACTGCAGAGCGAGGATCAATCACCAACCAACTCACGGTACGTCACCTACTACATCACCCACCAGCTGGAGCGTGAGTGGTCCGTTGCGTCCAGCAGATCACTCCGTTTACGGTTATGGAATGTAGCCAAGAACCTTAAGCTACTTATTTGTTCCTATTTTTAAGGTACTTAAATATTTTTGACTGTACTACTAAGATTGCTTTACTGTTTAATACTGCTTTTTTGTACAGAGTATTTTGAAACTGAAAATGTAAATGATTATAAATCAAAATATTACAAATGATTATTTATGATTAAAATAAAATGACTATCCATCACCACATTTCATATATTTATTATATACATATAAAGGCATTACAGTGCATCTCAACATTACAAATGCAAAACATTTATATTCATATCATTTTAGAAACAAGGGTGTCTGAGAACACATCACAAAATTGAATTTTATAAGTGATAGAGAGTAGACAAACTACATGTAGCCAGCTATAGTTGTCACTGCTACTATAAATCATGTAACATTACTTTTTTTAAAGATAAAATTCTTTAATTCTCATTGCAAACAATGAAATTTTGTTTGGCAGCAGTCCACTCCAATTAGCAGCATATCAATCGTGTAACATTTCTATAAATTTGTGTAGGTGGTCCCTGAGTAGTAGGGGTGACATGGTGATGGGTTTGTGACAGTATTGGTGTGTGTGAGGTGAGCAGGAGTTTGTGCAGGTGAAAAGGTTGGATATGGAGCTGGTGGCAAAAGTGTGGATGGTTGCTGACTGCATTGGTCTGCTTCCTGAGCCTCAAACAAAGCATTCATTATTTTTCTTTTTACATTTGTCTGAATGGCCACATTTTTTATCAGCCTGAGCTCATCTGCAACATGATTTCCAAATGAAGTGTAAGCATCAGGAGCGGGCTTGGACACAATGGAAGCTGACATCTGCTGCAATAGCTTCAGTTTCTGATGCTCTACTGTTTCCTCCCCTCTGCAGTGACTTGAACCAGGCCTGGAAGTGGGAGGAGAGGGACCATCTTCCTGTTGGGTGGAGGGTTGTGGTCCTGTGGTAGACATGATAAACACTTATGAGGACCATACAGAAATTAATAAAACTAGGGAACAAATAAATAAATACATCCCAATAAAAAATATTATGCAGTGAGACATAAATTATCAGATCAAACCAATTAACAATTTGTTAAGAATACTATGGCGGTGCAAATTAGTCAATATGGGCAACATTGTATATTACACACTAGAAAACTCGTGCCCTTTTCCTCCTTGTGTGGTGTATTCCGCATGATCCAGTTGGTGCGCCGCTTTAAGTGGTCTGACCGGCAACCTGTTGAGACAATTTAGTTCCGCGTTCCACTTTCCTCGTTGCCCTGGGCCGGACTCAGAGTTACGGGGGCACTGGCCCCTGCTGGCCCCCCCCTAAAACTGCCATTGTTCATAGGCCTATACCATAATTTATTTATTCAAAATGATCATATAGCATCAAAACACGGTTTGATTTCAGTCTTATATCTTTGAGTCAGCTGTAAAGCTCTTGACTTGTAACCGGCCTTTGCCATTATAGCTCTTGAAGTATGGAATGAGCTACCATTCACAATCCACACTGCTATTTCTTTATTTTATTAATCAAAAACTCACCTTTTTGAAACTGTTTTTCATTGCATTTCTTTACACACTTTCCACTCACATAAATCTGTTTGGTCACTGTCAAAATGTTCTTTGTCTGAGCACTTTGTGTTGTTTAGAAAAGTTATTATTCTTTTACTATTGATATCAAGATAATATGAGCAATCCTGCCATTTTTAGCTTGACCAGTCAATATCTATTTTAAAGCAAATTAAATGTTGTTTCTCTCTCTTTTAACAGTGAACTGTATCGATTAGAAATGTCCTACCTTATCTGTTTACCTCAGCCACAACAATGGAGTGCTGAACAATCCACCTTTATTCAAACAAACTTGTTGTGTTTATGTGCCTGTGTCTGTGTGAGTGTGGGAGGATGGAGGGTGAATGAGGTCACAGATAAGAAGTAGGAAAGAAAATGTGAAAGATGCATTGCTAGACTGTGGTGGGTGGGCAGGAAGATGAGAGAACAGAGAAAAAGTGAAAACACATGAAAGGGAAGAAAGAAGGTGTTTTTCCTCTTTTACTGTGACTGTTTTTAGTGGGGGTTTTTTGTTTTATGTTTTCTCTTGAAAACTCTGCAAATTGACAGTGTTCAGTCTTCATCAACACTGTTCATTCCTCCCAGTTCCTTCACCCTCTCTTTTCTCTGTTATCAACAATTGTGTCAAACGTGTCACGTCAGGAGCTGATCCTTTCATCTGATGCATGACAGTCTTGAACACTTACAAATGTTGAGTGGTCTGATTCTGCATAGATCAGTCACGTCCATTCATTTATTTTTTTAAATTAATCTGGCTGAGGGTAGAGTACGTCACAGCACACAGACAAATACATTATTGGTGTATCTAGTACAGCAGCAAGGTTTTACTATGCAGCAGGAAATGCCCATATGCGTAAAAGAGAAGCGACAGGAGGTGAATAAATTTATGTTTAAATATTCAAATCATTCTCTTACTAGAACAGCAAAAACTGACTTTTACAAACCATCAAATAAATGATAATGAAAATTTTTCACAGCCCGAAAACATGTTGAGCAGGCTGTTCTCATGAACTTTACATGTTTTCTTATGAAAAGCAACGCACCCAAATTCGTACATATCCCACGTATTTTGAAAGGCTGCAATTATGTGACCAGCGCACTGATGGCAGTAAACAAGGATGCAATCCCGAGTGCTCTTAAGGAGGCAGGTTGGGGTGGTGGATGGGTCACAAAAAAACAGACTTTCCCCCTGGGACTTTCCCCTGCAGTCGCATGTTTGGATCTGTGTGAACTTTGAGTCATTTAAAGATATGTTCTCACCATGTTTCTTTTCCGAAACCTAATCATAGTAACTTTTTTTGCCTAAACCTAACCTCCGTAATTTGTATGTTAATTATGTAACTGTAGGTTAAAGGGGGCAACATCAATTGTGGGGCACAAATTTGTGGAATATAATATACAAACTGTTGTGCAGGCATTTTTCATAGGATATCATACAAGCTGTTCTACGAGAATGATGTGTGAACATCTCCACTCAATAGCTGCTAATGCTCCACTACGTTCAACAGTTTGTTGCTAACTTTGTCTGTCCCTCTTTCGTTTACAAATGTAAAAAAGTGCACTTTAAATATTCTGCAAGTCAAAACCAAGACCGGACCACTGCAAGTCGCATACTGCATGACAGACTTTGGGAGAACATTTGGAAGATGGCACTCCTCAAACTGATCTGAAAGATCCACATTCCCTTAAAAACACCCACATAAAAAAAGATTCCTCTTTATTCACCTCTTTTATCGTCATATTGTGTATATGTCAGGGGTGAATTTTAATGTGTGGGAATTTTCCTTTGTTTTCTGTGAACAAACAAAGACAAACCAACACTAAGGAGCTAAAATCAACTCCACCATCTTAAGTCAACACTCCTTTTGCACAGGCATTTTAGTAATATCTCCACAGTTGTGGTCTTGGCAGGTCTTGAAATAAACTCTGGAGTGGATATACACTAACACAAGTGCTTCCAAGTTGTACTTAAATACAGTCTTTGAGTAAATGTGCCTTTTTTTTTTTTTTTTTTACCACTGCTACACAAGTGTTTGGCACAATTCTACTTTAAAGTGCAGACAGAAGCCTTGAGGGACACTTGGGTCACTTTTTAAAGGTTAACCTTTAACAGTCACGGAGTGCCTTCGGGATGCCCTGGACACTGAAGGGAGCAATATAATGGCCTTATTTTCCTGTTGGAAATCACTGTATGACATTACAGGAAAAATACTTTCAATATAGTGTAAACTTAAACTGATATTAATTTTTTTAGGTGGGACTTTTTTTAGGTCGCTACAAAACATTTTGTTGTTGACCCCGGGTCCATGTCATTGGTTCGACAGCCCATTGGTTCGACATCCCATTAGTCCGACTGTCCGTGGTGCTGAACGGCTCGCGGCGGGTGTATGGTGCGCTGCGACCGGCTTGAGGCGGAGCAGGCTCACGGCTTATGTGTTTGTCACTTTCTTTTTCATTTTAACCCACACCATGATCTTTTCCTGACCCTAACCAAGTGGTTTTTGTGCCTAAACCTAACCAGACCTTAACCACAGGGCATCATGATGATTTCGGAATGGACTTAGGAACAATGAGTTTGATATGTTCGGAACAATGGGCTGTCGAACCAATGGGCAGTTCCCGTTGACCCCTCCACAGCAATAGATTGCTTAGCTTCCCTGTCAGACTCCAGCCTGCTTCTCCAAACTGGGGGTGCGCTGACCGACATCCGTTGTATGTAATATACTGTCAATAGAAAAGTACCCCATACAACCCCGCTTAAAAAAAAAAATAAAAAAAAAAAAAATTGAACTATCCCTTCATTGCTCACAGGTCATCATTTCCGTTTCATTTTCAACAGCTTAGGACGGAGTCATGGGGGCAGAAGGCTGAGCAAATTACTGCAGATGTCCCTCTCCCTTGCAACACTTTCCAGCTCCTCCTGGGGGATCCCGAGGCATCCTCAGGCCAGATGAGATCTATAATCCCTCCAGCATGTTCTGGGTCTGCCTTGGGGCGGCCCACCAGCAGGACATGCCCGTAACATTTCTAACAAGAGACGCTCAGGAGGCATCCTGATCAGATGCCTCAGTCACCTCATCTGGCCCCTTTTGACATGAAGGAGCAGCATCTCTCCAAGCCACCCTTTGGCAGAAACTCAGTTTGGTCGCTTGTATCCACAGTCTCATTATTTTGGTCATTACCTAAAGATCATGACCGTAGGTGAGGGCTGAGAGGTAGATGAACCAGTAAATCGAAAGCTTTGCCTTCTGACTCAGCTCCCTCTTCACCACAGCAGTCCAGTATGAATGTTAGGAACATGAAGAGTCGTTCCGGTCTTGTCCTAATTCAGCTGAATGTTTTCATGTTTGAATGGTTTGAATCGGTTGAAGCTTGTGGAACTAGTAGCTGTCCAACCATTTTCGTTCCATTGGATTTAATAGGAATCGGAATTTTAACGTTGAATTCCCAGGAAAGTATGAACGTTATGGAAAAATCGGAAAGTTTCCGATAATGTCCTAATGAAGCTGAATCAGAAGAAGATTGAATGGTTTGAATCAGTTGAAGTATGTTGAAGATAATTGATGTTGAAAAACGCGGCGGAAGAATAATAAGAAAAATAAAGAATTTTGGTAACAGAAGAACATAGGGTTTGAATGCTTCCAGCATTCACACCCAATAATAAACGCAGCAAAAACAATAGGGTTCTCTGCTCTGTGAGCAGTCCTCTGCCTTCGGGCTCGGTCCCTAATAATAAAGAATAATAAACGCAGCAAAAACAGTAGGGTCCTCTGCCTTCAGGCTCGGTCCCTAGGTAAAGCTGCAAGCAGCATTGGGCGGGACCTCGCACTTGGCTCCAGCTTATGTCGTCATTGTGAATTATTTAGAAATATCAAACATATTGCCACAAACATCAGAAAATCCTTACAGAGCTGAACATTTTGATGTTTGAATGCTTTCTGTAGCTGTAGGTATGTAGAAGTGATGTCACAATATGCAAATTAGATGAGTGAATTTACTCCCATCAGATTCCTCTTCCTTTATTTTGAGGATGAGATGACAAAGTCAACACAAAACAAGAGGAATGTTACTGTGTAAATATGTTCAAAATGCTGTTTTACTGACATTTATGGAATCCAATATGGCTGCCACCTAATGACACCACAATATGAAAATTAGATGAGTTAATTTACTCTCATGACAAACTTTGGGTCATGATGAATAGTTTTCTCATTTACAGTATGCCTTTATCTCTCACCACTTTCAAGTGACAGCCTTTTGAAATGTTGAAATGAAAATGGAATATTTTCCTCAATAAATTCTGGCACCTGAAGGGTTAAAATGGAGATGCTGCCCCTGTCATGTCTGCATGTAAGGTGTAGACACACACACACATCATGTTTCTGTGAGTTTGTGTGTGACAGCAGTTGCCATGGTAATGAAGTAGGTGCACCTGGCAGAAGAGCAGAGAGAGAGACAGACAGAACACAGAGAAGAGACCTGTTTTAGTGGAGATTTAATTCCTCGAACAAGTTCTTCCCATTCCCAAAACATTGGTCCAATCATCAAAATAAAGTAATGGTGAGAGAGATATTAATTAAGTTATACAGAAGATCTGTTTTGCAGCAGTTGAGCTGGCATGTGTGGCTGTTTGAAGCCGATGAACGGTGTAGGAGGAGATGTTTTTTGAAGAAGAGTACGTTTGAGGCGAAATCTTACTTTGAAAGGGCAAATAGCTCACTTCCTGTTGGATTTAGGTCATGGGTGTCAGCGTGTGATTTGTAGGTCGAACACGCCAGTTTTGGTTTGATCTGTCTACGACATTCCTACGGGCCGCAGTGGCCATTTTAGTGCACCTAGGTGACGCTAGAGAGCCCATTTTGGTACTTTAGGGGTTAATAATATGTATTTGCTGTTTCAAATGAAGATTCTGCTGCTGTAATCTGTCCTTTTAAGATTGTGAGACACACACACACACACAGAGCTGTGTGTGCATGTCTGTGTGCAGCCATTGTCATGGCAATTAATGACTTGCCTGCACCTGAGGGGAACACAGAGAGCTCATGAGAGAGCAGATCAGCAAAGGCTGTTTAATATGGGTTTGAAATTTCTCGAACAAGTTCTTCCCATTCCCAAACCGTTAGTCCAATCATCAAAATAAAGTGATGGTGAGTGAGATCCCCTTCTCGTGAACGCACGTGTCATGTTTTATATGTGTAGAGTCAAAAATGTGGTCACATGAGTGAGTTACACCTCAGCTTTTTTCCAGAAATTTCTCCCCTCAGTTTACATGGGAGTGAATGAGAAAAAAATCGGCGTTCCCTTTGCTTTGGAGCCACTCAGCAAAAATGTGTACATGTGAGAGATTCCATGTCAACATATCTGTGACCAGAGATACACTTGTTCCGAATGCAGACATATATAGCTTTCATGTTTGTGGAGTCAAAAAAGCGATCTTAGTCGCAAGTTTACAATGTCTAGCACTAGCTCATTTCCTGTTAGATTTAGGTCAGTGGTGTCAATGAGTGATTTGTAGGTCTCGAGGAGATGAAGAAGCCAGGTTTGATCTTTCTACACCGCTCCTACAGAGCGCAACAGCCATTTTAGTGTGTCTAGGTGGTGCAAAAATTGTCAAGAGGTTTTGTGACATGTCACCTTTAAGAGGGCATAAAATCCAAAACGTTCGAGTAATGACAAAGTTGTTCAGAGGAATTGTTAAGCAGGGCTTGGCCTGTCACGTGTGCATGTTTGGAGTCGATACGATAAATGGTGTAAGAGGAAATATTTTTTTATTAAGAGAATTTTTGAAAAATTACATTTTACTTTGAAAGGGCAAATGGCTCACTTCCTGTTGGATTTAGGTGATTTGTAGGTCTTGATGAGATGAACAAGCCAGTTTTGGTTTTGTCTTTCTACCACATTCGTACGTCTCGCAGCGGGCATTTTAGTGTGTCTAGGTAGCGCGAAAATCATCGGGAGGATTTGTACGACATCACCTGTAAGAGGCTATAAAATCCAAACCATTTGAGTAATGACAAAGTTATACAGAAGATCTGATTAGGACGAGTTGATCTGTCATGTGTGTGAGTTTGAAGCCAATACGATAAATGGTGTAGGAGAAGATGATTTTTGAAGAAAGAGCAGTTTTGAGGCTAAATCTTACTTTGAAAGGGCAAATAGCTCACTTCCTGTTGGAGTTAGGTCAGGGGTGACGGTACATGATTTGTAGGTCTCGATGAGACAAACAAGCCAGTTTTGGTTTGATCTTTCTACCACATTCCTACAGGCCACAGCGGGCATTTTAGTGTGTGTAGGTGGCGCTAGAGAGCTCACGTGTCACTTTTAGGGTTAATTACTTCATATTCTAAAAAATTTTGCCAGTCCTGATATGCGTGCCAATTTTGGTGAGTTTTTGAGCATGTTTAGGGGGTCAAATTCCAGGTCAAAGAGGCGGCGGGAGAAAGAAAGAAAGAAAGAAAGAAAGAAAGAAAGAATAATAAACGCTACAAAAACAAATAGGGTCCTCGCCCTTCAGCCGAGGTCCCTAATAATAAACGCACCGAAAACAAGAGGGGTTTCGTCCTTCGGCCGAGGTCCCTAATAAACGCACCAGAAATAAGAGGGACTTCGTCCTTCGGCCGAGGTCCCTAATAAATGTAGCAAAAACAAGAAGGGACTTCGTCCTTTGGCCCCTAATTAACATTACAACAATATTAACTCTATTAAAGTCTGGTCTCTGTAGGCAGCCCAGGCTCCGCAAATGGCAACAAAAACATTTTGTCCAGGCTGTACCAACCAGCCAGTGTGAGACCAGCGAAAGCAAGTACACACACATGAGCTCAGTGCCCATGTCTTACGGTCTCGTGCAAGCGCGCACACGTGAACACGGTGCCCAGAGAGGCAGTTAGAGCTACAGGCTACAATGAGGCTAAAAACAGAGTTCAAATGACATTTTTCCGAACAACTTTTTATGTCGGGGCTTCATGGCACATGGATCACTATGGACAAGCAGTATGGAGATATCTTGTGGTTTCAATTATGTATTTTTGGACGAATCTGGGGCGCCGTAAGCCTCCATTAGGTGGAGTTGTGTGGCTACCCCCTCTCCCCTTGGATCTCCACAAGTGTTGAGAGGACTCTAAAACTTCACCTGAGCTTCCATCGGCGTATGGGTGAGTAGATAATGGGTGAATTTTCATGTTGAGTGCACTTTCCCTTGAACAGGTGTGTAAATCCAGGGTAACTAGCAGCTTTCGCTTGTTCATGACAGAGTCACGGAGGATGAGGGGGGAGGGGCGAGCTAGCTCCGTTGTGTTTGATAACATTGTTGAACGTAAACAGAAGTGACACCCAACGGTGCTTAGCATGCCTTTAAATAATATACACTCAACAAATGAACAAATGAATGATTCTGTTGTGTGTAACATCCAATAGGGAGACATAGCATTAAAAAAAAAAAAAAAAGCACTGAAAGGAGGCACCGTAATGTGCGTTTTGTTTTGGGCTGGTAGGTATCAGTTGTATAGGTACCGGTTCCATATAAGCAACCGACTTTCAGTACCCAACCCTATGTGTGTGTGTGTGTGTGTGTGTGTGTGTGTGTGGGTGTGAGTGGGTGTGGGTGTGGTGTGTGTGTGACTCAGAGGTAGAGCGGGCCGTCCACCAATCAGAAGTGGTTCGATCCCCAGCTCCTCCAGTCCGCATGTCCCGATGATGTTTCCATCTGTGTGTGAGTGTGTTAAAAACACAGTAGCAGGTGGCACCTTAATGGTAGCCTCGGCCACCAGTGTAGGAATATGTGTGTGAATGGGTGAACGTGACTAGTAGTGTATAAAGTGCTTTGAGTGGTTGGATGACTAGAAAGGCTCTACAAATGTAGGTCCATTTACCATTTACCATATAGTTTTTAGTTTCTCTTACATTTGATCTGCCAAACAATTACATATTGAAAAAAAATTCTGTGGCCACAACAGATAAAGCACAGTTAAAGGGAAATTTCGGTTTATTTCAACCTGTCTCCTATCATCCTAAATTTGTTTCAAATGACTAGTGACATAAAAATAATAGTTAGCATGTTAGCCGTTAGCCTAGAGGTGCATAGTAGCGTCAGACCTGTTAAAACGTAAGTGAAAGGGCATACTTCAAGTGCAAAGTTAGTCCACTAAACAAGCTTTTTTTACACAAAGACCGCCTCATATCGTTAGGATAAATGTCAGAGAAATCAAATAAAACCCAGCTGGATACTACTCCAGGTGGAGGTGTCTCGTCCTCGGTCACATCCAGACCTTTAAAATAAGGCTGCAACCAGTTCCATTCCTTGCAACAGATGCATTCCTCTTCTGTGGGCATTGGGGCACAGCATTCACAGGTACACTACCAATCTCCAGAGCTATGCAGCCTTGCAGCAGCCATTCCTCCTCGCTCGTCCTCTAGCTGTTGCGCCTCTCTCTCTCTCTCCTCCTCCGTTCTTCAATTTCATGAAGCTCTTCATCGGTGTATTCTGGCTCAAATAAATAAGGGCGGCCATCAAACTCTGCAAAATCAAATTCCTCCTCCGCAAAGTCGAAGTCTGGCAAAAAGTCAGCCATTATTCTATAAATCTTTAATAAAAATGAATGAACTTTTCAGGCTACTGTCCAGTTCTGCCTTCCAGCCGTTGCTGCTTATTCTCGCGAGATTTCAGGCACGGTATGAGATCGCTGCTTGTTCTCGCGATATTTCGGCTGCGCTTTGGAAAGCAGAGCTAAATGGTAAACAAACATGGTACCACACCGGTAAGGTAAGACAACATGTTTACATGTCGTTTTCTATATTTGGCCCACCACGAGAAACCCAGCTCCAAGTCATCCTGGCACATGTTGGAAAAAAAAGAAAAAATCGATTTTTTTAAAAAAAAATGAGTGATTTCGGTTTTTTGCAGAATGTGTAAGTTGAAATCATGAAGAAGCCACTCCATGTTTCAAATAACAGTATTGGTGGCCTTAAAACCATAAACTTTGTATTTGAATTTGTGTTGTTTTAGAGGAAATGCTCTGATCCTAGTTGGGGGTGCAGCGATAACAACAGTAAATTTGCATACTGGCTTTCTTTGGCTATTCACGTGCTTTTGTTCTTTTTTCGGCCGATCAGCTGAACCACATGGCTACTTATGCAGCCAGCCGCTCCTGCATAAGGAACTGCTACGAGGATTTAAACACTTCGTCAGTATTTCTGGACCTTTTATAACATCTCTGCTCTCCATCATTCTGCTGAGAACCACGGTAACAATACGTGTTTGTGTGTTTCGGTGAACGTTAACTCGTTTGTTGACAATTAGCAAGCTAGCTTAACCATTAGATTCTGAGGGAAATATCTGCTCGGTGTTCATTAATTAATTAATCTACTACTTTTACGATTTTATTTGCCTTAAAGTCTGTACGTTGGCTGGATGGTGGATGGCTGATCTCATGTCTTTGACCGGCGGATTTTAAGCTTTTTGGGACACCTGTGTGACTGGTGCCGACACAGCCACACCAAACTACTTTAGCGTTTCGCTAACTTTTAGCAATATACTAGTTTTTTCTACATTCTACAACTGGATCGACCACAACGATACTGCCCGCCTGAGAGGGAAAGACCCTGTGAACACTTCGGCCACCCCAGAACCCATTTTTACACCTTCTGTGCTGTTTTCTGGACACCGGACTGACTGCAGCTGTGGACAGCAGACACCCATTCATCTCAACGGGCCCAGTGCTTAGGCCCGCGCCGGTAAGTCCCACTTTCTACGGGATCCAAACCACCCTGGCCCAAGACCTACGTTTAAAATTCTAACTGTTTAATGTGTGTATTTTGACCGGGTGGCCGATCGTGTATTTTTGAGTTTTAGGGCATTTACTGTGGATTAAACGTACGTACGCATACACAGAGGAACACAAAACACACGTTTGTATACAGAATAGTACACCCCCAATGATCAACTTTATTCAAGGGCTTTTTGTAACAAAAGCATTTCCATTTCAATAAAGTACATTCTGATTCTGATCAGTCCACTAAAGTGCTTAAGGAAAAAAACACTACATCAACATTAACTACATTGTTCAAACTACTACAATAGTTTCTGCCCTGCAGGCTAACAGATACCAGATGTCACTGAGAGCTAGACCAGTAGGGGGTAGGGCTTATCTACATGAGATGCAAATGAGCAGCATTGTGTTACCTGGCACTTGAGAATTCAAAATCGTTCAGGCTGGATTTCTCAGTAAAGTAGTTTGAGGAGTGCCTGCATTCAAATGGCCACAACTTCTTCAAATATTTTCAGATTTCCATGTGTTAGACATCGTTGGAAAGCTTAGAAACTACACTTTCAGAAACTGTAAATAACTCAAAATGCCTCTCGGGAGACTTGTTCCTGGTTTTTCCATGGTTGGTCACATATGTTCTCTGACATTTATCCTAACGATATGAGGTGGTCTTTGTGGGAAAAAAGCTTGTTTAGTGGACTAACTTTGCACTTGAAGTATGCCCTTTCACTTACATTTTAACAGGTCTGACGCTACTATGCGCCCCGGCTGTATCTAGGCTAACGGCTAACATGCTAACTATTATTTTTATGTCACTAGTCACTTTAAACAAATTTAGGATGATAGGAGACAGGTTGAAATAAACCGAAATTTCCCTTTAATGATTTAAGCTAAAATCTTAGCCGAATAAGAAAATGGATGGTAATGCTTAACAAAAAGGGAATTAACTTTAGAACCTCAAGCTATCTCTGAGAGACTAGCAACACACTACCAAAAATAATTTTATAATTGAGCATGACACAACACAAGCAATGGAAAGGGAACCATGCAATGACAAAGACTAACTTTCCTTGCAGTACGTTTTATTTTGTTTGATTTTTTTTGTGTGTGTGTTGTTTTTTTTTATATATATATATAAAGCTGAGCTGTCATTGACACTCTCTTCAATTTTGTCTATTTTTGCAATAAAAATAGAAATATAGAGGTACCTTATCTTAACATGGATTTCAACCATTTACACAAACTAAACTGAAAGAAAAGCATTTCAACTTATTTTATCAGTCTACTATTGGATGGATGGAATTAACTTTTTCTGGCTGGCATGCTAAGTCACTCAATAAACTAACAAGCCAGCATCATGATGGATGGCCACTATTTAACATAGTGCACCTACACTAACACATTCTCATCTCAAGTTGTCACATATCAGCACTTTGTCAGTGACCTGTCACTTCTCGATATTACACCCTAGGTATCCTCCTGCTCCTGCTGTTGATGTTCTGGGAGGCCTCGACCAATGCCAGGACATCAATGAAAGCACATAATTAGGTTTAGGCAACAAAAGCATGTGGTTGGGTTTAGAAAAAAGAAAAAAAATCATGGTTTGGCTCTAAATGTATACAAGAATCAAACACTGGACTCCCGGATGAAAGTCTGGGGTTTGTTGGACCCATCCACCACCCCTACCATACACTCTATACTAACTTCCCAGCTCCTCATATTACACTGTTACCAGCAAGGTGTCAACCTGACCCCGTCCAGGAACTTGTCATACCACAGTGAAAGGTGTTTTTTTTTTTTTTTTTACTTTGATGTCTGACGTCAAAATCACTGACAAAGCGGCCGTAGCTGACGACTGGATTATGTGCTGTAGGTGTTTTCTTCTCTGTAACATGTTTTAAGCAAGTAATATCATCAAAGCTAACATGAACTGGTCACAACAGACATGGCTTTATTGCTCAAATCTTATTCCAGCAAAGCTGCTCTTTGTTTGATTTGACCATAATGTGTTTCTACTTATTTTTGGTCTTTTCTCCCTCTCTGTTTTCACTGGCAACAGTAACTTAATTGTTCGACCTAACTAGATGCATCAATTTAAAAGTGACAGTAGCCTATTATTGTTATTATCATGCATGCACCCCCCCCCCCCAAAACACACACACACACACACACACACATACACACACACACGTATATCTGGTGCAGTTGAGTATATTTCGTTGTATTTTTTCATTATTCATTGTCTTTAAAACTCCAAAGCTGATTCCCACTGCAGCAGCAATAAGCTCACAAATATTAACAGGGACATGCACATGCACGGCTGACGGCCTGTCAGAGCTCGGAGCTGTTATTCACAGAGGAGTTGCCTCTGCTCCCATGATGGAAATTAACAAATGCTACAAGGAATTAGTGTTTCTCGGCGCTGTACAAATTAAGTTGTTCTGCTCCGTCTCTCTGCGATGCATGCTGCTCCTTGATATGACTCCATTTGGGTGCTATTTGTGTGTGTGTGTGTGTATTTGTGTAGGAGAGAGAGAGAGAGAGAGAGAGAGAGAGAGAAAGAGAGAGAGTTTTTGTGTGTGCATCTCTGTGGATTAACAGAAATTAGGCATGGCAAAGCCTGATGTCAGATGAATTTCTCTGGGTGATTTCATCCAGACAGAAACAATATAGAGAGGAGAGACAAGCCAGATGCACACACACATTTAGAAAAACACCACACACACCTACACACACAACACAGATCCAGAACATATGCACATGCAGACCTGTGTACAAAGAGAGGCTGTCAGGTATTTCCTAATGCAGATGCACATACCCACTCCAACATACTGAACTTCAAACACTCATTTTTCCTTTGCCTTAAACAGATCTGCACGTGCGGTCTCTAGCTCTCATTTTCTTTCATTTAGTCTGTCATTTACCCTCATACACACTCAACCATACTTCTCACCAAGTAAACACACGCTCAGTTCTGCTTAGTTGGTTGTACTGGTTGGCAATGCAGCTAAAACTGTACAATGAATAATAATATGTGTGTGTAGGATGAGACAATGTGGTAACTTAGTTAAATAATACAAAGATGAAATATTAAATGTAAATACTTGCAAAGACGTCTATAATGTTAAAATGTTCAGAATGGTGACATACAGTGCCTAAACATGTTACATTATAATGAGTCTGCTGGAATTATGATTAGTTTCATGTATATATATATATACATATAAACATATATATATATGTATATATATATATATATATATATGTGTGTGTGTGTGTGTGTATATATAGATAGATAGACTAAACAGAAATCTTGGTCATTGGCCTGGATCAAGTTTCAGAGTATTAGTCCATACCTCAGACATTTATCCAGGAATATAAAACCATCTGCAAAAAATATTGGTTTTATCAAAATCTGAATTTTGACTATCATATTAAGAAACTGGTTCAGGTCTTGTTTTTTGCAACTCAGAAATGTCCAGTTCAAGGTCAAGGTTCAAGGCCCAGTTTTTCAAAAAATGTAGTCTGGAATCAGAATGATCCAGATTTGGAAATCCCATGTTTTGCTGTCCAGGGTCAGCTAATCCATCTTACTTTTGTATCAGTTTTTTGAAGCAACATAGGATTGGATCACCCAAATTCAAATCCAAACTTACCAACATAACCAGTGCTCTAAATGGAACTGCATATCACAATGTAGGCTGCCAGCTTTGTATAGATCAGCTGTGAACAAGTAGCCAGTGTGGGGTCACTTTAAGTGTTTTATTTGAAGAGATAGAAAACAGCATGAGGGATGCAAATGTTCGAAACTACTTTAATATAAAGTGATAAATTAAAGTTTATCTGATTTCTTTTTCAGTTATAAAAACGTATTACTTGCTGTTTTATGTTTTACACCACTATGCATGTTATAAAAATTATGATCACTCTGTGTATGTACGCTGTGTACCGGTCAGTAGTACTGTTTCTGTTTTGTACTTAAACACCACAACGTCAGCAGATTCATCAGCTCTGTATCTGTAAGGGAGGACAGGGAGGCTCGGATTGGAGACAAGTCAAGGACAGGCCATTTCGGGTGGCCAGACAGGCAGGGTATTGTTCCAACAGAGGGACCGAAGATGATTGTGACGTTATCTACAAGTGTGTACTTGATAGAAACATCCGAGCTTCCCCGCCCACTTGTGCTGTATATTCGCTGATAGCAAATGCTCCTCCAGCGAGCCTTTTTCTCTGTATCCTCACCTTGTGTGTTGCACTGTGAAATGCTCCTTCTTGTACAAGAAAATAAAACTTAAACTTTGATACTTCGGCTCCGATCTCTGTTGCTTTAAAAGTCATTACGAAGAAATTCTTTTGACAATGCACTTTCATTAACTGCAAATCACTTTGGAACTGCTGTTTTAAAAAGGCTTTACAAATGAAGCTTATATTGTTATAATGATTATCATTGTTGTTATTATTAGTATTAGTAGTAATAGTAGTTGATAGTAGTATTTGCCACACATTGAACCTAGGGTATGATGGCAACAGCCCATAGACACCAAGGGGCCTACCCTGGGCATCTATGGGCAGTTGCCATCTTTACCCCATTATTATCCAGTCTTAGGTTATGGTTAAAGATTGTAGTCATGGTTAAAGTTAGAATAATATTATGGGGTGTTTGGGAACTCAATGGACACTGAACTGAACTGAGGCCCTGAAACATGCCTGGGTTTATACAGTTGCTATCAATACCAGATTTTTGAAATTATAGACATTTCCCAGTGTCTAAGAGACTGCAGGAAGGCTGCGGAAAGGGAAGTTGCACACTTCGATCCATTCACTCTGACCTCCTCTTTTTAAATATTTGCTGCTCTGCATTGGGCCTTGTTACATGATTTACAGTTTTTTTTTTTCATTTGCTGAAACACATTTGTCCATTCAGAAGTTACATTTTTAAAACAGTTCGCACACAGGCCTAAACTGAAAGTTGCTCACTGAAGGAAACTTTAAAAACATGCAACAAAAGCAAACATTTCCATCATTCAACACAAATGAATATTGAAATTAATTATTTCAATCAACCATTTCACAAAGGACAACACAATACAAAACACAACTGTCAATATGAATTGGTTCAGCCTTACTTTGTGCTATGTCTGTGCCATTGCTGATACTTCAAAGAGTTGTAGTGCATGCCAAAAAAGGCAAGCAAGTGTATTGCAGTATGAATTATATTCTTTTCTTCATAGATGATTTTACTAGAGAGAGTTTTCTTAATTCATTTGACCTATTTACATTTATTATTCATTTGTGCATGCCTTTGGACGGTGGTGTGGTGGTTAGCACCATCGCTTCTGTTGTCTGTCTACATGTCAGCCCTGCGATAGTCTGGCGACCTGTCCAGGGTGTACCTTGCCTCTCTCCCAATGTCAACTGAACTAGGGTAGGCTGGGATAGAAGAAGAAGAATAGCTTTATTGTCGTTGTACAATACTTCATACAATGATCCCAGTTTCTGTAAGTGTGTCCTGGCAATCAAGACAAAGTCTGAAAAACATAAACAAAAACAAACAAACAAAAAACACAAACAACAACAAAAAACAAACAAGTAAGCAATGGACAAATTAGAAGCTCTTTTTTTTTAATTGAGGTTATTTGTGAGTGGGAAAAGGTCCAGATGGACATAAAGATCATTTAATGTATTCAATGCTATTATTTGAAGTTATTAATAATAATAATAATAATAATAATAATATGACTTTATTAAGGACACAGCGTGAGGTCCATAGCACTAAAAAAGAATACATATAACGAACAACACATACAACAATACAATTAAATAACATACATCAAGTAAAGCATCATCAACTAAATTATGACACAAAGGGACAGGCATTAGGTAGCTGTGTGCACATACAGACTTGAGCGCCAGTGGCTCTACAATCTCGACGAGAAGCGGACCGAGCTCCTCTCACAATTACTCAAGTAAAGTATAATACTATTACCTGAAACTGACAACTTGCACATGAACCTGTACATATGATTACGTATCACAGCTCAACAGTTTGGCACCCCAACATTTACAAACATTTTACTGGCACTGCACCATCTGGGAAGGTTTAAAAGCATTCTCATGTCATCATTGTAGGCCACGTTGAGTCGCTGCATGTTGCTTTTGCTATAAACACGTGTGCAGTATACAGAGGGGTACAAAATGCTCTAAATAAAGCTATCATAACATTTTTATCTTAACACATCAACAGTGCACATGCTAAACATACGTGCGAGCATATTGGCCTGCGCATATAACTTGCACTGTCTGTTAATATCTTTATCGTCTCACATATCATTTACAATATGATGGCTGAGATATGATCTCAATACATTCATGAAGATTAATACCAGATAAAAAGAATTAAGGAAAAACTAATTTTCTATCACCTTTGCTTCTAACTATCATAATCTTACTCTTAATTGCATTATATTTGATGTCAAAATCGAGACCATATTATGAGCAGACTTTCAATAGCTGTTGTAGGCCAGCACTATATGGGCAAAAAAATACCAAATCAACTGTATACATTAGGTGATTAATTAACATAGAGCCAACAATACACCCTGTATTACATGCATTCAACTGCTGTGACAAGTCATCCATATATACATTAAAATGAAAAGGGGACAAAATTCCACCCTGTCTCACTCCGTTGCTGACGTAAAAAGGTTCTGAAACAGAATTTCCCCAGTTTATCTGAAAAGTACGGCATACAATTTAGGACATCATCAGGTGTCAGGCTTCAGCGTCAGACCTTAGACGAAAAGGCATAAGGAAAACCTCTCTCAGGAAAACCTCTGTCAGACGTCACACTAAACAGCCTCTGAAAAAAAACCATCAGACTAAACTGCCTCAGAAAAAAAGTCATCGGACCAAAAGGCATCAGAAAAACAGACATCAGACCAAACTGCCTCAGAAAAAAAGCCATCAGAAAAAAAGTCGTCAGAAAAAAAGTCTTCAGACCAAACTGCCTCAGAAAAAAATCCATTAGAAAAAAAGCCGTCAGAAAAAACGTCGTCAGACTAAACTGCCTCAGAAAAATCAGTATATATATATATATATATATATATATATACAGTACAGGCCAAAAGTTTGGACACACCTTCTCATTCAATGCGTTTTCTTTATTTTCATGACTATTTACATTGTAGATTCTCACTGAAGGCATCAAAACTATGAATGAACACATGTGGAGTTATGTACTTAACAAAAAAAGGTGAAATAACTGAAAACATGTTTTATATTCTAGTTTCTTCAAAATAGCCACCCTTTGCTCAGATTACTGCTTTGCACACTCTTGGCATTCTCTCCATGAGCTTCAAGAGGTAGTCACCTGAAATGGTTTCCACTTCACAGGTGTGCCTTATCAGGGTTAATTAGTGGAATTTCTTGCTTTATCAATGGGGTTGGGACCATCAGTTGTGTTGTGCAGATGTCAGGTTAATACACAGCCGACAGCCCTATTGGACAACTGTTAAAATTCATATTATGGCAAGAACCAATCAGCTAACTAAAGAAAAACGAGTGGCCATCATTACTTTAAGAAATGAAGGTCAGTCAGTCCGGAAAATTGCAAAAACTTTAAATGTGTCCCCAAGCGAAGTCGCAAAAACCATCAAGCGCTACAACGAAACTGGCACACATGAGGACCGACCCAGGAAAGGAAGACCAAGAGTCACCTCTGCTTCTGAGGATAAGTTCATCCGAGTCACCAGCCTCAGAAATCGCAAGTTAACAGCAGATCAGATCAGAGACCAGATGAATGCTACACAGAGTTCTAGCAGCAGACCCATCTCTAGAACAACTGGTAAGAGGAGACTGCGCAAATCAGGCCTTCATGGTCAAATAGCTGCTAGGAAACCACTGCTAAGGAGAGGCAACAAGCAGAAGAGATTTGTTTGGGCCAAGAAACACAAGGAATGGACATTAGACCAGTGGAAATCTGTGCTTTGGTCTGATGAGTCCAAATTTGAGATCTTTGGTTCCAACCGCCGTGTCTTTGTGAGATGCAGAAAAGGTGAACGGATGGATTCCACATGCCTGGTTCCCACTGTGAAGCATGGAGCATGGTTTTGCTGGTGACACTGTTGGGGATTTATTCAAAATTGAAGGCACACTGAACCAGCATGGCTACCACAGCATCCTGCAGCGACATGCCATCCCATCCGGTTTGCGTTTAGTTGGACGATCATTTATTTTTCAACAGGACAATGACCCCAAACACACCTTCAGGCTGTGTAAGGGCTATTTGACCAAGAAGGAGAGTGATGGGGTGCTGCGGCAGATGACCTGGCCTCCACAGTCACCGGACCTGAACCCAATCGAGATGGTCTGGGGTGAGCTGGACCGCAGAGTGAAGGCAAAGGGGCCAACAAGTGCTAAACACCTCTGGGAACTCCTTCAAGACTGTTGGAAAACCATTTCAGGTGACTACCTCTTGAAGCTCATCGAGAGAATGCCAAGAGTGTGCAAAGCAGTAATCAGAGCAAAGGGTGGCTATTTTGAAGAAACTAGAATATAAAACATGTTTTCAGTTATTTCACCTTTTTTTGTTAAGTACATAACTCCACATGTGTTCATTCATAGTTTTGATGCCTTCAGTGAGAATCTACAATGTAAATAGTCATGAAAATAAAGAAAACGCATTGAATGAGAAGGTGTGTCCAAACTTTTGGCCTGTACTATATATATATATATATATATATACATACATATATAGGCCTATATACTGTGACGGACTGGCCATCTGGCATTTGGGCAAATGCCTGCCGGCCGCCAGGCAAAAAAAAGTAAAAAATAAATAAAAATTAATCAGCCACAATATACATATAAGTAGTAGGCTAAATATAATTTGTGAGTCTTAAGAAGAGATTTAAAAGAAGACACTGAGAGACACATATTTATTTTTATACTCTAGCTGTGCAGTGCTCTTGTCATGTTTTGGTGAAGCTATATGCATTGTGGCTGCCGTAACATTTATTATGGCTTATAACACATAGGGTCCTTCTTGTGTCTGTTGTAACTAGTGCTTTTGATAGAGCTATTGAAATGTGCACTGTGGCTGTGCAGTGCTCTTTTCATGTTTTTGGTGAAACTGTTTTAATATGCATTGTGGTTGGTGTAAGATTTATGTTTCTGTCGTTATAATTTGGTTATGCTGTATTCTGTCCAAGAGGGGGCGCCTATGGTTAATGGTGGAAGTAGGCTAAGCCTTTAGGATGAAGTTGCGTGGTGTTTGATTTCAGATTTTCGTGTTTTGGTAGACATAGAGCTAGTATTATTAACTGAGGTTATTAGTCTGGCCTTTGAACGTGCCTGAATTTATGGGGGTTTTGCTGCTGCCTTATTATCTCGTGTGCTGTGCATTGTTGTCTACTGTACCAGTACGATTGTAGTGAGTTGATTGTGTGGTGTGTTCTGAATTTCTGCATTCTCATCATATGGTTAGCTTTCCACATGCTCCCATGCAAGCCAGAAATCAGCTTTATCATTCATAATGACTGTGTCTGTATATCTCCTCTTCTATTGTGCATCAAGGCAGTGAGTGAGTGTGTGAGTTTCTATGGTAGTTGTGGAACACTCTGTGTCTCTGTGGCGCTCTGAAACGTTAATCCAATGATAGTGTTTTTATGTTAGTATGTGTAAAATCATCAGTCATAGTACCTAGTAATATGTGGGAGGGGGGATATGAGACACCATGCCTGTTCTTTCACAAATAAGGAACTGATCATCTAAAATGACGTAAAAATGCATATTTTTTTGTAAAATAATATGAAAATTTTTCACCCCTGGCTGGCCGATGCGCCGCCATGGGGCCTCTTTTTAGTCCCAGTCCGTCACTGCCTATATATATATATATATATATATATATATATATATATATAATATTCATATATATTCATATATAAAATCATTAAAAATTTAACATCACCCTCTAAACTTTTGGGATATTGGGTGTCGGACTTGCATGTCCTGTACGCACACCGCTTCAGTAGCCTATGTGCCGAAGCGGTGTGTGTACAGGCGTCTTATTTTTTTATATTTGTTGTCTTTGTCCTAAATACACCGGTTGTAAGTAAATTTTAACATATGTGAGTCTTTGTGACTCTTGGCTCTTGTCCCCTAACTAACACTTGTTTCACTTTCACTAACGATATTTTCACCCGATTAAGTCACATCCCGTTATTTCCCGTTATTTCCTCTGTAAACCTAACGTTACAGCAGCCTACAAGCATGCTGTGTCAATAAATCAGCTCAGACACTGTTAGAATGTTGTATTTAGCCTAATAACATCATGCTACAGCAGTAATAACGTCAGCTTTAGAAATGGCTCTAGCTCTCCCGGTAAATGTCATAAACTCTGGACACATTTTCCCTGTGTGTTGACATGATAATGGCCGCGTTTGCCAGATCGCTCTTAGCTTAAGAAGATCTTTCACTAAGAAGGAGTTGTAAGATCGAGCTGACCCACTCTTAACACTCTTCTTAGCCACCAAACGCTCACAGATCCAGCCACGGCAGGCACATTAATATTACACTAAGCATGGAGATGATTCTAACAGTGTCTGAGCTGATTTATTGACACAGCATGCTTGTAGGCTGCTGTAACGTTAGGTTTACAGAGGAAATAACGGGAAATAACGGGATGTGACTTAATCGGGTGAAAATATCGTTAGTGAAAGAGAAACAAGTGTTAGTGTGGGGACAAGAGCCAAGAGTCACAAAGGCTCACATATGTTAAAATTTACTTACAGCCGGTGTATTTAGGACAAAGACAACAAAAATAAAAAAAAATAAGACGCCCGTACACATATAAGCTTTTTTTCTGAGGCAGTTTGGTCTGACGACTTTTTTCTGATGGCTTTTTTTCTGATGACTTTTTCTGAGGCAGTTTAGTCTGACGACTTTTTTTCTGACGGCTTTTTTTCTGATGACTTTTTCTGAGGCAGTTTGGTCTGACGACTTTTTTCTGATGACTTTTTCTGAGGCAGTTTGGTCTGACGACTTTTTTCTGATGGCTTTTTTTCTGATGCCATTTAGTCTGATGTTTTTTTTTCTGAGGCTGTTTTGTCTAACAACTTTTTTCTGAGGCTGTTTAGTGTGACGTCTGACAGAGGTTTTCCTGAGACCTTATGCCTTTTCATCTAAGGTCTGACGCTGAAGCCTGACACCTGAGGATGTCCTAAATTGTATGCCGTAGAAAAGACTGATGAGCATATCATTAATCACTAATTCTTAAAATCAGTTTGGGGACCCCTCTAAAGCTTAATTTATTAAACAAATTTTCATGATTGATGCGATCAAAAACCTTAGAGGCATCTGAGATAATATTTGCCACTTTGTTTGCAGTAAACAAAGTTTGTTGTTGTTTCTCAGTTTCAGTTATATATTGGGGGGACATTTTGGGCATTGGGGGACACACATGTCCCCCTCAATGTATATGGTGACTACGGCCCCGTCAGCATGCATAATTAGGCTACAGTTGTCTGGGTGCGCAAAGGTGAAGTGGCTGGTCTTGTCATACAAAGTTTGATGGAGTGTCAACTGGACAATATGGAGATATTTGCATCTTGAAAGCCGGACTACAAATGTGGATAGACAGGGAGAAACACACGCAAGCCTAAGACGTGGTAAGATAAGATATTCCTCACTATATGAAGTGACTGATAACAAGATCTGTATAATGGATTGTGAAGAAATTCGTCAGGTTTTTATTTTGTAGACACTAAATCTGTATTTATAGTGTGATGGGATGACAGTACAATGATGTGTGTGGCATCACTGGAAGCTCTCCTCCTGCGCTTTCATATTATATGCGTAGCATTTCTGTGCGAGCCTGCATTCACAAGTAATCCATCCAAGAGTAATGTGTGTGCAAAGCTGTATGAAAGCTCTGTTATTCATCATTTTAGTGTAACTTTATCTTTTTTTTCACTATGAAAACATTGGACTGCCGACAAGTGGCCTTGTCGGAAAGCTACAATTTCGCTGTTTCACGTGATATGCGTGGCTTCTCGCTATGACGCACGGTCGCGGAGAAAATCAATAGAGAAGAACAGGTGTGAATTTGGACACACTATGCGTCGTTCGGGCCCATAGGGTTAACTTAAACCACTCCAATTTTCCTGTAATTGTGTAATTTACCACAGTCGATACCATCTGTATGTTTTCCACATTCAGTGATATAGAAAAGGTATATGATCAGCAAAGGCATAGTCATAGTAAATCTCCATGGTGTCCAAAGTTACAAGGAGTTCCTTTAATCTATTGTTTCTACACAGATGTACAGATCCTGACACTACTGTAAAGAGTAAATTGGTTGTCACAGCGTGTTTAAAATGTCTATGTGTTTCCATTAGACTGAGGTATGACTTAGAGCTGAGACTGTCATAGTACACGTGAAAAGTCAATTGGGTGACAGGTTGGGGAGGGGGCCAACAATCAGCCGTTGGTCAATGTTGGTCTGTCGGTGAGCATCTGTTGCCCTAGTCTTTGTGGATCCTGTCTGCTATTTTTATTATTTTGGCTGATTCAGCATGTTGAATCTGTAAAGAAGAGCCTGTCAGTGAATGAGAGTGAGTGAGACCAAAATAAACTTTTTCCATCAGGTCAGATTATTATTCTTTAGCAGAAACCCTGATGGTTTGTGTTACTGTTCACTGGCACACGATATGCTTTGTTGTTATTGTGCTAACTGGCTAACTAGCGTCAAAATGGTTTTCTGGTTTTCCTTTTTGAATGGCGATTACAGACAACCACTGTCCATTGATGTGGAGAGTTATTTCCTCTCACACAGGTGCAGAACATACATGCTGGTTGGCTGTCGGCTGTAGTCTTTGGGGTGCGTTCATGTGCAACTTTTTGGACAAGACACAGCGACATCAAGCAACGCCAAAGGGAGCTTTCATCGCTGCTAAATCTCTGAAGTTGGTTTAGTGTGTCTGGGATTTAAGGAAAACAAAGTTAATTTTAGATATTTGCACAAACAGTCTCATGGATATGCTTGTCTGTCTGTCTCTCTGTATGTGTTAACACTGTAGTCGAACTGTTACCGTTTTAGGTTGTTCACCAGCTCTCACCCAATGACTTTTTTTTCCCACAGAAATAGCCCTTTTTTATGTTTCACTATGGTAAAAGGTCAATAATTCATTTTATTGTTTGGTCATAAGAGAACAGATCCCCTGGTCACCTGCCTGTCTGACTAACAGGATGTGATGCCAAGCGTTCCCACAGGAAGAGCTTCCACAACCACAGTCGGCTGCTTGAGGCGGCAGCTGGTGGTGATAATAAATATTTGAAGCCACACCTGTGACATCACTGCCTCCTCACTTCCTGTACTGACTGTCCCAGTGTCGGCTTCAAGGACGATTTGGACACTGAGGCTCCGAGGAAGCTGTCTGTTTCCTGACCTTACTGAAAGTCCAGAGGTTTGGAAAAAAACAGGACACAACAGAGACAAACACAAAAGACTTTATTAAGATTAATTGAAATGTAAAACATTTTGTAATTGGTTATTTTGCAATGCAGAAGTTGATCCACAGCAATGGTTTCTGTGGAAGCATTTTCTACTCACTTTACATGATTAACTAGCTAAAAAAATGTAGGAGGAGCTGAAAGTAAGTTAAAATCCTGAGAAACAGAAGCATCGAAATGCTTTGAAATAACAAGTTAATGCATTTTGACAGAAGCTGTTTTCTCATATGAGCTCCATTTCACACATGTAGCACACAGCAGGATATTGTCTGTGTCACATGCATTTTTACCAACTGGAAATGCTTGTTTGGTCAAGGGTAGGGATGCAGGGGGCAGGACATGGTGCAAAAATTATGTTATATATTATGTTTTGTTACATGGTAAGATCATAATTTTGTTTCTTCTTCCATAGATTTGCCTGACAATTTTGGCATTGGCCCTTACGAGCAGAAGTTCCAACGCGCCAGACATGATTCACAATATCACGATACGGTGATGTAGTTAAAATAAATCCTCAACATCTTCTTGTTTCCCTTTCTCTTTCTCTCAAACACACACACACACACACACACACACACACACACACAGCAATTAAATATTCAGTTTATTTAAACTCTTTTTGTTTGTGACATGAAAAAATATGTTAATTATATTAGTTACAGGGGGTGAAAAGATGAGTTCTAACTAAAAGTACAAAGTGTGAAAGTGCAAGCGATTCTCACCCAACATTCACCTCCACACATGCACGCGCACACACACACACACACACACACACACACACACACACAATTCACTTTGCGTCAGTTTCTCCAAATCACCTTAGCATATGGGGTGACCATTATGGAGTGAGCTTTTAAGCACATAGGCCTACTACAATCAATAAAGCATAAGTTACCATTCGTACGGTTTTCTTTAAATACAGCTTTTTCCACCATTTGTTTAGTTACTCACACCAAAGAGCGCATTTAAAGGAACACCAAGACCTATCATGGACTTTGGTAAGAAAACTTTTACCATCTTTTTTAAACCATTTTCTCGTCCTTTAAGTTTCACAGCGATCCGTTAATTTATTATTATTTTCTATTTACAGACATCATCAATCTAACGGACGAAGGTTATCTCATGAGCCCAGAGTATAACAACCTGTCCGACTGTAAGTCTTGTTCTCGTTGATGTTGTTAACGCACATCTCATACACATTTACGCATCTAATACACAATAAATTCCGTTGTTTTTGTTTGTTTTACAGTCACAGTCGATGATCTGGAAGAGTTGAGTGAAATCATTCGTCAAGCGGAGGCCGAAGAAACTAAGCACTCTGCTCCGGCGCCGATTCCCTCAACAGCCGACGTGGTTAAAAGAGCTGACCCGGTCCAACCATCGTCTCAGACCGCTCCGGAGCATGCGAAGGACGCTACACGTCCTCCTGTACAAACGCTACATTCTTCTGCACCTGGGAGGAAGAAGTGGTGGACGCCCAGCACCAGCAGCAGCAGCAGCAGCAGCAGCGACAGCGACAGCGACGGTCGACTGAGTGTTTCTCGCAACGGTCATAAAACCGGTGAGTCAAAAAAACCTTTTATTTTCTTCTTAAAAAAAAAGTAAAAACGCAGGATCTGTGTCGGCTTCACGCTGCAATGCTACAAACATGAAGTTGGACCATTATCGATACATGTCCAACGTTAAACACGCGTCAGCACATAAACGTTCCCCCCTATCCAACAAACGTACATTGCATATGTGATATAGGTCCGATGTGAAACACGCGTCGGCTCATAAACGTTTCCCCCTAACCAACAAACGTAAATTTAGGGACCTCGGCTGAAAGGCGAGGACCCTCTTGTTCTTGTAGCGTTTATTATTATTAGGGACCTCGGCCGAAGGCGAGGACACTATTGTTTTTGCTCCGTTTATTCTTTATTATTATTATTATTATTATTATTATTAGGGACCGAGCCTAGAGGCAGAGGACTGCTCAAGGAGCAGCGGACCCTCTTGTTTTTGCTGCGTGCGTTTATAAGTGACCGGGCCCAACAGTAGTGGACTACTCACAAAGAAGTCCTCGCCAAAGGCGAGGACCCTCCCTATAGTTTTTGCCGCATTTTTTATCACTGACCAGTCCTCGCCAAAGGCGAGGACACTATTGTTTTTGGTGCATTTATTAGGGACCGAGCCTAGAGGCAGAGGACTGCTCCTTGAGCAGTCCTTGTTTTTGCTGTGTTTATTATTATTAGGGACCGAGCCCTAAGGCAGAGGACTGCTCACAGAGCAAAAGGCGCCAAAGGCGAGGACCCTCCCTATAGTTTTTGCCGCATTTTTTCTCACTGACCAGTCCTCGCCGAAGGCGAGGACACTATTGTTTTTGCTGTGTTTATTAGGGACCGAGCCCTAAGGCAGAGGACTGCTCACAGAGGGTCAACAATAGGGTCCTTGCCAATATTGTTTTTGCTGTGTTTATTATTATTATTATTATTATTAGGGACCGAGCCCTAAGGCAGAGGACTGCTCACAGAGCAGTCCTCGCCAAAGGCGAGGACCCTATTGTTTTTGCTGTGTTTATTATTATTCTTTATTCTTTATTCTTTATTCCGCCTCTTTGAACTGGAATTTGACCCCTAAACATGCTCAAAACTCACCAAAATTGGCACGCACATCAGAACCGGTGAAAAATTTTATAAAATGGTGACATTAACCCCTAAAGTGCCAAAATGGGCTCTCTAGCGCCACCTAGGCACACAAAAATGGCCGCCACGGCCTGTAGGAACGTCGTAGAAACATGAAACCAAAAGTGGCGTGTTCGTTTCATCAAGACCTAAAAATCACGCGCTGACACCCCTGACCTAAATCCAACAGGAAGTGACATATTTGCCCTTTCAAAGTAAGATTTTGCCTTAAAACTGCCTTTCCTAAAAATAATCTTCTCATACAGCGTTTATCCTATCGACTTCAAACTTGCACAGATTACAGATCAACTCCTTCTAATCAAAAGTTGTGCGTAACTTTTCATTACTCGCTTTTGGATTTTGTGGCCTCCATAAGGTGAGATGTCAGAAAAACGTCCTGACGATCTTCCAAAGCTGTCCCATAGGAAATGAATGGCAGCGGGGGGGAGAAAGAGACCAATCTTAGGGCTTTTTCTAGCATTTACAGCGTCTCCATACTTTGTGCTACAGACTCCATTCCAACTCTCAAATGTTGCCACAGGTCTCATCTATTCACTATTTCATATCTTTTACCGTTTTTGATCTGTGCCTCTCAAAGTACCATGAGCAAAAGTGGAGAAATTCTCAGTTTACAATGGGTGTGTATTGCATGGAATGCTGTGAGCTAGAGTGGAGAGGGCTCTAAAAATTGTCTAAAACTTTTGTCTTTAACTCGCTGCCATGGCCACAATTTTCACTGTACAGACACAATTTATACCACAAAACGTAGGAAAATTTGTCCTGCTCGCAGATATGTTGACATGGAATCTCTCACACGTACACATTTTTGCTGAGTGGCTCCAAGCGAAGGAAGCGCCATTTTTTCTCATTCACTCCCATGTAAAGTCTAACGAGAAATTTCTGGAAACAGCTTAGGTGCAACACATTTTAAACTCGCTCCTCTGACTACATTTTTGACTGTAGAAATATAAAACGCGACACGTGCGTTCACGAGAAGTGGCTGTCTCTCACAATTACTTTATTTTCTTTATTGGACCTTGCTTGGAACGGACTTGTTGGGCAGTTAAAACCCATTATAAACAGCCTTTGGTGAGCTGATGCGCTGTCTGTGTGTGCCACATCTGACAACATTGACAGCTGCACAGCATCTCCATTTTAACCCTTTAGGTGCCAGAGTTTATTGAGGAAAATATTCCATTTTCATTTCAACATTTCAAAAGGCTGTGGCTTTAAAGTGGTGACAGATAAAGGCATACTGTAAATGAGAAAACTATTCATCATGACCCAAAGTTTGTGATAGATCAAACCAAAACTCATGTCCTAAATTTGCATATTGTGGCATCACCAGCAGGCAGCCATATTGATTTCAAAGTAGACCAACGGTCAAAAACATTTTGAAGAACATTTCAAGCAGTAGATTTATTTTTTTTGTGTTCTGTTTCTCATGATCTTGCTCAAAATGAAGGAAGTTATCTGATGGGAATAAATTCAAACTCACATCTAATTTGCATAATGTGACATCACTTCTGCATACCTACCTGCTGACAGAAAACATTCAAACATCAAACCCTTTAGGTGCCAGCTCTTATTAAAGATTTTCTGATTTGTTTCAAAAGGCTGTTTGATGTTTCTAAATAATTCACATACTGTAAATGAGAAACATCATGACCCAAATTTTGTCATGAGTAAATTAACTCATCTAATTTTCATATTGTGCTGCTTGCAGCTTTAATTCATAAATATCGGCCTGAAAGGGCCTCTTGTTCTTGAAGTGTTTCTTATTATTATTATTATTTGTATGTCATCCTCGGCCTGAAAGGGAAGACCCTCTGATGGAAGTAAATTAACTTATGTAATTTATTATTATTATTAGGTGACAGTCATATTGGCTTTCTTCTCAGTCAAACAGCATTTTGAACATATTTACAGTAGATTTCTTTTGTTTTGTGTTAATTTGACAGAGCCCCAAACATGCTGAAAAATGCACCAAAATTGGCACCGCATGTCAGGACTGGCGAAACATTTTATAACATGAAAAAATTAACCCTGAAAGTGCCAAAATGGGCTCTCCTAGCGCCACCTATCAGTCTAGACCACTAAATGGCCACTGCCAGCCGCACTAAACTGGCCAAAAGATCAAAGCGTGTGCGAGCGCCAAGACCTACAAATGCTGCTTGCAGCTTTAATTGACCTAAATCCAACAGGCAGAGGACTTCAAAGCAGATTTTTCCTAAAAAAAGAAATTCCTTTAAAAACATCTCCTCCTGCTGTTTATCATTCAAACTCTTTATTCTTTATTCTTTCTTCAACGTGTCCTCTTTCACTGGAATTTGCGTAACATGCTCAACTCACCAAAATTGGTTTGGATCAGAACCGTGTTACAGGTGACATTAACTCCCAAAGTGCCTGAAAATGGGTTGTGCCACCTAGACACACTAAAATGCCCTGCCACGGCCTGTAGGAACCATTAGAAACATGAAACCAAAACTGTCTCGTTCGTCTCATCAAGATCTACAAATCACGCTGCAACACCCCTGACCTAAATCCAACAGGAAGTGAGATATTTGGTCTTTCAAAGTAGGATGGCGTTTTCCTTAAAATTCTGCCTTTCCTAAAAATTATTTGCTCCTACAGCGTTTATCATAACTGCTTCAAACTTGCAGATTACAGATCTACCCTTCTAATCAAAAGTTGTGCGTAAGGACTTTGTCATTAACTTGACTAATAACGTGACTAATAACATCATTAATAGAGATGTCATTGAAAAACGTCTTTGAATCTTCCAAAGCTGTTTTAAAATGAATGGCAGCAATAAGACCCATATCTATGAGCATTAAACATTTTCAGAGCTGATCTCAGACTGACAGTCTGGTCCTTGTGCACAGTTATTAAAACAAATAAATATAAAACGACAGAGGTTTGATTTGATCATCACACATGTCATCTTTTCATTAGGTCACATGGCTTATCGGTGTCTACAAATTGCAAAATATATGCTCACACCACCTTACAATGGGAACCCTTTACAGTTTTTAAAACTGAGTTTGACTTATGATTCTGGCTAAAATTGTCTACAAATGTGGGAAGTATATATTAATATCTGATGGCCACAATTTTCACTGTACAGACACAATGTTATACCACAAACGTAGGAAAATTTGTCCAGACAGACACTATGTTGACATGGAATCTCTCTCTCTCTCTCTCTCTCTCTCTCTCTCTCCCCCCTCTGTCCTCTTTTCTTCTCTCCTCCCAACACATGTAAACCTCAGAGGTGAAATTAAGGTGACATTTTTCAGCTTCCATAGACATACAAGCTTTATATTTTTGCTCAGAACAAATTTATCTATCTGGTGATGTTTTCAGATTGAAGATGGGACCCATGGTTTGGGATCTGGAAGGATTTGTTTGAGAATCACTTTATTCTGCTCTGTGTGTGACCAACGGTTTGGGCATGCATGATGCCTTAATTAGTATAACAAAAACATCTTACATTCAGACATGACAAGGGGTCCTTATCTCCATTTTAACCCTTTAGGTCCTCAAATGGTTTGGATATAATATTACAGGTGATTTCAACCCATTTCCTGAGGATTTGTTGTGACCTGGACCCACGAAAATGGTGACAGATAGGCATACTTAGAAAGACCAAACTATTCATCATGACCCAAAGTTTGTGATCAAGACCTACAACTCATCCTGCATATTGTGGCACCTAACTCCAACAGCAGTGCGCTGTTGTTATTTGAATGTAAAATGACGTTTTGACACAAATTCTACACAAAAATTATTTGTTTTGTGTTTATCATAACTGCTTCTCAAATTGAAGGAAGAGGAATCTGATGGGAATAAATTACTTGTGAAGGACTTTGTCATAATGTGACATTTGGATTTTGCATAGCCTACAGCTACAGAAACATTCAAACATCAAACTCAGCTCTGTAAAGATTTTCTGATGTAAACTTGTGATTAAGGTTTCTAAATTTTTCAGTCCATAGACATACAAGCTTTATATGTTTATGTGCGTTCAGAACAAATTTATCTATCTGGTGATGTTTTCAGATTGAAGATGGGACCCTCTTGTTCTTGGCATCTGGATTATTATTTGTTTGAGAAAGTTTCAAGCCATTCTGCTCTGTGTGTGAGCTGCATGCAGTCCTTAATTAGCATAATATTAGCTTATTGACAGTCTGTGTGTCAGAGTGCGTGTATGTGTGGTCACACATGAGGTTGATTAAATTACTTTAAAAATGACCTTACCAAAGTATTTCCATGTATTTTATCAATTTTATGTCTCTGAAACCAAAATTAATCTGGAGTGCAGTAAATCACCTCATTTCTAGTACAATCAGTCAGTAGACCACTAAAATGGCCAAACATCAGGAAAGAATATACATCTTTGAGGAAATGTTACATTCAACCAAAACAGTAGTCTCATCAAGACCTACAAACCTTTCTTTTGATGTAATTGACAGAAAAATTAAATGTCCAACTTTTTGATGCATACAACATTATGTATACTGAGTGCAATCTGTAACTCCCTCTGCCAAAAGAAATTCCTTTAAAAACATCTCCTCCTACACCGTTTATCGCAAACACTCTTCTCTCCCTCCCTGTCCCCATCTCTTATCGTGTCCTGTTACTGCATGTCACTAACTGGTTTGGCCATACTGCATGTCAGGTAATGTGCTCCCAACTTCTCCAGAGCCTTTGTGCTCCAGTGTCCTAGACACTTCTATCAATGCCTGATAGTGTGATGTGAACCACTTAGAGGAATTTTCAAACCAAAACTGTCTCACAATACCTTCAAAAGATCTACAAATGTGACATTGAGCTGACAACCCCTGATTGCAACAGGAAGTGAGCTGTCGGTCTTTAACAGATGAAGAGGTTTTAAATTATTGTAAAATAACCATAAATGTATTTCCATTTATTTGCACTAATTATGATTTAACTGCTTCAAACTTCACAAATTACAGCTCTAGACATTACTTAATTTCAAGTGCAAGTCAATCATAGGAAAGAATCTATTTCTTTGAGGAAATGATATGAATAGAGATTACAAGCTCATTGTTTAATAACTGATGAGTCATAAAGATTTTTAAAATCATTGTCTTTGTTATTCACTGTCCTTTATAATTAAACATGATTTCCATGGTAATGTTCTGGTATTGTGTTAAAATTTTGTTTGTAGTCTATGGTCCTTGTTATATTTGCAGTATAATGTTTACATAGCAAATATAAAAGTGAAGTGTGTGTGTGTGTGTGTGTGTGTGTGTGTGTGTGTGTGTGTGTGTGTGTGTGGTCACACAGACATGACAGTATAACAAATTGCAAAATATATGCTAAAACTTCTGAAAGAAATGCCTGATACAGTTTTTAAAACTGAGTTTGATGTCCTGGTGAAAGTCTTTTAACTCATGAAGAATGGGAATATATATTAATATCTGATGGTTTCTCCACTGACATTAACTAGTATATATTTGTGAGTATTGCTGCACACTAGACAGACACAGACAGCACACACTCACTCACTGTTCAAATCTCTCTCTCTCTCTCTCTCTCTCTCTCTCTCTCTTGTCCTCATCACACATGTCAAAGTTTCATTAGGTCACATGGCTTATGTCTACAGCTTTCAAAAGTCCATAGACATACAAGCTTTATATTTTTACAGTTTTTAAAATTGAGTTATCTATCTGGTGATGTTTTCAGATTGAAGATGGGACCCATGGTTTGGGATCTGGAAGGATTTGTTTGAGAAAGTTTCAAGCCATTCTGCTCATATGTCTGAGCTGCATGCAGTCCTTAATTAGTATAACACACAAAGACACACACACACACACACACACACACACACACACACACTCAAATGGTTTGGATATAATCTCTCTCTCTCTCTCTCTCTCTCTCTCTCCTCTCTCTGTCTCTCTCCTCTCTCTCGCTGTGCATGGGTAGAACCACTAGAAAGTCTGTCTGTGTGTCATACTTCTAGTCTATTATACACATATTATTAGTCGCGCTGCATATGTATACAATCAGATTTTAATTCAACATTTGTAGGTCTTAGTATATATTTGATGTCTGTTTTTGCACTTAGATCCTCAAAGCAGCCGGTACACCTCACTCAAGCTTTACTAGGTCACATGATTTCAAATGAATTTGGATGTGTTGTTTGATCATCACACATGTCAAAGTTTCATTAGGTCACATGGACTTTGTCACAAGTTTCAAATTGGATTTTAGCTCACACCACCTTAGAACTTGCATTTTTAACTCCTCATGATGGGCCCCCTTATAAGATGAAATCACACCTGTAAACTTGTGATTAAGGTGACACAGAAAATATTAAATATTAACATATTTCTCTACATTTATCTATCTGGTGATGTTTTCAGATTGAAGATCTAATATTGGCATTCCTTTTGAGGATTTTCACAATATATTTGCCATTCTGCTCTGTGTGTGAGCTGCATGCAGTCCTTTAATTAGCATAACACATGAATTAAGATTAACTTTACAGTAAATGTGTGTCAGAGTGGATTTTTATTTTATTTATCACACACATGAGGTTTTAATGATAAATAACATGACCAATTTTGATGCATTATCATTTTTTATCAGTTTTATGTTTTTCAATGAAAATAGAGACTGACTTGGAGGCTCCAGTAAATCACCTCATTTGTCTTTGTTGAAAAACAACCATAAAGAATATACATCTTTAATGTTTTTTTGATTTTTAACTTCAAGTCACAGTAGTCTACATCAAATATTCATTGTGGGTGTATGTATGACAGAAAAATTAAATGAGATCGATGCAGAAAGAGATACTGAGTGCAGAGAGAGAGAGAGAGAGAGAGAGAGTAGAGAGAGAGACAGAGATGGAGAAAAATAATAATGTCAACCTCTAAAGCAACCTCCCTGTCCCCCCATCTCTGTAATTTTTAGCAACACATGTTACACACATGTCACACACACACACACACACTGCATGTCAGTAACTCTCTCTCTTCTCAGAGCCTTCTGCTCCAGTGTCTCGCAGGTTGACTTCTATCACAGCGGTGCCTGGATAGTGTGATGTGTGAGGAATTTTTGTAATATAAGCTCACAATACCTTCAAAAGCACCCTTTACATGTGACATTGAGCTTGACAATGATTGCATACATTAGTTGTATACCTAAGCTTTTAACAGATGAAGAGGTTTTAAATTATTGTAAAAATAAATAAATGTATTTCCATTGCACTAATTTGATTTCTCTTAATTCAAA